>NC_092766.1:7929705-8243186 GCF_047496795.1 Chiloscyllium punctatum
GTGGGAGCGAACGAGAGAGCGGGGAAGAGAGGGAGAGAGAGAGTGTGAGCGAGCGAGAGGGAGGGGGGAGAGAGAGAGCGAGCGGGCGGGAGGGAGAGCAAGCGAGAGTGGAAGAGAGCGAAGCGAGCGAGTGCATGTGAGAACATGCGAGTAAATGAACACGAGAGACAGTCTGTGTACCAATGAGTGAGTGTGTGTGTGTGTGTGTGTGTGTGTGTGTGTGTGTGTGTGTGTGTGTGTGTGTGTGTGTGTCTGTGTGTGTGTGTGTCTGTGTGTGTGTGTATAGAAGGGAAGTGTGTAAGTGGATTACTGTTTCGACTAGTAGACTTATTTGCTGACAGTTCACCATTATTTACCCCATAGTGAGGGTCTCATACCTTGGAACAATTAGCAGTTTCTGCCAAAAGGAAACCTGTTTTGGTTTTGCTGTCAACCTGGGTCCAAAAGAAAGGCAAATTGGGGAATTCTGCATATTTTTTGAAACCTTTAACTTCTGTGATGACTCCGGGAAAAGTGGGGCTTTATTGGTGTGCTCCCCAAAGTGAGGGCTGATACCTGAGGTAAGGTTTTATCAAATTACTCCCCCAATTTCCCGACTGATGGACTCAGGGCAACAGAAAACACTGATGTTTTGGTACTTAACAAGAAACTACTATTTATGAAAAAATAAACCAGGGTTAGCCACAGGTAGACATATGCTAGCTCCTTCTTAAACCCCTACATACACAACCAGACAGACAGACACAAACAAAAACCATCAATTTTACGGACGGAGGGTATAATTGAACACAGCTGAATAGCACCGAGATTCAATGAAACGTCCTTTTGCTTCTTCCAAGTCCTCCTGATCTCTGATCTTTGTCTTCTTTCCCAGTCCTCCCCCCAAGTCTTTATTGCAGACACAAGGCCATCACTCTAAGTATTCAGTCTCTCAGTAATTGCTGAGATGTGGCAGCTTATAGGAAGGGTATTCCGAAATTGGAGAGGGTGCAGAAAAGATTGACAAGTATGTTACTGGGACTAGAAGGTTTGAGTTATAGGGAGAGGCTGGGACTTTGTACCCTTGGGTGTCATTGACCTTATAGAGGCTTATAATATCATGAGGGGCATGGATTGGGTAAATAGACAAGGTCCTTTCCACAGGGTGGGGGAGTCCAGAACCAGAGGGCATAGGTTTGAGGTGAGAGGGGGACAGATTGAAATGGGAACTAAGGAGCAACGTTTTCACATAGAGGGTGGTACGTGTATGGAGTAAGCTGCCAGAGGAAGTGGTGGAGGCTGATACAATTAACAGCATTTAAAAGGCATCTGGATGGTTATACAAATAGGAAGGGTTTGGAGGAATATGGGCCAGGGGCTGGCAGGTGGGACTAGATTGGGTTGGAATATCTGGTTGGCATTGACAGATTGGACTGAAGGGTCTGTTTCTGTGCTGTATGACTGTGTGACACGAGGATCTTACCGAACTCTGTTTCTTGTAGAATCCCTACAGTGTGGGAACAGACCCTTCGGCCCAACAAGTCCACACCGACCCTCCGAAGAGTAACCCACCCAGACCCATTCCCCCTACCCTATATTTAACCCTGACTAATACACCTAACCTTTACAGCCCTGAACACTATGGGCAATTTAGCAAGGCCAATCAACCTAACCAGCACATCTTTGGATTGAGAAAGGAAACCTGAGCTTCCGGAGAAAACCCACGCAGACACAGGGAGAATGTGCAAACTCCACACAAACAGTCACCTGAGGCTGGAATCAAACCTGGGTCCCTGGTGCTGTGAGGCAGCTGTGCTAACCACTGAGTCACCGTGCCGCTAAATATCAGCTCACTGCCTTCCCCCACTCCAGTGCCAGAGTATCCCTCCCTCGCTACTCTACCAAAGCAACAACTCTCAGAGTTCCACTCAAGGTTTAAAAGCTGCCATATCTCCTGCCAAAGTTTCCTTACTTTCCGGCTGCAACCTTTCCCCATTTTGGTCCACAGCCCAAAAACATGGATTAAAGATAAAGGCGGGGTCTTTCGGCCGGTTGTAAAGAGGGGGTGGATGGAGATTGCTGCAGAGAAAGGGTCTGTGCTTTGGTGTAACACAGAAGGCCAGCTAACCTTCTCAACGCACCCGTCGAAGAACTCGAGACTAGACTGCCGGTCGCTGACGAAAGAGCACTCCTCGATGAACTGGGTAAAGAGTTGGGTCTTGGTCAGCAACGCATAGAACTTCTGGTTTGCTCGATCCCGGCTTTTCAGGAATCCTGAGGGGCGAGGGAGAGAGAGAGAGAGAGAGACTGCAGGCTTTATAACCAGCAGGTTACTGAGCTGTGTCCCCATGTTACCGATCACCAGAGCAGCCAGCCCACCTAACCAAAGGTTACAGTGCACTAACCCAACCCAGCATCCACCAGTCCCACCCTGGCCCCCTCCCGAGTGGCTCAATGAGGAGGTGGTCATTCCTCTGTCCAGCCCTGTCAAAGCCAAGGGTAGTGATGGCAAGTCAATACTGTGGGGTTGGTCATTGAAGAGCCAGGCTAATGCTCTGGGGGACAAATCCAACACTGCCCCTGGTGGAATGGGAGTGCAATTAAATGTGAATCTGGCCTGATCTAACTCAGCGGTCACTGGTTGTTGCAGAAACACATCTGGTTCACTCATGTCCTTTGGGGGAGAAATAATCTGCTGTCCTTACCTGGTCTGGCCTGTACGTGACTCCAGACACACAGCTATGGGGTTGGCTCTTCAATGCCCTCTGCAAAGGCATGCAAAGATTCTCAGTTTGAGGGCAATTAGGGACAGACAACAAATGCCAGCTGTACCAGCAACACCGACATCCCATGCAAGAATAAAGATTGAGTCTAGTTTGAATGTTGCTTTGGTCCCAAATTCACACTAACATGGTACCTCAGCCTGATGACAGAGGGAACTTCAACAGCGGAAGTTGTTAATAAGGTGCCTGTGAATTCAACATCTCTGGAACTGAGCTGGTTAAAGTGAAGAGAGACCCTGCAGCACGGTGATTGGGCTGGGATTATACAGTCAGCACACCCGGTGTGACACAGGAGTGTGCCAAAGCCAGCACACAGCCCCAGAACCTGCCCTGGTTTACAGAAGTGCTTACCCTGCAGGTTGAAGAGGGAACTCGAGTCAGTGGTGGTCTCCGAAGGGGCTTGTGTGATGGGCATGAGGTAGGAGCGATAGCCCTTCAGAGTGCAGGCCATAAAGCGCAGGAAAGCTTCCTGGATCTCCAGCTCCAGCTGCTTCCTACGTCCATAGATCAAATCATAGTCAGTCAAGAGAAACTCCAGCGTGGCCTCTTCTGCTGGCTTGTTGTACACTGGAGAGAGAGGCAGCAGCAAGTCAAACAGTGCCAGGAAGGAGGAACAACCATCAGCAAACTCCTACACAGGAGCAAGAGGCTTGCACAGTGACACACCCAGACAATCACGCAATAATGTACTAAACATACTGCACTCCCTCGGCCCCACTTTAGCCCTGACCCAGTGGGGTTCCCTTCGACAGTGCGGCACTCCCTCAGCACTGACCCACCGACAGTGCGCCGATCCTTCAGCGCTGACCCTCCGACTGTGGCACTCCCTCAGCGCTGACCCTCTGACTGTGGCACTCAATCAGCGCTGACTCTCCGACAGTGCGGCGCTCCCTCAGCGCTGACCCTCCGACAGTGCGGCGCTCCCTCAGCGCTGACCCTCCCACAGTGCGGCGCTCCCTCAGCGCTGACCCTCCCACAGTGCGGCGCTCCATCAGCGCTGACCCTCCCACAGTGCGGCGCTCCCTCAGCGCTGACCCTCCCACAGTGCCCACTCCCTCAGCGCTGACCCTCCCACAGTGCCCACTCCCTCAGCACTGACCCTCCCACAGTGCCCACTCCCTCAGCACGGACCCTCCCACAGTGCCCACTCCCTCAGCACGGACCCTCCCACAGTGCCCACTCCCTCAGCACTGACCCTCCCACAGTGCGGCACTCCCTCAGCACTGACCCTCCGACAGTGCCCACTCCCTCAGCACTGACCCTCCGACAGTGCCCACTCCCTCAGCACTGACCCTCCGACAGTGCCCACTCCCTCAGCACTGACCCTCCGACAGTGCCCACTCCCTCAGCACTGACCCTCCGACAGTGCCCACTCCCTCAGCACTGACCCTCCGACAGTGCCCACTCCCTCAGCACTGACCCTCCGACAGTGCCCACTCCCTCAGCACTGACCCTCCGACAGTGCCCACTCCCTCAGCACTGACCCTCCGACAGTGCCCACTCCCTCAGCACTGACCCTCCGACAGTGCCCACTCCCTCAGCACTGACCCTCCGACAGTGCCCACTCCCTCAGCACTGACCCTCCGACAGTGCCCACTCCCTCAGCACTGACCCTCCGACAGTGCCCACTCCCTCAGCACTGACCCTCCGACAGTGCCCACTCCCTCAGCACTGACCCTCCGACAGTGCCCACTCCCTCAGCACTGACCCTCCGACAGTGCCCACTCCCTCAGCACTGACCCTCCGACAGTGCCCACTCCCTCAGCACTGACCCTCCGACAGTGCCCACTCCCTCAGCACTGACCCTCCGACAGTGCCCACTCCCTCAGCACTGACCCTCCGACAGTGCCCACTCCCTCAGCACTGACCCTCCGACAGTGCCCACTCCCTCAGCACTGACCCTCCGACAGTGCCCACTCCCTCAGCACTGACCCTCCGACAGTGCCCACTCCCTCAGCACTGACCCTCCGACAGTGCCCACTCCCTCAGCACTGACCCTCCGACAGTGCCCACTCCCTCAGCACTGACCCTCCGACAGTGCCCACTCCCTCAGCACTGACCCTCCGACAGTGCCCACTCCCTCAGCACTGACCCTCCGACAGTGCCCACTCCCTCAGCACTGACCCTCCGACAGTGCCCACTCCCTCAGCACTGACCCTCCGACAGTGCCCACTCCCTCAGCACTGACCCTCCGACAGTGCCCACTCCCTCAGCACTGACCCTCCGACAGTGCCCACTCCCTCAGCACTGACCCTCCGACAGTGCCCACTCCCTCAGCACTGACCCTCCGACAGTGCCCACTCCCTCAGCACTGACCCTCCGACAGTGCCCACTCCCTCAGCACTGACCCTCCGACAGTGCCCACTCCCTCAGCACTGACCCTCCGACAGTGCCCACTCCCTCAGCACTGACCCTCCGACAGTGCCCAATCCCTCAGCACTGACCCTCCGACAGTGCCCACTCCCTCAGCACTGACCCTCCCACAGTGCCCACTCCCTCAGCACTGACCCTCCCACAGTGCCCACTCCCTCAGCACTGACCCTCCCACAGTGCCCACTCCCTCAGCACTGACCCTCCCACAGTGCCCACTCCCTCAGCACTGACCCTCCCACAGTGCCCACTCCCTCAGCACTGACCCTCCCACAGTGCCCACTCCCTCAGCACTGACCCTCCCACAGTGCGGCGCTCCCTCAGCACTGACCCTCCCACAGTGCCCACTCCCTCAGCACTGACCCTCCGACAGTGCCCACTCCCTCAGCACTGACCCTCCGACAGTGCCCACTCCCTCAGCACTGACCCTCCGACAGTGCCCACTCCCTCAGCACTGACCCTCCGACAGTGCCCACTCCCTCAGCACTGACCCTCCGACAGTGCCCACTCCCTCAGCACTGACCCTCCGACAGTGCCCACTCCCTCAGCGCTGACCCTCCGACAGTGTGGTGCTCCCTCAGCGCTGACCCTCCGACAGTGTGGTGCTCCCTCAGCGCTGACCCTCCGACAGTGTCCACTCCCTCAGCGCTGACCCTCTGACAGTGCGGTGCTCCCTCAGCGCTGACCCTCCGACAGTGTCCACTCCCTCAGCACTGACCCTCCGACAGTGCGGTGCTCCCTCAGCGCTGACCCTCCGACAGTGTCCACTCCCTCAGCACTGACCCTCCGACAGTGCGGCGCTCCCTCAGCACTGACCCTCCGACAGTGCCCACTCCCTCAGCACTGACCCTCCGACAGTGCCCACTCCCTCAGCACTGACCCTCCGACAGTGCCCACTCCCTCAGCACTGACCCTCCGACAGTGCCCACTCCCTCAGCACTGACCCTCCGACAGTGCCCACTCCCTCAGCACTGACCCTCCGACAGTGCCCACTCCCTCAGCACTGACCCTCCCACAGTGCCCACTCCCTCAGCACTGACCCTCCCACAGTGCCCACTCCCTCAGCACTGACCCTCCGACAGTGCCCACTCCCTCAGCACTGACCCTCCGACAGTGCCCACTCCCTCAGCACTGACCCTCCGACAGTGCCCACTCCCTCAGCACTGACCCTCCGACAGTGCCCACTCCCTCAGCACTGACCCTCCGACAGTGCCCACTCCCTCAGCGCTGACCCTCCGACAGTGCCCACTCCCTCAGCGCTGACCCTCCGACAGTGCGGTGCTCCCTCAGCGCTGACCCTCCGACAGTGTCCACTCCCTCAGCGCTGACCCTCTGACAGTGCGGTGCTCCCTCAGCGCTGACCGTTCGACAGGCCTTATGGGGAAACAACGTGACCCAGATAGTTGCTTGGGAGTATCTGGGTTTGGGGGAAATGGTCCGGAGCCTAAAGCGTTAGACTTGGTTTAAGGAGACAAGGGAAGTGACTGAATGAGGAATGAAGAAGTGAAATGTGAGGGAGTACACGAGGGTGAAGTCAAAGCCATGTGGAGAGATGTGACTGGATTGGCCGATGTCAAACTGGACCAGCACTCACATTCATCCAGCTGCTGGTATAACAGGTTCAAGGAGTTCAGCAGCACCTTGCACGGTTTCCGTGGAAACGCTCGCAGTGTCAGACTCTTCTTATACTCATTCCTGAAACACAGACACAAATATGATCACAGTGAGAAAGGTGTCCTCATTGGTCTCAGGATCGGCAAATACAGTCATAGAGTTAGAGAGCACAGAAACAGACCCTTTAGTCCACCCAGTCTATGCCAAATGAATTGCAAACTAAACTACCAGACAAACAGGGTTCAAACCCATCAGCAACATCAAATAGAAGGATCAATTGCACAGTGATCGCGAGTCCCCTCAATCATCAATATTGATCACGGCCCCACCCTCAAACACCCCCTTATTAATCAATATTGATCACTGCACCCACTTCAATAATCAACACTGATCACTGCTCCCTTTCAATAATCGACACTGATCACTGCACCCCCTCAATAATCGACACTGATCACTGCACCCCCTCAATAATCGACACTGATCACTGCACCCCCTCAATAATCGACACTGATCACTGCACCCACTTCAATAATCGACACTGATCACTGCACCCCCTCAATAATCGACACTGATCACTGCTCCCTTTCAATAATCGACACTGATCACTGCACCCCCTCAATAATCGACACTGATCACTGCTCCCCCTCAATAATCGACACTGATCACTGCTTGCCCTCAATAATCGACACTGATCACTGCACCCCCTCAATAATCGACACTGATCACTGCACCCCCTCAATAATCGACACTGATCACTGCACCCCCTCAATAATCGACACTGATCACTGCCCCCCCTCAATAATCGACACTGATCACTGCTCCCCTTCAATAATCGACACTGATCACTGCACCCCCTCAATAATCGACACTGATCACTGCACCCCTTCAATAATCGACACTGATCACGGCTCCCCCTCAATAATCGACACTGATCACTGCTCCCCCTCAATAATCGACACTGATCACTGCTCCCCCTCAATAATCGACACTGATCACTGCTCCCCCTCAATAATCGACACTGATCACTGCTCCCCCTCAATAATCGACACTGATCACTGCACCCCCTCAATAATCGACACTGATCACTGCTCCCCTTCAATAATCGACACTGATCATTGCCTTCCCTCAATAATCGACACTGATCACTGCCCCCCCTCAATAATCGACACTGATCACTGCACCCCCTTCAATAATCGACACTGATCACTGCTCCCCCTCAATAATCGACACTGATCACTGCTCCCCTTCAATAACCGACACTGATCACTGCGCCCCTTCAATAATCGACACTGATCACTGCACCCCCTCAATAATCGACACTGATCACTGCTCCCCCTCAATAATCGACACTGATCACTGCACCCCCTCAATAATCGACACTGATCACTGCTCCCCCTCAATAATCGACACTGATCACTGCTCCCCCTCAATAATCGACACTGATCACTGCGCCCCCTCAATAATCGACACTGATCACTGCGCCCCCTCAATAATCGACACTGATCACTGCTCCCCCTCAATAATCGACACTGATCACTGCTCCCCCTCAATAATCGACACTGATCACTGCACCCCCTCAATAATCGACACTGATCACTGCTCCCCTTCAATAATCGACACTGATCATTGCCTTCCCTCAATAATCGACACTGATCACTGCCCCCCCTCAATAATCGACACTGATCACTGCACCCCCTTCAATAATCGACACTGATCACTGCTCCCCCTCAATAATCGACACTGATCACTGCTCCCCTTCAATAACCGACACTGATCACTGCTCCCCTTCAATAATCGACACTGATCACTGCACCCCCTCAATAATCGACACTGATCACTGCTCCCCCTCAATAATCGACACTGATCACTGCACCCCCTCAATAATCGACACTGATCACTGCTCCCCCTCAATAATCGACACTGATCACTGCTCCCCCTCAATAATCGACACTGATCACTGCGCCCCCTCAATAATCGACACTGATCACTGCGCCCCCTCAATAATCGACACTGATCACTGCTCCCCCTCAATAATCGACACTGATCACTGCCCCCCCTCAATAATCGACACTGATCACTGCTCCCCCTCAATAATCGACACTGATCATTGCACCCCTTCAATAATCGACACTGATCACTGCTCCCCCTCAATAATCGACACTGATCACTGCTCCCCCTCAATAATCGACACTGATCACTGCTCCCCCTCAATAATCGACACTGATCACTGCTCCCCCTCAATAATCGACACTGATCACTGCACCCCCTCAAAAATCGACACTGATCACTGCTCCCCTTCAATAATCGACACTGATCACTGCCCCCCCTCAATAATCGACACTGATCACTGCCCCCCCCTCAATAATCGACACTGATCACTGCACCCCCTTCAATAATCGACACTGATCACTGCTCCCCTTCAATAATCGACACTGATCACTGCTCCCCTTCAATAACCGACACTGATCACTGCACCCCCTCAATAATCGACACTGATCACTGCGCCCCCTCAATAATCGACACTGATCACTGCTCCCCCTCAATAATCGACACTGATCACTGCTCCCCCTCAATAATCGACACTGACCACTGCTCCCCCTCAATAATCGACACTGATCACTGCACCCCCTCAATAATCGACACTGATCACTGCTCCCCTTCAATAATCGACACTGATCACTGCCCCCCCTCAATAATCGACACTGATCACTGCTCCCCCTCAATAATCGACACTGATCACTGCACCCCCTCAATAATCGACACTGATCACTGCCCCCCCTCAATAATCGACACTGATCACTGCACCCCCTCAATAATCGACACTGATCACTGCCCTTCAATAATCGACACTGATCACTGCTCCCCCTCAATAATCGACACTGATCACTGCTCCCCCTCAATAATCGACACTGATCACTGCACCCCCTCAATAATCGACACTGATCACTGCTCCCCCTCAATAATCGACACTGATCACTGCTCCCCCTCAATAATCGACACTGATCACTGCTCCCCTTCAATAATCGACACTGATCACTGCACCCCTTCAATAATCGACACTGATCATTGCCTTCCCTCAATAATCGACACTGATCACTGCCCCCCCTCAATAATCGACACTGATCACTGCACCCCCTTCAATAATCGACACTGATCACTGCACCCCCTCAATAATCGACACTGATCACTGCACCCCTTCAATAATCGACACTGATCACTGCACCCCTTCAATAATCGACACTGATCATTGCCTTCCCTCAATAATCGACACTGATCACTGCCCCCCCTCAATAATCGACACTGATCACTGCACCCCCTTCAATAATCGACACTGATCACTGCACCCCCTCAATAATCGACACTGATCACTGCTCCCCCTCAATAACCGACACTGATCACTGCTCCTCCTCAATAATCGAGACTGATCACTGCCCCCCTCAATAATCGACACTGATCACTGCGCCCCCTCAATAATCGACACTGATCACTGCTCCCCCTCAATAATCGACACTGATCACTGCTCGCCCTCAATAACCGACACTGATCACTGCACCCCCTCAATAATCGACACTGATCACTGCTCCCCCTCAATAATCGACACTGATCACTGCACCCCTTCAATAATCGACACTGATCACTGCCCCCCCTCAATAATCGACACTGATCACTGCTCCCCCTCAACAATCGACACTGATCACTGCTCCCCCTCAATAATCGACACTGATCACTGCACCCCTTCAATAATCGACACTGATCATTGCACCCCTTCAATAATCGACACTGATCACTGCTCCCCCTCAATAATCGACACTGATCACTGCACCCCTTCAATAATCGACACTGATCACTGCCCCCCCTCAATAATCGACACTGATCACTGCTCCCCCTCAATAATCGACACTGATCACTGCCCCCCCTCAATAATCGACACTGATCACTGCTCCCCCTCAATAATCGACACTGATCACTGCTCCCCCTCAATAATCGACACTGATCACTGCCCCCCCTCAATAATCGACACTGATCACTGCTCCCCTTCAATAATCGACATTGATCACTGCTCCCCCTCAATAATCGACACTGATCACTGCTCCCCTTCAATAATCGACACTGATCACTGCACCCCTTCAATAATCGACACTGATCGTTGCCTTCCCTCAATAATCGACACTGATCACTGCCCCCCCTCAATAATCGACACTGATCACTGCACCCCCTTCAATAATCGACACTGATCACTGCACCCCCTCAATAATCGACACTGATCACTGCACCCCTTCAATAATCGACACTGATCACTGCACCCCTTCAATAATCGACACTGATCATTGCCTTCCCTCAATAATCGACACTGATCACTGCTCCCCCTCAATAATCGACACTGATCACTGCTCCCCCTCAATAATCGACACTGATCACTGCTCCCCTTCAATAATCGACACTGATCACTGCTCCCCTTCAATAATCGACACTGATCATTGCCTTCCCTCAATAATCGACACTGATCACTGCCCCCCCTCAATAATCGACACTGATCACTGCACCCCCTTCAATAATCGACACTGATCACTGCACCCCCTCAATAATCGACACTGATCACTGCACCCCTTCAATAATCGACACTGATCACTGCACCCCTTCAATAATCGACACTGATCATTGCCTTCCCTCAATAATCGACACTGATCACTGCCCCCCCTCAATAATCGACACTGATCACTGCACCCCCTTCAATAATCGACACTGATCACTGCACCCCCTCAATAATCGACACTGATCACTGCACCCCTTCAATAATCGACAATGATCATTGCCTTCCCTCAATAATCGACACTGATCACTGCCCCCCCCTCAATAATCGACACTGATCACTGCACCCCCCTCAATAATCGACACTGATCACTGCACCCCCTCAATAATCGACACTGATCACTGCACCCCCTCAATAATCGACACTGATCACTGCTCCCCTTCAATAATCTACACTGATCACTGCTCCCCCTCAATAATCGACACTGATCACTGCTCCCCCTCAATAATCGACACTGATCACTGCTCCCCCTCAATAACCGACACTGATCACTGCTCCTCCTCAATAATCAACACTGATCACTGCCCCCCTCAATAATCGACACTGATCACTGCGCCCCCTCAATAATCGACACTGATCACTGCTCCCCCTCAATAATCGACACTGATCACTGCTCGCCCTCAATAACCGACACTGATCACTGCACCCCCTCAATAATCGACACTGATCACTGCTCCCCCTCAATAATCGACACTGATCACTGCACCCCCCTCAATAATCGACACTGATCACTGCACCCCCTCAATAATCGACACTGATCACTGCACCCCCTCAATAATCGACACTGATCACTGCTCCCCTTCAATAATCTACACTGATCACTGCTCCCCCTCAATAATCGACACTGATCACTGCTCCCCCTCAATAATCGACACTGATCACTGCTCCCCCTCAATAACCGACACTGATCACTGCTCCTCCTCAATAATCGACACTGATCACTGCCCCCCTCAATAATCGACACTGATCACTGCGCCCCCTCAATAATCGACACTGATCACTGCTCCCCCTCAATAATCGACACTGATCACTGCTCGCCCTCAATAACCGACACTGATCACTGCACCCCCTCAATAATCGACACTGATCACTGCTCCCCCTCAATAATCGACACTGATCACTGCTCGCCCTCAATAACCGACACTGATCACTGCACCCCCTCAATAATCGACACTGATCACTGCTCCCCCTCAATAATCGACACTGATCACTGCACCCCTTCAATAATCGACACTGATCACTGCCCCCCCTCAATAATCGACACTGATCACTGCTCCCCCTCAATAATCGACACTGATCACTGCTCCCCCTCAATAATCGACACTGATCATTGCACCCCTTCAATAATCGACACTGATCATTGCACCCCTTCAATAATCGACACTGATCACTGCTCCCCCTCAATAATCGACACTGATCACTGCTCCCCCTCAATAATCGACACTGATCACTGCCCCCCCTCAATAATCGACACTGATCACTGCTCCCCCTCAATAATCGACACTGATCACTGCTCCCCTTCAATAATCGACACTGATCACTGCTCCCCCTCAATAATCGACACTGATCACTGCTCCCCTTCAATAATCGACACTGATCACTGCACCCCTTCAATAATCGACACTGATCGTTGCCTTCCCTCAATAATCGACACTGATCACTGCCCCCCCTCAATAATCGACACTGATCACTGCACCCCCTTCAATAATCGACACTGATCACTGCACCCCCTCAATAATCGACACTGATCACTGCACCCCTTCAATAATCGACACTGATCACTGCACCCCTTCAATAATCGACACTGATCATTGCCTTCCCTCAATAATCGACACTGATCACTGCCCCCCCTCAATAATCGACACTGATCACTGCACCCCCTTCAATAATCGACACTGATCACTGCTCCCCCTCAATAATCGACACTGATCACGGCTCCCCCTCAATAATCGACACTGATCACTGCCCCCCCTCAATAATCGACACTGATCACTGCTCCCCCTCAATAATCGACACTGATCACTGCTCCCCCTCAATAATCGACACTGATCACTGCTCCCCTTCAATAATCGACACTGATCACTGCACCCCCTCAATAATCGACACTGATCACTGCTCCCCTCAATAATCGACACTGATCACTGCTCCCCTCAATAATCGACACTGATCACTGCTCCCCCTCAATAATCGACACTGATCACTACTCCCCCTCAATAATCGACACTGATCACTGCACCCCCTTCAATAATCGACACTGATCACTGCACCCCTTCAATAATCGACACTGATCGTTGCCTTCCCTCAATAATCGACACTGATCACTGCCCCCCCTCAATAATCGACACTGATCACTGCTCCCCCTCAATAATCGACACTGATCACTGCTCCCCTTCAATAATCGACACTGATCACTGCACCCCCTCAATAATCGACACTGATCACTGCTCCCCTCAATAATCGACACTGATCACTGCACCCCCTCAATAATCGACACTGATCACTGCTCCCCTCAATAATCGACACTGATCACTGCCCCCCCCTTAATAATCGACACTGATCACTGCACCCCCTCAATAATCGACACTGATCACTGCTCCCCTTCAATAATCGACACTGATCACTGCTCCCCCTCAATAATCGACACTGATCACTGCTCCCCTTCAATAATCGACACTGATCACTGCTCCCCTTCAATAATCGACACTGATCATTGCCTTCCCTCAATAATCGACACTGATCACTGCCCCCCCTCAATAATCGACACTGATCACTGCACCCCCTTCAATAATCGACACTGATCACTGCTCCCCCTCAATAATCGACACTGATCACTGCTCCCCTTCAATAATCGACACTGATCACTGCTCCCCTTCAATAATCGACACTGATCATTGCCTTCCCTCAATAATCGACACTGATCACTGCCCCCCCTCAATAATCGACACTGATCACTGCTCCCCTTCAATAACCGACACTGATCACTGCTCCCCCTCAATAATCGACACTGATCACTGCTCCCCCTCAATAATCGACACTGATCACTGCTCCCCCTCAATAATCGACACTGATCACTGCTCCCCGTCAATAATCGACACTGATCACTGCTCCCCTTCAATAATCGACACTGATCATTGCCTTCCCTCAATAATCGACACTGATCACTGCCCCCCCTCAATAATCGACACTGATCACTGCACCCCCTTCAATAATCGACACTGATCACTGCTCCCCCTCAATAATCGACACTGATCACTGCTCCCCCTCAATAATCGACACTGATCACTGCACCCCCTCAATAATCGACACTGATCACTGCTCCCCCTCAATAATCGACACTGATCACTGCTCCCCCTCAATAATCGACACTGATCACTGCTCCCCCTCAATAATCGACACTGATCACTGCACCCCCTCAATAATCGACACTGATCACTGCTCCCCTTCAATAATCGACACTGATCATTGCCTTCCCTCAATAATCGACACTGATCACTGCCCCCCCTCAATAATCGACACTGATCACTGCACCCCCTTCAATAATCGACACTGATCACTGCTCCCCCTCAATAATCGACACTGATCACTGCTCCCCTTCAATAACCGACACTGATCACTGCGCCCCTTCAATAATCGACACTGATCACTGCACCCCCTCAATAATCGACACTGATCACTGCTCCCCCTCAATAATCGACACTGATCACTGCACCCCCTCAATAATCGACACTGATCACTGCTCCCCCTCAATAATCGACACTGATCACTGCTCCCCCTCAATAATCGACACTGATCACTGCGCCCCCTCAATAATCGACACTGATCACTGCGCCCCCTCAATAATCGACACTGATCACTGCTCCCCCTCAATAATCGACACTGATCACTGCTCCCCCTCAATAATCGACACTGATCACTGCACCCCCTCAATAATCGACACTGATCACTGCTCCCCTTCAATAATCGACACTGATCATTGCCTTCCCTCAATAATCGACACTGATCACTGCCCCCCCTCAATAATCGACACTGATCACTGCACCCCCTTCAATAATCGACACTGATCACTGCTCCCCCTCAATAATCGACACTGATCACTGCTCCCCTTCAATAACCGACACTGATCACTGCTCCCCTTCAATAATCGACACTGATCACTGCACCCCCTCAATAATCGACACTGATCACTGCTCCCCCTCAATAATCGACACTGATCACTGCACCCCCTCAATAATCGACACTGATCACTGCTCCCCCTCAATAATCGACACTGATCACTGCTCCCCCTCAATAATCGACACTGATCACTGCGCCCCCTCAATAATCGACACTGATCACTGCGCCCCCTCAATAATCGACACTGATCACTGCTCCCCCTCAATAATCGACACTGATCACTGCCCCCCCTCAATAATCGACACTGATCACTGCTCCCCCTCAATAATCGACACTGATCATTGCACCCCTTCAATAATCGACACTGATCACTGCTCCCCCTCAATAATCGACACTGATCACTGCTCCCCCTCAATAATCGACACTGATCACTGCTCCCCCTCAATAATCGACACTGATCACTGCTCCCCCTCAATAATCGACACTGATCACTGCACCCCCTCAAAAATCGACACTGATCACTGCTCCCCTTCAATAATCGACACTGATCACTGCCCCCCCTCAATAATCGACACTGATCACTGCCCCCCCCTCAATAATCGACACTGATCACTGCACCCCCTTCAATAATCGACACTGATCACTGCTCCCCTTCAATAATCGACACTGATCACTGCTCCCCTTCAATAACCGACACTGATCACTGCACCCCCTCAATAATCGACACTGATCACTGCGCCCCCTCAATAATCGACACTGATCACTGCTCCCCCTCAATAATCGACACTGATCACTGCTCCCCCTCAATAATCGACACTGACCACTGCTCCCCCTCAATAATCGACACTGATCACTGCACCCCCTCAATAATCGACACTGATCACTGCTCCCCTTCAATAATCGACACTGATCACTGCCCCCCCTCAATAATCGACACTGATCACTGCTCCCCCTCAATAATCGACACTGATCACTGCACCCCCTCAATAATCGACACTGATCACTGCCCCCCCTCAATAATCGACACTGATCACTGCACCCCCTCAATAATCGACACTGATCACTGCCCTTCAATAATCGACACTGATCACTGCTCCCCCTCAATAATCGACACTGATCACTGCTCCCCCTCAATAATCGACACTGATCACTGCACCCCCTCAATAATCGACACTGATCACTGCTCCCCCTCAATAATCGACACTGATCACTGCTCCCCCTCAATAATCGACACTGATCACTGCTCCCCTTCAATAATCGACACTGATCACTGCACCCCTTCAATAATCGACACTGATCATTGCCTTCCCTCAATAATCGACACTGATCACTGCCCCCCCTCAATAATCGACACTGATCACTGCACCCCCTTCAATAATCGACACTGATCACTGCACCCCCTCAATAATCGACACTGATCACTGCACCCCTTCAATAATCGACACTGATCACTGCACCCCTTCAATAATCGACACTGATCATTGCCTTCCCTCAATAATCGACACTGATCACTGCCCCCCCTCAATAATCGACACTGATCACTGCACCCCCTTCAATAATCGACACTGATCACTGCACCCCCTCAATAATCGACACTGATCACTGCTCCCCCTCAATAACCGACACTGATCACTGCTCCTCCTCAATAATCGAGACTGATCACTGCCCCCCTCAATAATCGACACTGATCACTGCGCCCCCTCAATAATCGACACTGATCACTGCTCCCCCTCAATAATCGACACTGATCACTGCTCGCCCTCAATAACCGACACTGATCACTGCACCCCCTCAATAATCGACACTGATCACTGCTCCCCCTCAATAATCGACACTGATCACTGCACCCCTTCAATAATCGACACTGATCACTGCCCCCCCTCAATAATCGACACTGATCACTGCTCCCCCTCAACAATCGACACTGATCACTGCTCCCCCTCAATAATCGACACTGATCATTGCACCCCTTCAATAATCGACACTGATCATTGCACCCCTTCAATAATCGACACTGATCACTGCTCCCCCTCAATAATCGACACTGATCACTGCACCCCTTCAATAATCGACACTGATCACTGCCCCCCCTCAATAATCGACACTGATCACTGCTCCCCCTCAATAATCGACACTGATCACTGCCCCCCCTCAATAATCGACACTGATCACTGCTCCCCCTCAATAATCGACACTGATCACTGCTCCCCCTCAATAATCGACACTGATCACTGCCCCCCCTCAATAATCGACACTGATCACTGCTCCCCTTCAATAATCGACATTGATCACTGCTCCCCCTCAATAATCGACACTGATCACTGCTCCCCTTCAATAATCGACACTGATCACTGCACCCCTTCAATAATCGACACTGATCGTTGCCTTCCCTCAATAATCGACACTGATCACTGCCCCCCCTCAATAATCGACACTGATCACTGCACCCCCTTCAATAATCGACACTGATCACTGCACCCCCTCAATAATCGACACTGATCACTGCACCCCTTCAATAATCGACACTGATCACTGCACCCCTTCAATAATCGACACTGATCATTGCCTTCCCTCAATAATCGACACTGATCACTGCTCCCCCTCAATAATCGACACTGATCACTGCTCCCCCTCAATAATCGACACTGATCACTGCTCCCCTTCAATAATCGACACTGATCACTGCTCCCCTTCAATAATCGACACTGATCATTGCCTTCCCTCAATAATCGACACTGATCACTGCCCCCCCTCAATAATCGACACTGATCACTGCACCCCCTTCAATAATCGACACTGATCACTGCACCCCCTCAATAATCGACACTGATCACTGCACCCCTTCAATAATCGACACTGATCACTGCACCCCTTCAATAATCGACACTGATCATTGCCTTCCCTCAATAATCGACACTGATCACTGCCCCCCCTCAATAATCGACACTGATCACTGCACCCCCTTCAATAATCGACACTGATCACTGCACCCCCTCAATAATCGACACTGATCACTGCACCCCTTCAATAATCGACAATGATCATTGCCTTCCCTCAATAATCGACACTGATCACTGCCCCCCCCTCAATAATCGACACTGATCACTGCACCCCCCTCAATAATCGACACTGATCACTGCACCCCCTCAATAATCGACACTGATCACTGCACCCCCTCAATAATCGACACTGATCACTGCTCCCCTTCAATAATCTACACTGATCACTGCTCCCCCTCAATAATCGACACTGATCACTGCTCCCCCTCAATAATCGACACTGATCACTGCTCCCCCTCAATAACCGACACTGATCACTGCTCCTCCTCAATAATCAACACTGATCACTGCCCCCCTCAATAATCGACACTGATCACTGCGCCCCCTCAATAATCGACACTGATCACTGCTCCCCCTCAATAATCGACACTGATCACTGCTCGCCCTCAATAACCGACACTGATCACTGCACCCCCTCAATAATCGACACTGATCACTGCTCCCCCTCAATAATCGACACTGATCACTGCACCCCCCTCAATAATCGACACTGATCACTGCACCCCCTCAATAATCGACACTGATCACTGCACCCCCTCAATAATCGACACTGATCACTGCTCCCCTTCAATAATCTACACTGATCACTGCTCCCCCTCAATAATCGACACTGATCACTGCTCCCCCTCAATAATCGACACTGATCACTGCTCCCCCTCAATAACCGACACTGATCACTGCTCCTCCTCAATAATCGACACTGATCACTGCCCCCCTCAATAATCGACACTGATCACTGCGCCCCCTCAATAATCGACACTGATCACTGCTCCCCCTCAATAATCGACACTGATCACTGCTCGCCCTCAATAACCGACACTGATCACTGCACCCCCTCAATAATCGACACTGATCACTGCTCCCCCTCAATAATCGACACTGATCACTGCTCGCCCTCAATAACCGACACTGATCACTGCACCCCCTCAATAATCGACACTGATCACTGCTCCCCCTCAATAATCGACACTGATCACTGCACCCCTTCAATAATCGACACTGATCACTGCCCCCCCTCAATAATCGACACTGATCACTGCTCCCCCTCAATAATCGACACTGATCACTGCTCCCCCTCAATAATCGACACTGATCATTGCACCCCTTCAATAATCGACACTGATCATTGCACCCCTTCAATAATCGACACTGATCACTGCTCCCCCTCAATAATCGACACTGATCACTGCTCCCCCTCAATAATCGACACTGATCACTGCCCCCCCTCAATAATCGACACTGATCACTGCTCCCCCTCAATAATCGACACTGATCACTGCTCCCCTTCAATAATCGACACTGATCACTGCTCCCCCTCAATAATCGACACTGATCACTGCTCCCCTTCAATAATCGACACTGATCACTGCACCCCTTCAATAATCGACACTGATCGTTGCCTTCCCTCAATAATCGACACTGATCACTGCCCCCCCTCAATAATCGACACTGATCACTGCACCCCCTTCAATAATCGACACTGATCACTGCACCCCCTCAATAATCGACACTGATCACTGCACCCCTTCAATAATCGACACTGATCACTGCACCCCTTCAATAATCGACACTGATCATTGCCTTCCCTCAATAATCGACACTGATCACTGCCCCCCCTCAATAATCGACACTGATCACTGCACCCCCTTCAATAATCGACACTGATCACTGCTCCCCCTCAATAATCGACACTGATCACGGCTCCCCCTCAATAATCGACACTGATCACTGCCCCCCCTCAATAATCGACACTGATCACTGCTCCCCCTCAATAATCGACACTGATCACTGCTCCCCCTCAATAATCGACACTGATCACTGCTCCCCTTCAATAATCGACACTGATCACTGCACCCCCTCAATAATCGACACTGATCACTGCTCCCCTCAATAATCGACACTGATCACTGCTCCCCTCAATAATCGACACTGATCACTGCTCCCCCTCAATAATCGACACTGATCACTACTCCCCCTCAATAATCGACACTGATCACTGCACCCCCTTCAATAATCGACACTGATCACTGCACCCCTTCAATAATCGACACTGATCGTTGCCTTCCCTCAATAATCGACACTGATCACTGCCCCCCCTCAATAATCGACACTGATCACTGCTCCCCCTCAATAATCGACACTGATCACTGCTCCCCTTCAATAATCGACACTGATCACTGCACCCCCTCAATAATCGACACTGATCACTGCTCCCCTCAATAATCGACACTGATCACTGCACCCCCTCAATAATCGACACTGATCACTGCTCCCCTCAATAATCGACACTGATCACTGCCCCCCCCTCAATAATCGACACTGATCACTGCACCCCCTCAATAATCGACACTGATCACTGCTCCCCTTCAATAATCGACACTGATCACTGCTCCCCCTCAATAATCGACACTGATCACTGCTCCCCTTCAATAATCGACACTGATCACTGCTCCCCTTCAATAATCGACACTGATCATTGCCTTCCCTCAATAATCGACACTGATCACTGCCCCCCCTCAATAATCGACACTGATCACTGCACCCCCTTCAATAATCGACACTGATCACTGCTCCCCCTCAATAATCGACACTGATCACTGCTCCCCTTCAATAATCGACACTGATCACTGCTCCCCTTCAATAATCGACACTGATCATTGCCTTCCCTCAATAATCGACACTGATCACTGCCCCCCCTCAATAATCGACACTGATCACTGCTCCCCTTCAATAACCGACACTGATCACTGCTCCCCCTCAATAATCGACACTGATCACTGCTCCCCCTCAATAATCGACACTGATCACTGCTCCCCCTCAATAATCGACACTGATCACTGCTCCCCGTCAATAATCGACACTGATCACTGCTCCCCTTCAATAATCGACACTGATCATTGCCTTCCCTCAATAATCGACACTGATCACTGCCCCCCCTCAATAATCGACACTGATCACTGCACCCCCTTCAATAATCGACACTGATCACTGCTCCCCCTCAATAATCGACACTGATCACTGCTCCCCCTCAATAATCGACACTGATCACTGCACCCCCTCAATAATCGACACTGATCACTGCCCCCCTTCAATAATCGACACTGATCATTGCCTTCCCTCAATAATCGACACTGATCACTGCCCCCCCTCAATAATCGACACTGATCACTGCACCCCCTTCAATAATCGACACTGATCACTGCACCCCCTTCAATAATCGACACTGATCACTGCCCCCCTCAATAATCGACACTGATCACTGCTCCCCCTCAATAATCGACACTGATCACTGCTCCCCCTCAATAATCGACACTGATCACTGCCCCCCTCAATAATCGACACTGACCACTGCACCCCCTCAATAATCGACACTGATCACTGCACCCCCTCAATAATCGACACTGATCACTGCTCCCCCTCAATAATCGACACTGATCACTGCACCCCCTTCAATAATCGACACTGATCACTGCACCCCCTCAATAATCGACACTGATCACTGCTCCCCCTCAATAATCGACACTGATCACTGCTCCCCTTCAATAACCGACACTGATCACTGCACCCCCTCAATAACCGACACTGATCACTGCTCCCCCTCAATAATCGACACTGATCACTGCTCCCCCTCAATAATCGACACTGATCACTGCTCCCCCTCAATAATCGACACTGATCACTGCTCCCCCTCAATAATCGACACTGATCACTGCTCCCCCTCAATAATCGACACTGATCACTGCTCCCCCTCAATAATCGACACTGATCACTGCTCCCCCTCAATAATCGACACTGATCACTGCTCCCCCTCAATAATCGACACTGATCACTGCACCCCCTCAATAATCGACACTGATCACTGCTCCCCTTCAATAATCGACACTGATCACTGCACCCCCTCAATAATCGACACTGATCACTGCTCCCCCTCAATAATCGACACTGATCACTGCACCCCCTCAATAATCGACACTGATCACTGCTCCCCCTCAATAATCGACACTGATCACTGCACCCCCTCAATAATCGACACTGATCACTGCACACCCTCAATAATCGACACTGATCACTGCTCCCCCTCAATAATCGACACTGATCACTGCACCCCCTCAATAATCGACACTGATCACTGCACCCCCTCAATAATCGACACTGATCACTGCTCCCACTCAATAATCGACACTGATCACTGCACCCCCTCAATAATCGACACTGATCACTGCTCCCACTCAATAATCGACACTGATCACTACTCCCCCTCAATAATCGACACTGATCACTGCCCCCCCTCAATAATCGACACTGATCACTGCACCCCCTTCAATAATCGACACTGATCACTGCCCCCCCTCAATAATCGACACTGATCACTGCACCCCCTCAGTAATCGACACTGATCACTGCTCCCCCTCAATAATCGACACTGATCACTGCTCCCCCTCAATAATCGACACTGATCACTGCACCCCCTCAATAATCGACACTGATCACTGCACCCCGTTAAAAAATAATCGACACTGATCACTGCACCCCCTCAATAATCGACACTGATCACTGCACCCCCTCAATAATCGACACTGATCACTGCACCCCCTCAGTAATCGACACTGATCACTGCCCCCCCCTCAATAATCGACACTGATCACTGCCCCCCCCTCAATAATCGACACTGATCACTGCGCCCCCTCAATAATCGACACTGATCACTGCGCCCCCTCAATAATCGACACTGATCACTGCTCCCACTCAATAATCGACACTGATCACTGCTCCCCTTCAATAATCGACACTGATCACTGCACCCCCTCAGTAATCGACACTGATCACTGCCCCCCCCTCAATAATCGACACTGATCACTGCCCCCCCCTCAATAATCGACACTGATCACTGCACCCCCTTCAATAATCGACACTGATCACTGCTCCCCCTCAATAATCGACACTGATCACTGCTCCCCCTCAATAATCGACACTGATCACTGCACCCCCTCAATAATCGACACTGATCACTGCTCCCCCTCAATAATCGACACTGATCACTGCTCCCCCTCAATAATCGACACTGATCACTGCTCCCCCTCAATAATCGACACTGATCACTGCTCCCCTTCAATAATCGACACTGATCACTGCACCCCCTCAATAATCGACACTGATCACTGCTCCCCTTCAATAATCGACACTGATCACTGCACCCCTTCAATAATCGACACTGATCACTGCTCCCCCTCAATAATCGACACTGATCACTGCCCCCCCCTCAATAATCGACACTGATCACTGCTCCCCGTCAATAATCGACACTGATCATTGCACCCCCTTCAATAATCGACACTGATCACTGCACCCCCTTCAATAATCGACACTGATCACTGCACCCCCTTCAATAATCGACACTGATCACTACACCCCTTCAATAATCGACACTGATCACTGCACCCCTTCAACAATCGACACTGATCACTGCCCCCCCTCAATAATCGACACTGATCATTGCCCTCCCTCAATAATCGACACTGATCTCTGTTAGACACTGGGATGCGTTAGTTTTCGAGTTCCCTAGTGCAGGTCACAACACACCTAGCAGCCCTGGCACCCACCCCACCCTACTCAAACTAGCACCAATGTTGCTACATGAGTTGTCTTGGTCTGGGGGCGGTAACTGTGTAGCTACCTTTCTGGGCTGGAGTTTGAGAGAGAGAGAGAGAGAGAGAGAGAGAGAGAGAAAAAGATTGTGTGGGTAGGCACCGTGTGGACTCACTGCGTGATGGTGTTGGTGTCCAGATCGACACAGAGCACATCATGCGGTAGGTCATAGAGCTCGAAGTAGCTGGAGTGCACCCCCACGATGAAGGGGACGGGCGCACTCAACACATCTGCCAGGTTGAGCGGGCACAGTGGAATGTACGGGCACTGCCAACGGAACGGAAAGATCATCTGGAGATCGTAAACGGGTATGAGGGGTGAAGAGAGTGAGAGAGAGAGAGAGATGGAGAGAACACATTAATGACCATGAAGGTGGAGGACAGCAGATGAAGCGAGCGCATGTTTCCGGGAAGGTGACAGAACATCCAGCCCTTCTACGGTAGGAGGTGGAATATAAAAGGGAGGATGTTTGCACTGGTGAGACAAAGGCCCCTAACCCCATGTACAGCTCTGGAAGAGTCAAAGGGAATACAGCAGAGATTCACCAGGGCATTTTCTGAGTTCCAGGGATTAATTCACCAGAGTTCATGTAAATTAAGGAATGTGAATGGGTGAAGTCTGGTTTGATTGAGATGTTTTTGACCTTCTAGGAGTCGATAAAATCATGAAGGGTATAGATATGGTGAACGGTAGGTGCCTTTCCCCTCGTATGAGGGGGTTTCAAGATGCATTGGACTCATTTTTAAGGTGAGCAGAGAAAGATTTGATAAAGGCAAATATTTTCCACAAAGGGTGATTGGAGTGTGGAATGAACCTCCCTGAGGAAGTGGTGGATATGGGGACAATGACAATGATTCAAAGACATTTGGATGGATACACGAATAGGAAAGGTTTGCAGGGATATGGGCCAGGAGCAGGCAGGTGGGACTAGGTTAGTTTGGGATTATGTTCAGCACGGACTCGTTGGACTGAAGGGTCTGTCTCTGTGCTGTATCACTCTATGACCATGGTTGGGAATGATTAGTCAATAAAGAGAAGCCTCTAATGTTGGCAGTAACATTTAGGTCAAGGGGTCATCAGGAGCAGCTCCTTCAGGGAGAGGAACATTTCACCAGGAAGGGCAGGTGGCTGCTCAGGGACATCTGGAATTATGGTCTCAGAGAGTTGTACAGCACGGAAACAGACCCTTTGATCCAACTGGCCCATGCCAACCAAAGATACCCTAAAGTAATCTCGTCCCATTTACCAGCATTTGGCCCATATCCCTTGAAACCCTTCCAATTCATATACCCATCCAGATGCCTTTTAAATGTTGCAATTGTACCAGCCTCCACCACTTCCTCTGGCAGCTCATTCCACGTCAACGGATTTCAGACACACACCAGCTGTAATCTCACTGAGAGACACAATCGACTCAAAGGACTAACCTGCTCTTATGTTGCTGGGAACGCTACTCCTTGGTGTTGGAAAGGGAGGTCATGCTGCAATTTGACAGGGCCTTCCTGAGACCACAGCTGGAGCAGTGTGCGTGGTTACAGTTTCCTTATCTGAGGGAGGACGGTCTGACGATGGAAGGAGTGGAGCAAAGGTTTACCAGACTGCTACCTGGGATGGCAGGGCTGATGTACACAGAGGCTGGATAGGTTAGGATTATAATGACCTTGCTGTGTGCCTGGTTCTGTCTAAACACCCTACAATCTGTCTGTCCCTGTTTGTCTTTTTACTGTACTTAGGGTCATGTGACTACAATACATCAAATCAAACATATTCACTGCAGTTTAAAAGAATGAAGTAGGGATCTCTGAGAAACTGATAAAATTCTACCGGGATGAGACAGGTTCGATGCAGGAAGGATGTTCCCGATGACCAGGGTGTCCAGAACCAGGGTTGATGGCTTAAGGAAAAGGGGTTGACCTCTCGCGTAGGACTGACACGAGGAGAGCTTTCTTCAGCCAGAGAGTGGGGAAGCCTGTGGAAGGCACTAGCACAGAGAGTGGATGAGGCTCGAATGGTGCATTTTCAAGGAGGCTGGAGAGATCAAGGCATATGGGTGGGGGGAGGGATTAAGGTACTGAACTCGATAATCAGCCATGATCATGCTGCAAGGGCCAAATGGTCTACTCCTGCTGCTGCTATCTTTTATGTATTGGTGTTAAAGTTCCTCTGTACCCTCTGGGTTCCCTATCTCAGCGGGAAGCTAATCAAGGTGATAGGGAGAATGGCTGCAGCCAGTTACTAGGAGACTGCAGGCTGCCCGAGCTGAACACCGTCCCTTCGTTCAGAGACAACCATTCCTGTGATACTGTGCCAGTCAATCAGACATCAACCGCAGGGCAGTGACAGAGTGAGACACTCACCGAGACCAGGGCCTCACACACACTGGTCAGCACAGCAGGTCGGAGCGAGTGAATCAGCAGTTTGTGCTCAGTAAGGACGGTGAGCAGCAGTGTGACAGTGTTCTCAGCACCCAGGTTCTGCAGCAGAGTAAAATAACTGGCACCACTGAAACACAGTGAAGAACAGGGCACCATTTAACAAGGAGGCAGAATACTGGCCAGGTGACAAACAGCACCAGGGGAAAAGTAAGGAACACAAAGACTTAGGTAATACAGTTACAGCAGGCATTGCGAATGAGTTCTCTGCAGCATCACCTACCTCAGTAAGAGTGGCGAGGTCACAGGCTGACAAATCAGCAAGTTATCATATGGAGAAAGCTGAAACACACACGCACACACGGCATTCAGTGAGAATCCCCAAAATCCACCAACATGACAGCATTAACCCCAAGGTGAACTCTGACCCCACTGACCTGTCAGCATTAACCCCAGGGTGAACTCTGACCCCACTGACCTGTCAGCATTAACCCCAGGGTGAACTCTGACCCCACTGACCTGTCAGCATTAACCCCAGGGTGAACTCTGACCCCAATGACCTGATATCATTAACCTCAGGGTGAATTCTGACCCCACTGACCTGTCAGGATTTACCCCAGAATGAATTCTGACCCCACTGACCTGTCAGCATTAACCCCAGGGTAAACTCTGACCCCCATTGACCTGTCAGCATTAACCCCAGGGTGAATGTTTGGGTCCACTGCTGTTGTCATTTTTATAAATGACCTGGATGAGGGCGTATAAGGGTGGGTCAGTAAATTTGCAAATGACATTAAGGTCGGTGGAGCTGTGGATAGTGATGAAGGAGCTGTAGGTTACAGAGGGGCATAGATAAGCTGGAGAGCTGGGCTGAGAGGTGGCAAATGGAGTTTAATGCAGAAAAGTGTGAGGTGATTCACTTTGAAAGGAGCAATAGGAATGCAAAGTACTGGGCTAATGGTAAGATTCTTGTTAGTGTAGATGAGCAGAGAGATCTCGGTGTCCATGTACATAAATCCCTGAATGTTGCCAGCCAGGTTGATAGGGTTGTTAAGGCAGCATACGGTGTGTTAGTTTTTATTAGTAGAGGGATTGAGTTTCGGAGCCATGAGGTCATGCTGCAGCTGTACAAAACTCTGGTCGGGCCACACCTGGAATATTGTGTACAGTTCTGGTCACCGCATTTTAGGAAGGATGTGGAAGCTTTGGAAAGGGTGCAGAGGAGATTTACTAAGATGTTGCCTGATATGGAGGGAAGGTCTTATAATGAAAGGCTGAGGGACTTGAGGCTGTTTTCGTTAGAGAGAAGGTTGAGAGGTGACTTAATTGAGACAAATAAGATAATCAGAGGGTTAGATAGGGTGGACAGGGAGAGTCTTTTCCCTCGGATGGTGAAGGCGAGCACACGGGGACATGGCTTTAAATTGAGGGGTGATAGATATAGGACAGATATCAGAGGTAGTTTCTTTACTCAGAGAGTTGTAGGGGTGTGGAACACACTGCCTGCAACAGGAGTAGAGTCGCCAACTTTACTGGCATTTGCATGGACATAGGATGGGCACATGGACGAGAATGGAATAGTGTAGGTTAGATGGGCTTCAGATTGGATCCACAGGGCAGCGCAACATTGAGGGCCGAAGGGCCTGTACTGCGCTGTAATGTTCTATGAACTCTGACCCCATTGACCTGTCAGCATTAACCCCAGGGTGAGCTCTGATCCCACTTACCTGTCAGCATTAATCGTAGTGCGACCTCTGACCCCACTGACCTGTCAGTGTTAACCCCAGGGTGAATTCTGATGCCAGTGACCTCCGACCCCACTGACCTGTCAGCATGAACCCCAGGGTGATCACTGACCCATCAGTACTAACCCCAACGTGAACTCTGACCCCACTGACCTGGACAAGGATTCGAGGTCTCTGAGGTGACGGAAAAGGAACATTGTGCAAGAAATTCGAAATGTGCCTATGAAAGGAAAATCAGGAACCTGTCAATCTTTAAAAGCTGCCGACAGATTGAAGATCAAACAATCAAACAGAGCAGCCCCCCCGCAGGATTGGAGCGAGCCAACACTTACTTCTCAATGGGCAACACGTGGGGTCCGGATATTGAGTAGCGATACACAAAGGTTAGAAACTTCTGGAAGACATCAAAGAAGGGCCAATGAGAGAGGACACAGATGCTCTTCTTGGTCTGGATGGATTTGGTGTGAATTGGTCTGCGATCGATCAGACTCAGTAATCCGAGACTCAGGCACTGCCTCTCCGTCAGCTTCTCCCGGCTATAAGCTTCAAAAAACTGGATCGCAGCTCCATAAACCTGCCAGCGGGACAGACCACACCTCGGACTCATTACACCACACCCCACACACCCCGGGCTCATTACACCACACCCCGGTCTCATTACACCACACCCCACACACCCCGGTCTCATTACACCACACCCCACACACCCCGGTCTCATTACACCACACCCCACACACCCCGGTCTCATTACACCACACCCCGGTCTCATTACACCACACCCCGGTCTCATTACACCACACCCCGGTCTCATTACACCACACCCCGGTCTCATTACACCACACCCCGGTCTCATTACACCACACCCCACACACCCCGGTCTCATTACACCACACCCCACACACCCCGGTCTCATTACACCACACCCCACACACCCCGGTCTCATTACACCACACCCCACACACCCCGGTCTCATTACACCACACCCCACACACCCCGGTCTCATTACACCACACCCCACACACCCCGGTCTCATTACACCACACCCCACACACCCCGGTCTCATTACACCACACCCCACACACCCCGGTCTCATTACACCACACCCCACACACCCCGGTCTCATTACACCACACCCCACACACCCCGGTCTCATTACACCACACCCCACACACCCCGGTCTCATTACACCACACCCCACACACCCCGGTCTCATTACACCACACCCCACACACCCCGGTCTCATTACACCACACCCCACACACCCCGGTCTCATTACACCACACCCCACACACCCCGGTCTCATTACACCACACCACGGGCTCACCCTTTCCTAAGCCCACCTCCCTCTCCCTGTTCCCCCTTACCCCCTCCCTATTCCACCCTCCCGAGCCCACCTCCCTCTCCCTGTTCCCCTTCGCCCCCTCCCTATTCCACCCTCCCCGTTCCCCCTCGTCCTCTCCCCAGCCCACCTCCCCCGCCCTGTTCCCCCTCACCCTCTCCCCTTTAGCCTTTTACCTTCTCTCCTGTGCCAGCGGTCAGGACAAAGGTTGAAAAGACAGGCAGTTGGTACTTGGGCTGTGCTGGCCAACTTTCAATGGTAGCACCCATTGGCAGACAGAAGACTGGCACAGTGTCAGGCAGGGGAAAGGACTCAGCATCAGTGCTCGGATAGCGGCTGATCAAACCTGGAAAACGCACACACCACACCACAGTGGAGTAAATAACACACGCAGCTTCAATACAATTACATGGCAACGGGCTCCAACACTCAACACACCAGGGCACAGCAGCCCTTGATAGTGCGTGACTGACTGACCGACTAACTCCTCGATAGTGCGGCCCTGTCTCTGTGTCACTGACTGACCCCTCGATAGTGCGGCCCTGTCTCTGTGTGACTGACCGACTGACCCCTCGATAGTGCGGCCCTGTCTCTGTGGGACTGACTGACTGACCCCTCGATAGTGCGGCCCTGTCTCTGTGGGACTGACCGACTGACCCCTCGATAGTGTGGCCCTGTCTCTGTGTGACTGACCGACTGACCCCTCGATAGTGTGGCCCTGTCTCTGTGTCACTGACCGACTGACCCCTCGATAGTGCGGCCCTGTCTCTGTGGGACTGACTGACTGACGCCTCGATAGTGCAGCCCTGTCACTGTGTGACTGACTGACTGACCCCTCGATAGTGTGGCCCTGTCTCTGTGTGACTGACTGACCCCTCGATAGTGCGGCCATGTCTCTGTGGGACTGATTGACTGACTGACCCCTCGATAGTGCGGCCCTGTCACTGTGTGACTGACTGACTGACTGACTGACCCCTCAATAGTGAGGCCCTGTCTCTGTGTGACTTACTGACCCCTCCAGAGTGCGGCCCTGTCTCTGTGGGACTGACTGACTGACCCCTCGATAGTGCGGCCCTGTCTCTGTGTGACTGATTGACTGACCCCTCGATAGTGCTGCCCTGTCTCTGTGGGACTGACTGACCCCTCGATAGTGCGGCCCTGTCTCTGTGGGACTGACTGACTGACCCCTCGATAGTGCGGCCCTGTCACTGTGGGACTGACTGAGTGACCCCTCGATAGTGTGGCCCTGTCTCTGTGTGACTGATTGACTGACCGCTCGATAGTGTGGCCCTGTCTCTGTGTGACTGACTGACTGACCCCTCGATAGTGTGGCCCTGTCTCTGTGTGACTGATTGACTGACCCCTCGATAGTGTGGCCCTGTCTCTGTGTGACTGATAGACTGACCCCTCGATAGTGCGGCCCTGTCTCTGAGTGACTGATAGACTGACCCCTCGATAGTGCGGCCCTGTCTCTGTGTGACTGACTCCTCAATAGTGTGGCCCTGTCTCTGTGTGACTGACTGACTGACCCCCTCGATAGTGCGGCCCTGTCACTGTGTGACTGACTGACTGACCCCTCGATAGTGTGGCCCTGTCACTGTGTGACTGACTGACTGACCCCTCGATAGTGCGGCCCTGTCTCTGTGTGACTGACTGACTGACCCCTCGATAGTGTGGCCCTGTCTCTGTGTGACTGACTGACTGACCCCTCGATAGTGCAGCCCTGTCTCTGTGTGACTGACTGACTGACCCCTCGATAGTGTGGCCCTGTCTCTGTGTGACTGACTGACTGACCCCTCGATAGTGCGGCCCTGTCTCTGTGTGACTGACTGACTGACCCCTCGATAGTGTGGCCCTGTCTCTGTGTGACTGATAGACTGACCCCTCGATAGTGTGGCCCTGTCACTGTGTGACTGACTGACTGACCCCTCGATAGTGCGGCCCTGTCACTGTGTGACTGACTGACTGACCCCTCGATAGTGCGGCCCTGTCACTGTGTGACTGACTGACTGACCCCTCGATAGTGCGGCCCCTGTCTCTGTGTGACTGACTGACTGACCCCTCGATAGTGCGGCCCTGTCTCTGTGTGACTGACTGACTGACCCCTTGACAGTGCGGCCCTGTCTCTGTATGACTGACTGACCCCTTGACAGTGCGGCCCCTGTCTCGGTGTGACTGACCCCTCGATAGTGCGGCCCCGTGTCTGTGTGAGTGACTGACCCCTCGATAGTGCGGCCCTGTCCCTGTGTGACTGACTGACTGACCCCTCGATAGTGCGGCCCTGTCACTGTGTGACTGACTGACTGACCCCTCGATAGTGCGGCCCTGTCTCTGTGTGACTGACTGACTGACCCCTCGATAGTGCGGCCCCTGTCTCTGTGTGACTGACTGACTGACCCCTCGATAGTGCGGCCCTGTCTCTGTGTGACTGACTGACTGACCCCTTGACAGTGCGGCCCTGTCTCTGTATGACTGACTGACCCCTTGACAGTGCGGCCCCTGTCTCGGTGTGACTGACCCCTCGATAGTGCGGCCCCGTGTCTGTGTGAGTGACTGACCCCTCGATAGTGCGGCCCTGTCCCTGTGTGACTGACTGACTGACCCCTCGATAGTGCGGCCCTGTCACTGTGTGACTGACTGACTGACCCCTCGATAGTGCGGCCCTGTCTCTGAGTGACTGACTGACTGACCCCTCGATAGTGCGGCCCTGTCTCTGTGTGACTGACTGACCCCTCGATAGTGCGGCCCTGTCTCTGTGTGACTGACTGAGTGACCCCTCGATAGTGAGGCCCTGTCTCTGTGTGACTGACTGACTGACCGACCCCTCGATAGTGCGGCCCTGTCTCTGTGGGACTGACTGACTGACCTCTCGATAGTGCGGCCCTGTCTCTGTGTGACTGACTGACTGACCCCTCGATAGTGCAGCCCTGTCTCTGTGGGACTGACTGACTGACCCCTCGATAGTGCGTCCCTGTCTCTGTATGGCTGACTGACTGACCCCTCGATAGTGCGGCCCTGTCTCTGTGTGGCTGACTGACTGACCCCTCGATAGTGTGGCCCTGTCTCTGTGTGACTGACTGACTGACCCCTCGATAGTGCGGCCCTGTCCCTGTGTGACTGACTGACTGACCCCTCGATAGTGTGGCCCTGTCTCTGCGTGACTGATTGACCCCTCGATAGTGTGGCCCTGTCTCTGTGTGACTGATTGACTGACCCCTCGATAGTGTGGCCCTGTCTCTGTGGGACTGATTGACCCCTCGATAGTGTGGCCCTGTCTCTGTGTGACTGACTGACTGATCCCTCGATAGTGCGGCCCTGTCTCTGTGTGACTGACTGACTGACCCCTCGATAGTGAGGGCCTGTCTCTGTGTGACTGACTGACTGACCCCTCGATAGTGCGGCCCTGTCTCTGTGTGGCTGACTGACTGACCCCTCGATAGTGCGGCCCTGTCACTGTGTGACTGACTGACTGACCCCTCGATAGTGCGGCCCTGTCTCTGTGTGACTGACTGACCCCTCGATAGTGCGGCCCTGTCTCTGTGTGACTGACTGACTGACCTCTCGATAGTGCGGCCCTGTCTCTGTGGGACTGACTGACTGACCCCTCGATAGTGCGGCCCTGTCTCTGTGTGACTGACTGACCCCTCGATAGTGCGGCCCTGTCCCTGTGTGACTAACTGACTGACCCCCTCGATAGTGCGGCCCTGTCTCTGTGTGGCTGACTGACTGACCCCTCGATAGTGCGGCCCTGTCCCTGTGTGACTGACTGACTGACCCCTCGATAGTGCGGCCCTGTCCCTGTGTGACTGACTGACTGACTGACACCTCGATAGCACGGCCCTGTCTCTGTGTGACTGACTGACCCCTCGATAGTGCGGCCCTGTCCCTGTGTGACTGACTGACTGACCCCTCGATAGTGCGGCCCTGTCACTGTGTGACTGACTGACTGACCCCTCGATAGTGCGGCCCTGTCTCTGTGTGACTGACTGACCCCTCGATAGTGCGGCCCTGTCTCTGTGTGACCGACTCCTATATTCAGTGTTAAACCAGTTGTTCCCAGGGTTCTGGGTTAGATGTCTTCTGGGTTCATGCTCACCTGCTTCGTATGCCAGAGCTGTCCCCTTCGCCATTGATTTCTTGTAACACAGATAGATTCCTGGACCCCACTGCAGAGGAAAGTCACTGTTAGCCTTTCATTACTGACCAGCTGGACTCTCCCTCCCTGAGGATTGGTACCTGCCTCACCCACCCACCCAGATCCCACCTGCTGCAGACACCCCACACTCTCCTCTGTCTCCTTCCCCCTCCAGAAACATACCCTCGTGCACCCCCTCCAGACAACCCCCCCCATCTCCCTGCCTCTCTGCCCACCCCTCCTCGCCCCCATCTCCTTCCCCCTCCAGAAACATACCCTCGCGCACCCCCTCCAGACACCCACTCCTCACACCCCCCGCCCCCCAAACCCGTCTCCCACCCTGTCCAGACATCCCCCCCTTTGTCTCCATCTCCCTGACCCTGCAGACACCACCCCTCAGTAATAGAGTCATCCAACTTGGAAACAGACCCTTCAGCCCGACTCGTCCAGGCCAACCCAGGTTTCCCAGCATTTGGCCCAGAGCTCTCGGAACATTTCCTAATCATATAGCTGCCTTTTAAACGTTGTAATTGTACCAGCATGCACCACCTCCTCTGGCAGGATTTTCCATACATGCATCACCCTCTGTGTGAAAAGGTTGTCTGTCAGATCCCTTTTAACCCTTTCCTGTCTAACCTTAAACGTATGCCCTTTGGTCTTGGACCCCGCTCCCCTGGGGTAAAGACCTTGGCTATTCACTCTATTCATGCCCTTCGTAATTTTATAAACCTCTTCAGCCTCCTACGCTTCACAGAAAAAAGCCCCAGCCTATTCAGCCTCTCCCTATAACTCAAACTGTCAGTCATAGCAACACCGTTGTAAATCCTTTTTGCACCCATTCCAATTTAATGACATCCCTCTGATAAAAGGGGGACCAGGGCTGTATGGAGTACTCCAAACATTTACTCACCAATGTCGTGTACAGCTGTAATATGACATTGCAACTCCTGAACTCAGTGCTCTAACCAACAAAGGCATGTGTGGCAAATGCCTTTTTCACCACTCTCTCTCTCTCTCTCTCTCTCTCTCTCTGAGATCACTTTCAAGTACCTGCACCCAAAGGTCTGTTCGACAACACTCCCCAGGGACCTACCATTAACTGTGTAAGTCCTTCCTGGTTTCTCTCCCCAAAATGCAACACCTCACATTTATCTAAATTAAACTCCATCTGCCATTCCTCTGCCCCCTGGCCCAGTTGATCAAGATCCTGATGTAATCTTAGCTGGTCCCCTTCACTGTCCACTGTGGACCAATTTTGGTGTCACCACAAACTTACGAACCATGCCTCTGATATTCTCATCCACATTATTTATATAAATGACAGGAAACAGAGGACCCAGCACCGATTTTTATGGCACATTGCTGGTCACAGGGCTCCATCTGAACAACAACCCTCTCGCAGCACCCTTTATCTCCTGCTGTCACACTCGTTATGTATCCAGTTAGCTCACTCTCCCTGGATCCCATGTGATCTTACTTTGCTAACCAGTCTACCATGAAAACCTGGTTGAAAGCCTTGCTAAAGGTCTATTTCTCTCTCTCTCTCTCTCTCTCTCTCTCTCTCTCTCTCCCCCCCACCCCGACCCCTTCTCTGCCAATTCCTCCACTGAGTCGTGTTTTTCCTGAATCCACCCCACCTCTCTTTCCACTCAAAACAAGCCTCTCCTCCTCCTGATCAAGTCTCTCCTCCTACAAAGCTGAGTTGCCCCAGTACTGTAAGGTGTCTCTCAGACTGCTCTGTCCCTGTCCAGCTGGTACTACCCTCACAGGAACTGGAGCACTGACCTTAAGTCCTGGATGGGAGACGTAGCAACTGTCCCTACACCAGGTGCAGCACAGTCAGGCTTCTAGTGTGAGAGATGGAGCAGGATTTGTAAGGAGAATCCAGGAGGGGTTTTCCAGAGCAGTGTGTAAATAGTCCAACTTGGGAAGGGGCCATACTGGACTGGTGTTGGGCAACAAGGCCAGCCAGGTGGGTGAAGTTTCAGTAGGGCATTACTTTGGGAATTGTGATCGTAATTCCGTAAGCTTTAGAATACTCATGGACAAAGGCAAGTGTGGTCCTGGTGGAAGACCAACTATACCAAAATTGGGCAGGAGCTGGGGAATATAGATTGGGAGCAGCTGTTTGAAAGGAAATCCACATTTGACATTTGAGAGGCCTTTAAAAGAGGTTGATCAGAGTTCAGGGGGTTTTGTTCCTGTGAAAATGGGGGATAGAAATGGCAAGATTAGGGAACCATGGATGACCAGTGAAATTCGAGTGACCAGCTAAGACGAAAAAAGGATGCATACATAAGGTCTTGGCGACTGAAAACAGACCAAGCTTTGGAAGAATATCGGGAAGGTAGGACCAATCTGAAACGAAGAATTAAGAGGACTGAAAGGAGTCATGACATATCTTTAGCAAACAGGTTAAGGAAAATTCCAAAGCCTTTTTTTCATATATAAGGAGCAAAAGGGTAACTGGAGAAAGGGTTGGCCCCACTCAGGGACAAAGGAGGAAACGTTAGGCGTGGAGTCAGAGGTAATGTGTAAAATTCTTAATGAGTACTTTGCATCAGTATTCACTGAGGAGAGGGACATGACGGATGTTGAGGTTAAGGATAGATGTTTGAGACTTCTAGGTCAAGTTGGCATAAGGAGGGAGGTGGTGTTGGGTATTCTAAAAGGCATTAAGGTGGACAATCCTCCAGGTTAGTGAGAGAAGCAACGGAGGAAATAGCTGGGGCTTGAACAGTTATTTTCCAGCATCCTTGAACACGGGTAAGGTCCTGGAGGACTGGAGAATTGCTAATGTCCCTTTGTTTAAAAAGGGTAGAGAGATACTCCAGGTAATGATAGATCGGTGAGCCTGACATCAGCGGTAGGGAAGCTGCTGGAGAAGATACTGAGGGATAGGATCTATTCCCACTTGGAAGGAAATGGGTTTATCAGTTATGGGCAGCAAGGTTTAGTGCAGGGAAGGTCAAGTCTTACAAACCTAATAGAATTCTTTGAGCAGGTGACAAAGTTGATTTTTCCTTGCAGCCTTCCTTAAATAATGGCACAACAACGTCTACCCTCCAGAGGGTAGACGCCTTTTACATGGACATTAGTAAGGCGTTTCATCAGGTTTCCCCGTGGTCGGCTGATGGAGAAGGGAAGGTCACATGGGGTCCAGGGTCTTCATGCTAGATGGATAGAGAACTGGCTGGGCAACAGGAGACAAAGAGTAGTAGTGGAAGGGAGCTTCTCAAAATGGAGGCCTGCGACCATTGGCATCCCACAGGGATCCACACAGGGACCACTGTTGTTTGTGATATATATAAATGATCAGGAGGAAGGTATCGGTTACCAGATCAGCAGGTTTGCAGATGACACCAGGATTGGTGGAGTAGTGACAAACCCCTCGATAGTGCGGCCCTGTCTCTGTGTGACTGACTGACTGACCCCTCGATAGTGTGGCCCTGTCTCTGTGTGACTGACTGACTGACCCCTCGATAGTGCAGCCCTGTCTCTGTGTGACTGACTGACTGACCCCTCGATAGTGCGGCCCTGTCTCTGTGTGACTGACAGACCCCTCGATAGTGCGGCCCTGTCTCTGTGTGACTGACTGACTGACCCCTCGATAGTGTGGCCCTGTCTCTGTGTGACTGACTGACTGACCCCTCGATAGTGCGGCCCCTGTCTCTGTGTGACTGACTGACTGACCCCTCGATAGTGCGGCCCTGTCTCTGTGTGACTGACTGACTGACCCCTCGATAGTGCGGCCCTGTCTCTGTGTGACTGACTGACCCCTCGATAGTGCGGCCCTGTCTCTGTGTGACTGACTGACTGACCCCTCGATAGTGCGGCCCTGTCTCTGTGTGACTGACTGACTGACCCCTCGATAGTGTGGCCCTGTCTCTGTGTGACTGACTGACTGACCCCTCGATAGTGCGGCCCTGTCACTGTGTGACTGACTGACTGACCCCTCGATAGTGGGGCCCTGTCTCTGTGTGACTGACTGACTGACCCCTCGATAGTGCGGCACTGTCTCTGTGTGACTGACAGACCTCTTGATTGTGCAGCATTGTCTCTGTGTGACTGAGTGACTGACCCCTCGATAGTGCGGCCCCGTGTCTGTGTGACTGACTGACTGACCCCTCGATAGTGCAGCCCTGTCTCTGTGTGAGTGACTGACTGACCCCTCGATACTGCAGCCCAGTCTCTGTGTCACTGACTGACCCCTCGACAGTGCGGCCCTGTCTCTGTGGGACTGACTGACTGACCCCTCGATAGTGTGGCCCTGTCTCTGTGTGACTGACTGACCCCTCGATAGTGCGGCCCTGTCTCTGTGTGACTGACTGACTGACCCCTCGATAGTGCGGCCCCTGTCTCTGTGTCACTGACTGACCCCTCGATAGTCACACAGACACGGGGCCGCACTATCGAGGGGTCAGTCAGTGACACAGAGACAGGGGCCGCACTATCGAGGGGTCAGTCAGTCAGTCACACAGAGACAGGGCCGCACTATCGAGGGGTCAGTCAGTCAGTCAGTCACACAGACACGGGGCCGCACTGACTGACTGACCCCTCGATAGTGCAGCCCTGTCTCTGTGTGACTGACTGACTGACCCCTCGATAGTGTGGCCCTGTCTCTGTGTGACTGACTGACCCCTCGATAGTGCGGCCCTGTCTCTGTGTGACTGACTGACTGACCCCTCGATAGTGCTGCCCTGTCTCTGTGTGACTGACTGACCCCTCGATGTGCGGCCCTGTCTCTGTGTGAGTGACTGACTGACCCCTCGATAGTGCGGCCCTGTCTCTGTGTGACTAACTGACTGACCCCTCGATAGTGCAGCCCCGTGTCTGTGTGACTGACTGACCCCTCGATAGTGCGGCCCTGTCTCTGTGTGACTGACTGACTGACCCCTCGATAGTGCAGCCCTGTCTCTGTGTGACTGACTGACTAACCCCTCGATAGTGCGGCCCTGTCTCTGTGTGACTGACTGACCCCTCGATAGTGCGGCCCTGTCTCTGTGTGACTGACTGACTGACCCCTCGATAGTGCGGCCCTGTCTCTGTGTGACTGACTGACTGACCCCTTGACAGTGCGGCCCCTGTCTCTGTGTGACTGAGTGACTGACCCCTTGATAGTGCGGCCCCGTGTCTGTGTGAGTGACTGACCCCTCGATAGTGCGGCCCTCTCTCTGTGTGACTGACTGACTGTCCCCTCGATAGTGCGACCCTCTCTCTGTGTGACTGACTGACTGACCCCTCGATACTGCGGCCCTGTCTCTGTGTGACTGACTGACTGACTAACTGACCCCTCGACAGTGCAGCCAAGTCACTCTCTCTCAGTCAGTCAGTCAGTCAAACTGAGCCCTTTGCCATCTCCCCCGTGCCAATGCTCACCACTCCAGCGTTGAGGTTCTTGTCCACCTTGCAGAAGGTGTGTGGGGGGACTTCGCCTTTGCTAGGCATGATGATACAGATGTCAGTCACCGCCAACGTGCTGTGTGCCTGGCACTCTGTGGCTCTGCGGTACGTGATGAAGGTACGCTGCTGAAGGCTCGTACCCCCTCCGCTGATATGGGCTGCCCGACTGTATGGAGTGGTCTCGATGACTCTGCATCCTGGCTTCAGTCTCTCTTTGCCCTCACACAGGACCCTGTGATGGTTATACCAGGCCCATGTCAAACTGAACTACTCTATGACACAACACAAACACACACCCACACCCCACCCTGAGACATCCTGGGCAGCACCTGGGATTGGCCCTTCCCCACTTCCGCCTACTCTCGGAGACCCTCCCCCCTATTTCTCCGACCATCCTACATCTCAGTCCCGCGTGGATCACGGTAGAGCAGCATGTGAGAACCGCAGAGACCACCCTCCCCTCCAGACCACAGCGCCAGGCCGGCTCAGTCACAGGAAGGTACCCATGGTCATTCATTCCCCATGGGGAGGCGGGGGAGCTATCAGCTGCTCTGCTGCTGAGCTCATCGCCCGGCCAAAGGGAAGTGAGAGTCGTAAAACACTCTCAGATGGAAATGCTGACATAACCGAAAGGAGCTTTTAAAAATAACCCATCGCCATGGAAACTCAGACAGAGTGGGGTGTAGGGAGGGCCAGCAGTACACACAAGTCTGCGTGGGTTTCCTCCGGGTGCTCCGGTTTCCTCCCACAGTCCAAAGATGTGCAGGTCAGGTGAATTGGCCATGCTAAATTGCCCGTAGTGTTAGGTAAGGGGTAGATGTAGATGTAGGGGTATGGGTGGGTTACGCTTCGGCGGGGCGGTGTGGACTTGTTGGGCCGAAGGGCCTGTTTCCACACTGTAAGTAATCTAATCTAATCTAATCTAATACCCTGTACAGCTCCTGAACTGACCTCACAGTCAGCCTCAAGGGGAGGGGGCCATTCAGCCCCTCGAGTCTGTTACACAGGGAGAGCCTGTGGCCATTCAGCCCCTCGAGTCTGTTACACAGGGAGAGCCGGAGTCCATTCAGCCCCTCGATCCTATTACACAGAGGGCCATTCAGCCTCTCTCCAGCCTGTTACACCGGATCAGCAGGAGGCCATTCAGCCTCTCTCCAGCCTGTTACACCGGATCAGCAGGAGGCCATTCAGCCTCTCTCCAGCCTGTTACACCGGATCAGCAGGAGACCATTCAGCCTCTCTCCAGCCTGTTACACCGGATCAGCAGGAGGCCATTCAGCCTCTCTCCAGCTTGTTCCAGCTGCTGACCCCATCGCTGGGATTATTGGGTGATGACTTACCCCAGATCGATGAGCGGTAATTTCTCTCTACTGCGCCTGTAACACAGGAACATGTGCGAGGTGCTGAGGAGGCCACAGTTGAGATCAGCAGACTGTCCGGATGGAGTGGTCTCGATGCAGGTGAATCCCTCAGGTACCTCCTCACCCTGTGAGCGGATGATGATAGCCACATCAGCGATGGGCTCGACGGGCCGTGCCAGTTTCGAGGTGCCCTCTTCCAGGGGTTTGGAGGTGTCAGTCAGACCGGCCACCACAAAATAATCCACAAGCTGGGGGGCATTCTCCTCAGTCATGGCTACACCTGAACCATCTGTGCAAGGCAGGAGGTGGGGTGGGGGAATGAACATCGACATCCATGAGTTCCCCACCCCATAACCACAATGACCTCCCCAACACATACCCTCCATCGCAGTCTACCAACTCCCAGAAGGACAGTGACCAAGGCTGGTCAATTCACCAACCCAATCAGAGGGCCCATTCAAACCAGGAGAAGCAGGGGCTTATGTACAAACCTGCTGACTATGGGGTCGCACTGCGCACAAAATGGTAACCAAGCTGAACAACACAACTCACATTCAGGAGTACTGTACTCTCTCCAAGACAGGACACAGGACACCGAATACCGAATCAGCCAGAGCTGCTCTGGAATAACTCTCAATAACTAATACCACTCCTGTGTTAGTCTCACTGGACAGTCAATCCCAACTCCGGAATGATGCCCACTCCTGTGTTAGTCTCACTAGGCAAACAGTCAATCCCAACTCCGGAATGATGCCCAGTGCTGTGAGAGCCTCACCAGAGAAACAGTCAATGCCAACTCCGGAATAACATCCAGCCCTGTGGTATTCTCCCGAGACACACAGTCATTGCCACTTCTGAAATGATAGCCAGTCCTCACTTCCCCTGAGGCTAGCTCAGGACCTGGCTGCCTGAAGGGAAGGGAAAGTGCTTGACGATGAGCTGGGGCAGACAGGAAAAGCTGAAGTACCTTTTACAGCACCATCGAAAGGGGATCTTTATCACCAACATAAAAATCCCCTGCAGCTATTGACAGGGAAACATGACAATGGGTGAGGCTCAGGGAGAGAAACGACTTGTTCCTCATCTCGAACAAGGACAGTGTGACAGACACAAAGTCGCCAGGCAATGTCTCAAATCCGGCCCCTCACAAAACGATACCAAACAGCACACAATGTAAACCACAGCTGAGATGGCAAGGAACCTGCACTCAAACACGCACACTAAATGAAACATTGACAGACCTGTCCCCACCAGTACTGTACCCCAGTGTTATACAGTGACAGACCTGTCCCCACCAGTACTGCACCACAGTGTTATACAGGGACAGACCTATCCCCACCAGTACTGTACCCCAGTGTTATACAGGGACAGACCTGTCCCCACCCAGTACTGTACCCCAGTGTTATACAGTGACAGACCTGTCCCCACCCAGTACTGTACCCCAGTGTTATACAGTGACAGACCTGTCCCCACCAGTACTGTACCCCAGTGTTACACAGTGACAGACCTGTCCCCACCCAGTACTGTACCCCAGTGTTATACAGTGACAGACCTGTCCCCACCAGTACTGTACCCCAGTGTTACACAGTGACAGACCTGTCCCCACCAGTACTGTACCCCAGTGTTATACAGTGACAGACCTGTCCCCACCAGTACTGTACCCCAGTGTTACATAGTGACAGACCTGTCCCCACCAGTACTGTACCCCAGTGTTATACAGGGACAGACCTGTCCCCACCAGTACTGTACCCCAGTGTTATACAGTGACAGACCTGTCCCCACCAGTACTGTACCCCAGTGTTATACAGTGACAGACCTGTCCCCACCCAGTACTGTACCCCAGTGTTACACAGTGACAGACCTGTCCCCACCAGTACTGTACCCCAGTGTTATACAGTGACAGACCTGTCCCCACCAGTACTGTACCCCAGTGTTACATAGTGACAGACCTGTCCCCACCAGTACTGTACCCCAGTGTTATACAGGGACAGACCTGTCCCCACCAGTACTGTACCCCAGTGTTATACAGTGACAGACCTGTCCCCACCAGTACTGTACCCCAGTGTTATACAGTGACAGACCTGTCCCCACCAGTACTGCACCACAGTGTTATACAGGGACAGACCTATCCCCACCAGTACTGTACCCTAGTGTTATACAGTGACAGACCTGTCCCCACCAGTACTGTACCCCAGTGTTATACAGTGACAGACCAGTCCCCACCAGTACTGTACCCCAGTGTTATACAGTGACAGACCTGTCCCCACCAGTACTGTACCCCAGTGTTATACAGTGACTGACCTGTCCCCACCAGTACTGTACCCCAGTGTTATACAGTGACTGACCTGTTCCCACCAGTACTGTACCCCAGTGTGATACAGGGACAGACCTGTCCCCACCCTGTACTGTACCCCAGTGTTATACAGTGACAGACCTGTCCCCACCAGTACTGTACCCCAGTGTTATACAGTGACAGACCTGTCCCCACCAGTACTGTACCCCAGTGTGATACAGGGACAGACCTGTCCCCACCCTGTATTGTACCCCAGTGTTATACAGTGACAGACCTGTCCCCACCAGTACAGTACCCCAGTGTTATACAGTGACAGACCTGTCCCCACCAGTACTGTACCCCAGTGTTATACAGTGACAGACCTGTCCCCACCAGTACTGTACCCCAGTGTGATACAGGGACAGACCTGTCCCCACCAGTACTGTACCCCAGTGTTATACAGTGACTGACCTGTCCCCACCAGTACTGTACCCCAGTGTTATACAGTGACTGACCTGTCCCCACCAGTACTGTACCCCAGTGTGATACAGGGACAGACCTGTCCCCACCAGTACTGTACCCCAGTGTTATACAGTGACAGACCTGTCCCCACCAGTACTGTATCCCAATGTTATACAGGGGTCAGACCTGTCCCCACCAGTACTGTACCCCAGTGTTATACAGTGACAGTCCTGACCCCAGCAGTACTGTACCCCAGGTTTATACCCCAGTAGTACCTATCTGCATAGAGAGTCAGTTCTAATGAATTATTTGGCCCTCTCCGTACGGCAGCTGGCAATTCTGCTGTGTATTCCCAGCATTGTCCAGTTATAATCATAGCCTGTACTCTAAGTACCATTGGAGAGCACGTGACCGTTACATGGAGTGTTTGATGGGACTGTTAACAGGTGCTGTACCTGCACAGCACCAATCAATGCCTGTTTCATTCAGAAATAGACAGACTACAGTCAGACTGAGGAAAGTTGCCCTTCTGATGGGGGTACAGAGACACACAGAGTACAGAGCACTCAAAAAGGCTCTTAAAACCAATGCTGCCATCAAACTGTTTCCCTGAACACAATGAAAGAGGCCAAGGGTACCACAATGTGACTGTATTAATCCGAATGCTGTGCTGACAGGGTACTGTCACAGTTACAGGGAGCTCACTGTGAATCTGTGAACAGTGAAGACACATTCCAGTACCAGCTCACTCTCACAGGCCCCCTTTCAGTGCAACACTGCCACAGCGTCGGACTGATTCCCTGAAAGCCTCCTCTCCTGCTGATAGTCCAACACCCCCCTCCATTCATAGACCATAACTCTGACCTGAATACACTTACCCCAGTGAGAGGCAGCCCCTTCAGGAGAGGGAGGGGGACCCCGTACCCCAGTGAGAAACTGTATACTCAACGGGTGAGCGGCTGTTTATGCGTTGGAACTCTAGCACAGGGGTGTTGGTGAGATTTGAATTGGAAGAGGAAGCTGTTGCTCTGTCATTTGAAGCTGTGTCCTCCCTGTACACCGTTAACTCACCTTCTGTAACCGCCATCTCCTCAATGAACTGCTGCCCAATATACAGACCCGTCCACTACACCTCTGCGACCACCGGCGCTGTGCCAGTGCTGAGCTACGATCTGACTAACTGCACGGTCCGTCTACTTTACAGACTCAAGTCTCTGGATTTCCACACAGAGCCCAAAGCTGTCAGGAAGTGCTGCAGGAACTTGAGTTACTCGTGCTGCCCCTCCCTTCGATGGGTCAGGCATGTTCCTCTCAAGTTGCCAGAAATGTGATTAATCCATAGTGCGGCCTGGGCACGCCTCAAGGAAACGCTACAACTCGTCTTCAATACTCAAGGAAACCACATCCTGAGAGAGACAGGCAGCTCTCACACAGAGGAGGTCATTCTCCTCAGAGTTCAAACCCCACCCGCCCCTCCCCTCACCTCCCGACTGACCAGTGAAGAGGTACAAGCCTAACTACTGAAGCACAGCCTGACTATCAGCTGTGATGGAGCTCTCTGCTCTCCCTGACCCGCTGAAGTAGTTACCAGGAACAGCACCACATTGCAGGCACTCAGTGTACAGGGAGACCCCAGAGAATAGAGATCGGGCAGACAGCGAGGTAACAGGGAACAGTTCCACTGCAAATGGAGATGAGACAAACAGACATCAGTCAGGTAGGCAGGGAACATGGAGGCAGCGGGAGTGCAGGGAGGGGTGGGTAAGACAGACAAGCTGATCAAGGAGACCACAGATATAGGAAACCTGAAGAAATGTCTCGGGCAAGAAACAGGGGGAGCAACCAGAGGTCGGCAGGGGGACCCCCTACCCCAGTGAGGGTCAGCCCCTTCAGGAGAGGGAGGGGGAACCCCCTACCCCAGTGAGGGTCAGCCCCTTCAGGAGAGGGAGGGGGAACCCCCTACCCCAGTGAGGGTCAGCCCCTTCAGGAGAGGGAGGGGGAACCCCCTACCCCAGTGAGGGTCAGCCCCTTCAGGAGAGGGAGGGGGAACCCCCTACCCCAGTGAGGGTCAGCCCCTTCAGGAGAGGGAGGGGGAACCCCCTACCCCAGTGAGGGTCAGCCCCTTCAGGAGAGGGAGGGGGAACCCTGTATCCCAGTGAGGGTCAGCCCCTTCAGGAGAGGGAGGGGGACCCCGTATCCCAGTGGGGGTCAGCCCCTTCAGGAGAGGGAGGGGGACCCCCTACCCCAGTGAGGGTCAGCCCCTTCAGGAGAGGGAGGGGGACCCCCTACCCCAGTGAGGGTCAGCCCCTTCAGGAGAGGGAGGGGGACCCCCTACCCCAGTGAGGGTCAGCCCCTTCAGGAGAGGGAGGGGGACCCCATATCCCAGTGAGGGTCAGCCCCTTCAGGAGAGGGAGGGAGACCCCGTACCCCAGTAAGAGTCAGCCTCTTCAGGAGAGGGAGGGGGAACCCCCTACCCCAGTGAGGGTCAGCCCCTTCAGGAGAGGGAGGGGGACCCCGTATCCCAGTGGGGGTCAGCCCCTTCAGGAGAGGGAGGGGGACCCCATATCCCAGTGAGAGAGAGTCAGCCCCTTCAGGAGAGGGAGGGAGACCCCGTTCCCCAGTGAGAGAGGGTCAGCCCCTTCAGGAGAGGGAGGGGGACCCCGTATCCCAGTGAGGGACAGCCCCTTCAGGAGAGGGAGGGGGACCCCGTATCCCAGTGAGGGACAGCCCCTTCAGGAGAGGGAGGGGGAACCCCGTACCCCAGTGAGAGAGGGTCAGCCCCTTCAGGAGAGGGAGGGGGACCCCGTATCCCAGTGAGGGTCAGCCCCTTCAGGAGAGGGAGGGGGACCCCGTACCCCAGTGAGAGAGGGTCAGCCCCTTCAGGAGAGGGAGGGAGACCCCGTACCCCAGAGAGAGAGAGTCAGCCCGTTCAGGAGAGGGAGGGGGACCCCGTACCTCAGTGAGAGACAGCCCCTTTAGGAGAGGGAGGGGGACCCCGTACCTCAGTGAGAGACAGCCCCTTTAGGAGAGGGAGGGGGACCCCGTACCCCAGTGAGAGAGGGTCAGCCCCTTCAGCAGGAGGGGGAGGGGGACCCTATCCCGTTGCTAGGCCCCTGTTTCCTCGGAAACCGTTACCCAGCTGATGGAGTCGCTGCTTACCTCAAGCTCCATCCGGCTACTGTCAGCCGAGGCCCCGCTGTGTACCACCGGCTCCTGCCCGGGCGAAGGCACCTGCCCACCGGCACCCGGGTGGACGGAGGGCCCGGCAGAGCGCCCCCCCGCCGCCGGGAGGTCTCACTGTCACGGCGTTCCCCCTCAGCACTCACTACGCCCGGAGGACGTACTGCCGGCGCCCCCTCCGCTCTGGAGGACTCATTGCACCGCCCTCTCACCTTTACCGCCAGCGCCTCCCGCGGTCAGGAGGACTCATTACCACTAACGTCTTTCCCGCCCCCACCCCCGGAGGACTCACCCCTTTCTCCTCCAGCGCTCCCCGCGGCTGAGAGGACTCACTGCAGGATTTCTGAAGAAAGGTCATTGGACCCAAAGCGTTGACTCTACTTTCTCTCCAGAGATGCTGCCAGGCCTGCTGAGTTTCTCCATCACTTTCTGCTTTTGATTTGCTTGCTTCCGTAGTTCGTTTCGATTCATTCTTTTATAGATTTAAAATGTAGGACTCACTACATCCTCCAGCGCTCGCCGCGGTGGGAAGAACTCACTACATCTTCCCGCCCAGCCCCCTGCCGCCTGGAGGGCTTCCGTCCCTCAGCGACACCTATAGGCTGGGAGGTCTCACCACAGCCTTCCCCTAGAGACACCCAGAGGCTGGGAGGACTCAATCCATCCTCCCGCCCGGAAACACACAGAGGCTGGAAGGTCTCACTCCCCCCCAACCTTCCCCTAGCGACACCCAGAGGCTGGGAGGACTCAATCCATCCTCCCGCCCGGAAACACAGAGGCTGGAAGGTCTCACTCCCCCCCAACCTTCCCCTAGCGACACCCAGAGGCTGGGAGGACTCAATCCAGACTGCCAGACTTTGGGAGGACTCACACTCCCTTCCCATAGCGGCACCCAGGGGCTGGGAGGTCTCCCAGGGGCTGTGGGGTCTTTCCAATCCCTTCCCCCTGCCGACACCCAGGAGCTGTGGGGTCTCACCCCTCCCTTCCCCTGGGGAGACCCAGGGACTGCGCGGTCTCAATCCACCCTTCCCCTGGGGACACCCAGAGGCTGGGAGGACCTAATCCTCCCTTCCCCTGGCGACACTCAAGAGGTTGAGAGGATACCATCCGTTCTTCACCTCACGACACCCAGAGGTTGGGAGGACTCACAATCCCTTCCCGTAGCGACACCCAGAGGCTGGGAGGACTCACACTCCCTTCCCGTAGCGACACCCACAGGCTGGGAGGACTCACACTCCCTTCCCGTAGCGACACCCAGAGGCTGGGAGGACTCGATGACACCCAGAGGCTGTGGGGTCTCACCACTCCCTTCCCCTGGTGCCATCCAGGATCTGGGAGGACTCAATCCACCCTTCACCTCATGGCACCCTGGGTTTGGGAGAATTCACTCCCCTTCCCTTAGCGCCACACAGAGGTTGGGAGTGCTTTCCCACCTCCCCGCCAACTGTAGCTTCATTACTCCCCTACACACTCCATCTCTGACAAAGAGTCATGTGGACTCAAAACGTTAGCTTGCTGTCTCTCCATGGATGGAGCCAGCATTTGTTGTTTTCCGGCCTTACCCCCTCCTGCTCAACAAAGTCTTGCCCGGGGCACGCCATCACACTGCAATGAAGAAGCTCTACACCAGCTGGAGGGAATGGCCTCCCATCAGATACTGTTCACAGCTTTCTTCATACAATGTGAAACTTTAGACCCTAAGCATTAACCCTTGCTGCTTTATTTCATCCCTTTCACGCTTGAGTCTTCACCACGTTTTCTTGTAGGGCTGCCTCCATAAGAACATAAGAAACATGAGCAGGAGAAGGCCATTTGGTCCACTGAGTCTGCTCTACCATTCTCTAAGGTCATGGCTGATTGTTTCAAGGACTTTACTTATTTGCCCGCTCACCATACCCTTCATTACATTACTGTTCAAAAATCTATCTCAAAAACATTCATTGCTGTTTTACTGGACAGGGAATTCCAGAGTCACAATCGTTTGGGTGAAGAAGTTCCTTGTCAGCTCGTGCCTGAATCTGTTCCATTTTATTTTGAGACGATTCCCCCAGCTCTAGTTTCACCTCCCAGTGGAAACAACCTTCCTTCTTTTATCTATTCCCATCATAGTTTTATATATTTGTATTAGATCTCCCTTATTCTTCTAAATTCTAATGAATACTCAAGCTCTCCTCATAAGGTAACCTTCTCACGACTCTCTCATTCACACCTCTGCACCTCTAGTGTTTTTGTCTTTCTTTGTTCCCTTAACATTCTCAGTTTCTTTTTAATTTAGAGTGACCCATCTTTCATTCTATCACGAACTATATGATTTGATCTTTTCTCACCACCCTTTGATGCTCTTTAAATCTGTTGCAATTTTAACTTTGCCCAGTCGAGATGCAGGGGTGTTAATTCCATCTCTAGATACTGTCCAACATCCCGAGGACACAACATCCTGATCGAGTCCTTCACCTTCCCAACACATCTTCACCATCCCCACCTCATGCAATCGTAGAAGGTGGAACTTTTATCTCATCATCCAAGCTCCCAAAGGACTCTTGAAGGAGTAAGTTAGTTGTACTACTTATGATCTAGTCTTCTGTATTCACTACTCACATTGGGGTCTCATCTACTTTGACTAAGAACAAACACCTTGTGTCTCCAAAAACGATTCCATTCAATGTACCACCACCTGGCTCATATGGCCACATTTCTGCGGTCTGCAGCAGTGATCTGGTGAAGCATTTTCTAAATGAAGCACTTCTTCAGTCTTCAGAACTGAGTTTCACACATTCACACCATGATCTCTAGCCTCCCCTTTCATCATTCCCACCCCTCCTATTGCCTTGTTTGTTTTTTTGCTTCATTCAACAGGATGAGGGCATCATTGGTTAGGTCAACATTTATTGTTCATCCCTTATTGCCCAGAGTGCAGCTGAGTGACAACCACAGTGCTGAGAGTCTGGAGTCACATGTAGGCCAGACCAGGTTTGGATGGCAGTTTCCTTCCCTAAAGGGCATTAGTGAGCCAGATAGGTTTTCCTGGCAGTTGACCATGGCTTCATGGTCATCATTAGAATCCTAATTCCAACTTTTTGTTGACTTCAAATTCTACCATCTGCCACGGTGGGATTTGTACACAGCTCCCTAGAACATTACCTAGATCTTTGGCTTAACAGTTCAGTGATAATATCACTAGGCCATGGTCTGCCTTTTGCTCTCTGCAGAGCTGACCCATTTTCTGACTATTAACACCTACTCTTCACCCATAATCGCTTCTCTATGACCATTTGCAATCCTTTTCCTTCAGCTCTGGGCAGTTTTCCCATCTGTTCCATTTGGTTCACCTCCCTTTCTCAGCAGCATAATAAATCCATCACATTTCCAGCCCCCTTCTGTGCAGATTGTATTGGACTAGAAACATTAACTGTGTTTCTTTCTCCATTGCTGCTCCCAGACCGATTGAGTTTCCCTAGCACACTCTATCTGCATCCCTGAGTATTTGCCACAATTTCTGATTTTGTTGCAGTTAATTTTCCATCTCCTGCTACAAGTTATCTGCTGCCAGAACTCTCTCTGATGTCTTTAAGTTCTAGAGACAATTACACTGATTTGGTCCACTGGCCAGTGTCCCATCTTTAACTCTTCATGGATATTCATTCATCCAAAACTCTCAATCACTCCAAATCCCATTCATCTTTTACCCATGTGCTTGCTGATGCACAATGGCTCTCAGTCAACAACTCCATAGAATAAAAACCATAGAATCCCAACAGTATGGAAGCACACCATCTGGTCCATCAAGCCCATGCAACCCTCCCAAGAGTATCCCACCCTATCCGTGTAGCACTGCATTTCCCATGGACATCCCTGGACATTATGGGCAATTTAGCATGGCCAATCCACCTAATTTGCAAACCTTGCGATAATGGAAGGAAACCGGAGCTCCCGAAGAAAACCCACAGGGAGAATGTGAAAACTTCACAGTTGCCCAGTGGTGCTAACCACTGAGCCACCCCTCATGTATAGAGATCTTGGACTTGCTTTCAAGCCCCTTTGAAACTTCCTCCAGTCTATAAATGTGTGACAGCACTGTGCCCTCCAATTCCGACATCTTTTTAGGTTTTAAATTGCTCCACCGTTGGTGTCTATGTCGTCAGCTGCCTGGGCCCTAAGTTCTGAATTCCCTCCCGAAACCTCATTCCCAGCTTTAAAGGCAATTCATGTTGAACCTTACCTCTTTGATCAAACTTTCCCTGGTATCTCAAGGACTGCTGTTGTCCAAGGTTCAGAGTGAGGTTTGCCCATCTCTGCAGCAAACTGAAGTCAATGCTCCAACCATTCTGCTCGATTAAATCAATATCTTAAGGGCATAAACTAACAGAGCTAACTGCCGCTCCACCACTATGTTCATCTCCATGTTGCTTGTGGGATCCTGCTGTGTGCAAAATGGCTGCCATGTTGACCCACAGTAACAGCACATTATAATGCTTAACTGACAAGCTGAGAAACGGGTCTTTTCCAACACAACTGAAGGAATGAGGCAGCAGTAAAATGTAAATTTGTTGTAATTTCTTTTTAAAACTTGTAACAGTAATGTTAACAAAAAAATAATCTTTTAAAAAAGTTATACAAAAAAGGGACTTTAAATCAGTAATAGCTACAAATCTCATAACAATACATTCTTAAACCGTCTGCATAGAGTCTGCTTTTTCCATGATGCCCTTTCTTTCCGATAGTTCCATCACTACACCTTCAGCACAGCTGGAGGGACTTACGGAGGGTATGAGACATGAACCTGGCTGGTGTGGTGACCTCTGCGGAGTTCACTTGGAACCTCGGTGCTTTGCAGCCATCAAGGAAGGCGTGCAGTGATCAGGGCTGGTGTCTTGGCCTCTGCTCCTCTGGTCAGGCAATGGTCCATGGCCATGGGCAAGGCTGGGGGAAAGAGGCCAAGACGTGTTTCCACAAACCAGCCAGCCAGAGATCAAACTGCCTCTGGGGCTAAAGATGGAAGGCTGCACAGCCACCAGTATGCACCATTCTCTCCCCTTCCCCTCAACATCATCAGTGTCAGTACCTGATGGGGCAAACTAGAGACTTCAAGAGGAAATCCCTTTAACCAAGACTCGTCCCAACAGGACAATCATTCCAGCAAGGGCCTTCTGCACAAGACACTGCCAAAGGTCTACAGCCGAAGACGGTAGCGAACACTGGAGAGGTCAGTGTTCGGGTGGCATTCGCCACGTGTTGTTGGTGGCTGGAGGTTTGGGGTTGGATTGAGCCTGGGGTAGGTCACCTCCCCATCGAGTATACCACCCCTATCCCACCACCTCAGGAACAGAGAGCTGCACATACTCAGTACCAGATGCTGAACTGAATACAGACTGTGTGGCTGGAACTGCAGCTTGTCAGCAGCAGTATGTACCAGGGTAATGCCCAACAAACTGTGAGGATAGACCACAGGCTTTTAAAGGAGAGGCCTCGTTTTTAGTTTTTAAAAAAGCCAAAACCCCCCCCAAATTTCCCCTCACTGGGCAAGCTGCAGAGACAATCAAAGCTGTAGCCCACTCTCTGCTCCTGGTCTTTCACTGGGATACTCCAGTTACCTCCCTCAGACAGCCAAGACCTGTACAATATAGCTGGTTGGGGAAAGAGCTGACAACTGACAACACTCACTGTGTCAAAGCCCAACCATACAATCACATCTCTCCCACACACACCTTCACACACACACACCTTCTACAGCAAGACACACCCACCTTCCACCATGGACAGCGGCACCCCCTCCCCCAAACACACACTCACACACACACACACACTCTCACCTTCCACCACGGACAACACCCTGATCAAACAGCACCCCCTCCCCCAAACACACACACACACACACACACACACTCACCTTCCACCACAGACAACACCCTGATCAAACAGCACCCCCTCCCCCAAACCCCCCCCCCCCCCCCCCCCCCACACACACACACACACTCGCCTTCCACCATGGACAGCAACATCCTGATCAAATAGCACCCCCTCCCCCCCCCCCCCCCACACACACACACACACACTCACTCACCTTCCACCACGGACAACACCCTGATCAAACAGCACCCCCTCCCCCAAACCTACACACACACACACACACACACACACACACACACACACACACACAGAGTTTCCAACTAGTTCGGTGACATACTGCTATGATGCTGGTACTTTGTTAAGTATGTGAGAAATGAAATACTTGGTAATATCTTTGTACCCCCCAAGAATCTGCACTAAGTGACGATCTGCACATGTGGACAGCACATCTCAACCTCCAGACTTCTCCCCCACCAGTACTGTACCCCAGTGTTAGAGTTGAAAAATGTGGTGCTGGAAAAACGCAGCAGGTTGGGCAGCATCCGAGGAGGAGAATCAACGTTTCGGGCATAATCCCTTCTTCAGGAATGAGGCTGGTGTGCCAAGTGGGCTGAGATAAAAGGTAGGGGGGAGGGAATTTGGGGGTAGGGCACTGGGAATACGATACCTATTCCTGAAGAAGGGCTGATGTCCAAAATGTCAATTCTCCTGCTCCTCGGATGCTGCCCAACCTGCTGTTTTTTTCCAGCACCACATTTTTCAGCTCTGGTACTCCAGCTTCTGCAGTCCTCACTTTCTCCTGTACCCCAATGTTATACAGGGACAGACCTGTACCCCAGTGTTATACAGTGACAGGTCCTGATGAAGGGCTTTTGCCCAAAACGTCGATTTTACTGCTCCTCGGATGCTGCCTTAACTGCTGTGCTCTTCCAGCACCACTAATCCAGAATCTGGTGTCCAGCATCTGCAGACATTGTTTTTACCTTATACAGTGACAGACCTGTCCTCACCCAGTACTGTCCCCCAGTGTTATACAGGGACAGACCTGTCCCCACCAGTACTGTACCCCAGTGTTATACAGTGACAGACCTGTCCTCACCAGTACTGTACCCCAGTGTTATACAGGGACAGACCTGTCCCCACCAGTACAGTACCTCAGTGTTATACAGGGACAGACCTGTCCTCACCAGTACTGTACCCCAGTGTTATACAGTGACAGACCTGTCCTCAGTGGAAGACTGGACTGTATTGGGGTTTTGATGCACTGTCCATTCAACTGAGATGCTGCACTGAGAACAATGTCACTGTACAGTTGACAGATGACACAATCTGTGCAGAAGGTGCAAAGAGACAGAATACAATCCTAGACTAAACACACTGTTCTAAACTCCTCAGTACCATGATCCCCTCTGGCGTGCAGGGATCGAGTGGGAAGATCGCAGGAGGGGAAAAGCTGGTTTCAGTCAGTTACAATTGCCGTTGCTATACCCAGTGTAGAGAAAGAAGAAGCTGACTGTATCGATGGGAGTGATGGAGTGCTGCTGAAGGAACATGTGCAGCCTTGGCTGGGAAAGCCTGTTGGGTTCTCACAGACTCACTGGGGATCAGTTGTCCTGGTTAGGTCCTGTACTTGTCTGGGTTAATTGTGCAGAATGAATCCAGTGAGCTGTGGTGAGCGTGTCTGATTGAGCCTTGCCTTGAGTTAAGCTCGTGCCCCTGCAGTGTACACACAGCACACAGAGGACAGTGTTCCTTTACCAGCAGTCTTACTACAACAGACAGCCGGCCAATGAGAGCTAGTGCAATGCTGGCCACAGAGCAGGGACCATCAGCCTCATATGTTCCAGGTACGGCCCCTTCCTGTCACTCACTTCCCTCCCTCTCAGTCTCCTCCATAAACATCATAGAATCTGCTTCCTGCAGTATCTGTACTCACCCTCCCTCCCCCACCCTTCCCACAAGTGCCTGGTTTTCTTTAAATCATTTGATATATTTCTTCTTTTTGTAAAATAGGTAATTATTCACAAATATCCTTCTTTTTAAAAACAAAGAGAAATGGAAACCCATGAGGGGCTCTCTCTCTCTCTCTACTCTTTAAAGGTTAGGTGGTCATTTCACATCTACAGACCACAAGCTTAATACACAGTATTTACATTTTGTGTGTGTGTATGTGTGTGTGTGTATGTGTGTGTGCGTCTGGGGGTGTGTGCACACACGTCTGTGCTCATGTACTCATACGTGTGTGTGTGTGTGTGTGTGTGTGTGTGTCGGTGTAGGATGTGTGCACACGTGTTTGTGCTCATGTACTCGTCTGTGTGTGTGTGTGTAGGTGCGCGCGTGTGTGTGTTTTCCAAATCTCATAACAACCCCTCTCCCCATCAGTGATGGGGATCAGCTACAGGCACCCTGGGGTCAGGCAGCTCACTGGACAGCGTGAAGCTGGGACTAATCCGTGCACAGTGACAATAGGATGAGATCCAAAGCTCTGGTGCCCCAGCTTGTCGGGCTCCCCACAGAGGGCCGTTACTTCAGTCTGCGTGGCTCCCAGTGCCCGCGGCCACATGACCTCCACATAGTCATCCGCCTACCCTCTCCCCCCCCACCCCCAACCAAGCTGGGCACCAAGCTAGGGGGGTTGAGGGAGCAGGTTCCTCCCTACTGCACCTTCCCCCATCAGTCTCTCCCATTGCCCCCGCTATCACAGACGCTCGTTTCGAAACGAATCCTCCACCGTGGGGTCCGACAGGAGGGTCAGGTTGGGGTCGCTGAGCATGCTCAGTCCATCCAGAGTCAGGGGCTCTACCTTGAGCTCGTCATCCAAAGGGTATTGGGAATCCACTTCGAAGCCGGGCACACCAGCCAGAGCACTGGTGATCTCCTTCGAGAAATCAGGAGGGGAGTCACCTGGGACAAGGGCAAAGAGACATCAGCAAACCACAGCACAACAACATATACTGCCCAATGAAGCAATGAATAGGAAACAAACACAGCGGGCACAGTCCGACAGGCAGAGTCAGTGTGTGAGGGGCAGTGGGCACAGTCCGACAGGCAGAGTCAGTGTGTGTGTGAGACAGTGGGCACAGTCCGACAGGCAGAGTCAGTGTGTGAGGGGCAGTGGGCACAGTCCGACAGGCAGAGTCAGTGTGTGAGGGGCAGTGGGCACAGTCCGACAGGCAGGGTCGGTGTGTGTGTGAGACAGTGGGCACAGTCCGACAGGCAGAGTCAGTGTGTGAGGGGCAGTGGGCACAGTCGAACAGGCAGAGTCAGTGTGAGGGGCAGTGGGCACAGTCCGACAGGCAGGGTCGGTGTGTGTGTGAGGCAGTGGGCACAGTTGGACAGGCAGAGTCAGTGTGTGAGGCAGTGGGCACAGTCGAACAGGCAGGGTCGGTGTGTGTGAGGCAATGGGCACAGTTGGACAGGCAGAGTCAGTGTGTGAGGCAGTGGGCACAGTCCAACAGGCAGAGTCCGTGTTTGACGCGGTGGGCACAGTCGAACAGGCAGGGTCGGTGTGTGTGAGGCAGTGGGCACAGTCGGACAGACAGAGTCAGTGCGAGTGAGGCAGTGGACACAGTTGGACAGGCAGTGTGTGGCAGTGGGCACAGTCGGACAGACAGAGTCAGTGTGTGAGGCAGTGGGCACAGTCGGACAGGCAGAGTCAGTGTGTGAGGCAGTGGGCACAGTCGGACAGGCAGAGTCAGTGTGTGAGGCAGTGGACACAGTTGGACAGGCAGTGTGTGGCAGTGGGCACAGTCGGACAGACAGAGTCAGTGTGTGAGGCAGTGGGCACAGTCGGACAGGCAGAGTCAGTGTGTGAGGCAGTGGGCACAGTCGGACAGGCAGAGTCAGTGTGTGAGGCAGTGGGCACAGTCGGACAGGCAGAGTCAGTGTGAGTGAGGCAGTGGGCACAGTTGGACAGGCAGTGTGTGGCAGTAGGAACAGTCGGACAGGCAGAGTCAGTGTGGCAGTGGGCACAGTCAGACAGGCAGAGGGCTCAGTCAGACAGGCATAGTCAGTGTGGGGCGGTGGGCACAGTCGGACAGGCAGAGTCAGTGCAAGTGAGGTGGTGGGCACAGTCGGACAGGCAGAGTCAGTGCAAGTGAGGTGGTGGGCACAGTCGGACAGGCAGAGTCAGTGTGTGAGAGGCTGTGGGCACAGTCGGACAGACAGAGTCAGTGTGTGAGAGGCTGTGGGCACAGTCGGACAGACAGAGTCAGTGTGTGAGAGGCTGTGGGCACAGTCGGACAGACAGAGTCAGTGTGTGAGAGGCAGTGTGGGAGAGGCAGTGTGGGGGTGGGGGGTGGGAATGGGTGAAAGAGAGGGTGGCTCATGCCTCACTAGCTCCTGCAGTGGATAATAATATCCTTGATGAAAGCTGATTCTAAAATATCAGGCTGTGAGAAAGAGACTTAGGTTTCGCTCTATGTGGGAAGACTAAGGTCCAGGGCTACCTGTGAGAATGATATCAGGGATTGTGGCCATTTGATTGGAGGGGTACATGTTCTGCTTGTTCAGAAGCTGTGAATCCTGCAGGCTCTCACTGCGGTCGACCAGGCCCACCAGCGCTGCCTGTTGGAAACTGCTGCTCCCAGTGTTTCCACACAACGTGTTCATGTTCAATGGTACGTTAGCAACCAACCTGTCCGTGCTGCACGACCCAAGCTACAGGAGAGAGACAGAGAGAGGGAGAAAAAGGAAAAGGGTTCAATACACAGTGCCTTCCCAGTCAGTGAGACGGCTTCAGTCTGTACACACAGATGGTCAACTTCAGATCCAGCAGTTATCCCAAAACCAACATGCTGCCCAGTCACCCTCACACACCCGGGTACGGGTCACCCTCACACACCCGGGTACGGGTCACCCAGTCACCCTCACACACCCGGGTACGGGTCACCCAGTCAACCTCACACACCCGGGTACGGGTCACCCTGTCACCCTCACACACCCAGGTACGGGTCACCCTGTCACCCTCACACACTCGGGTACGGGTCACCCTCACACACCCGGGCACGGGTCACCCTCACACACCCGGGTACGGGTCACCCTCACACACCCGGGTACGGGTCACCCTCACACACCTGGGTACGGGTCACCCAGTCACCCTAACACACCCGGGTACGGGTCACCCTCACACACCCGGGTACGGGTCACCCAGTCACCCTCACACACCCGGGTACGGGTCACCCTGTCGCCCTCACACACCCGGGTACGGGTCACCCTGTCGCCCTCACACACCCGGGTACGGGTCACCCAGTCACCCTAACACAACCGGGTACGGGTCACCCAGTCACCCTCACACACCCGGGTACGGGTAACCCAGTCACCCTCACACACCCGGGTACGGGTCACCCTGTCACCCACACACACCCGGGTACGGGTCACCCCGTCACCCACACACACCCGGGTACGGGTCACCCCGTCACCCACACACACCCGGGTACGGGTCACCCCGTCACCCACACACACCCGGGTACGGGTCACCCTGTCACCCTCACACACCCGGGTACGGGTCACCATCACACACCCGGGTACGGGTCACCCAGTCACCCTCACGCACCCGGGTACGGGTCACCCTGTCGCCCTCACGCACCCGGGTACGGGTCACCCTGTCGCCCTCACGCACCCGGGTACGGGTCACCCTGTCACCCTCACGCACCCGGGCACGGGTCACCCTCACACACCCGGGCACGGGTCACCCTCACACACCCGGGCACGGGTCACCCACACACACCCGGGCACGGGTCACCCACACACACCCGGGCACGGGTCACCCACACACACCCGGGCACGGGTCACCCACACACACCCGGGCACGGGTCACCCACACACACCCGGGCACGGGTCACCCACACACACCCGGGCACGGCTCACCCACACACACCCGGGCACGGCTCACCCACACACACCCGGGCACGGCTCACCCAGTCACCCTCACACACCCGGGTACGGGTCACCCTGTCACCCTCACACACCCGGGCACGGGTCACCCTCACACACCTGGGTACGGGTCACCCAGTCACCCTAACACACCCGGGTACGGGTCACCCAGTCACCCTCACACACCCGGGTATGGGTCACCCTGTCACCCACACACACCCGGGTACGGGTCACCCCGTCACCCACACACACCCGGGTACGGGTCACCCTGTCACCCACACACACCCGGGTACGGGTCACCCTCACACACCCGGGTACGGGTCACCCTCACACACCCGGGTACGGGTAACCCAGTCACCCTCACACACCCGGGTACGGGTCACCCTGTCGCCCTCACACACCCACGTACGGGTCACCCTGTCACCCTCACACACCCGGGCACGGGTCACCCACACACACCCTGGCACGGGTCACCCACACACACCCGGGCACGGGTCACCCACACACACCCGGGCACGGGTCACCCACACACACCCGGGCACGGGTCACCCACACACACCCGGGCACGGGTCACCCACACACACCCGGGCACGGCTCACCCACACACACCCGGGCACGGCTCACCCAGTCACCCTCACACACCCGGGTACGGGTCACCCTGTCACCCTCACACACCCGGGCACGGGTCACCCTGTCGCCCTCACACACCCACGTACGGGTCACCCTGTCACCCACACACACCCGGGCACGGGTCACCCTCACACACCCGGGTACGGGTCACCCTGTCACCCTCACACACCCAGGTACGGGTCACCCTGTCACCCTCACTCACCCGGGTACGGGTCACCCACACACACCCGGGTACGGGTCACCCAGTCACCCTCACACACCCGGGTACGGGTCACCCAGTCACCCTCACACACCCGGGTACGGGTCACCCAGTCACCCTCACCCACCCGGGTAAGGGTCACCCAGACACCCTCACACACCCGGGTACGGGTCACCCAGTCACCCTCACACACCCGGGTACGGGTCACCCAGTCACCCTCACACACCCGGGTAAGGGTCACCCAGACACCCTCACACACCCGGGTACGGGTCACCCAGTCACCCTCACACACCCGGGTACGGGTCACCCAGTCACCCTCACACACCCGGGTACGGGTCACCCTGTCACCCACACACACCCGGGTACGGGTCACCCTCACACACCCGGGTACAGGTCACCCTGTCACCCTCACACACCCGGCTACGGGTCACCCAGTCACCCTCACACACCCAGGTACGGGTCACCCAGTCACCCTCACACACCCGGGTACGGGTCACCCTGTCACCCACACACACCCGGGTACGGGTCACCCTGTCACCCACACACACCCGGGTACGGGACACCCTCACACACCCGGGTACAGGTCACCCTGTCACCCTCACACACCCGGGTACGGGTCACCCAGTCACCCTCACAGACCCGGGTACGGGTCACCCAGTCACCCTCACAGACCCGGGTACGGGTCACCCTGTCACCCACACACACCCGGGTACGGGTCACCCTGTCACCCACACACACCCGGGTACGGGTCACCCTGTCACCCACACACACCCGGGTACGGGTCACCCTGTCACCCACACACACCCGGGTACGGGTCACCCTGTCACCCCCACACACCCGGGTACGGGTCACCCTGTCACCCTCACACACCCAGGTACGGGTCATCCTCACACACCCGGGTACAGGTCACCCAGTCACGCTCACACACCCGGGTACGGGTCACCAACACACACCCGGGTACAGATCACCCTCACCCACCCGGGTACAGGTCACCCAGTCACCCTCTCACACCCAGGTACGGGACACCCTGTCACCCGCACACACCCGGGTACGGGTCACCCACTCACCCTCACACACCCGGGTACGAGACACCCTGTCACCCTCACACACCCGGGTACGGGTCACCCAGTCACCCTCACACGACTGGGTACGGGTCACCCTCACACACCCGGGTACGGGACACCCTCACACACCCGGGTACGGGACACCCTCACACACCCGGGTACGGGACACCCTCACACACCCGGGTACGGGTCTCCCAGTCACCCTCACACACCCGGGTACGGGTCGCACAGTCACCCTCACACACCCCGGTACGTGTCACCCTCACACACCCCGGTACGTGTCACCCTCACACACCCCGGTACGTGTCACCCTCACACACCCCGGTACGTGTCACCCTCACACACCCGGGTACGGGTCACCCAGTCACCCTCACACACCCAGGTACGGGTCACACGGTCAACCGCACACACCCGGGTACGGGACACCCTCACACACCCCGGTACGTGTCACCCTCACACACCCAGGTACGGGTCACCCTCACACACCCAGGTACGGATCACCCTCACACACCCAGGTACGGGACACCCTCACACACCCCGGTACGTGTCACCCTCACACACCCAGGTACGGGTCACCCTCACACACCCAGGTACGGGTCACCCTCACACACCCAGGTACGGGTCACCCTCACACACCCAGGTACGGATCACCCTCACACACCCAGGTACGGATCACCCTCACACACCCAGGTACAGGTCACCCTGTCACCCTCACACACCCAGGTACAGGTCACCCTGACACACCCAGGTACAGGTCACCCAGTCACCCTCACAACACCCGGGTACGGGTCACCCTCACAACACCCGGGTACGGGTCACCCAGTCACCCTCACACACCCGGGTACGGGTCACCCTCACAACACCCGGGTACGGGTCACCCTCACAACACCCGGGTACGGGTCACCCTCACAACACCCGGGTAGGGGTCACCCTCACAACACCCGGGTAGGGGTCACCCTGTCACCCTCACACACCCAGGTACGGGTCACCCTGTCACCCTCACCACCGAGGTACAGGTCACCCTCACAGACCCAGGTACAGGTCACCCTCACACACCCGGGTACGGGTCACCCAGTCACCCTCACACACCCGGGTACGGGTCACCCAGTCACCCTCACACACCCGGGTACGGGTCACCCAGTCACCCTCACACACCCGGGTACGGGTCACCCAGTCACCCTCACACACCCGGGTACGGGTCACCCAGTCACCCACACACACCCGGGTACGGGTCACCCAGTCACCCTCACACACCCGGGTACGGGTCACCCAGTCACCCTCACACACCCGGGTACGGGTCACCCAGTCACCCTCACACACCCGGGTACGGGTCACCCAGTCACCCTCACAGACCGGGGTACGGGTCACCCAGTCACCCTCACACACCCGGGTACGGGTCACCCAGTCACCCTCACACACCCGGGTACGGGTCACCCTCACAACACCCGGGTACGGGTCACCCTCACAACACCCGGCTACAGGTCACCCACACACACCCGGGTACGGGTCACCCTGTCACCCTCACTCACCCGGGTACGGGTCACCCAGTCACCCTCACTCACCCGGGTACGGGTCACCCTGTCACCCTCACACACCCGGGTACGGGTCACCCAGTCACCATCACAAACCCGGGTACGGGTCACCCAGTCACCATCACACACTCGGGTACGGGTCACCCAGTCACCCTCACACACCCGGGTACGGGTCACCCAGTCACCCTCACACACCCGGGTACGGGTCACCCTCACAACACCCGGGTACGGGTCACCCTCACAACACCCGGGTACGGGTCACCCACACACCCCCTGGTACGGGTCACCCACACACCCCCGGGTACGGGTCACCCACACACCCCCGGGTACGGGTCACCCACACACACCCGGGTACGGGTCACCCACACACACCCGGGTACGGGTCACCCACACACACCCGGGTACGGGTCACCCACAGACACCCGGGTACGGGTCACCCTCAAACACCCGGGTACGGGTCACCCAGTCACCATCACACACCCGGGTACGGGTCACCCAGTCACCCTCACACACCCGGGTACGGGTCACCCACACACACCCGGTTACGGGTCACCCACACACACCCGGGTACGGGTCACCCACACACACCCGGGTATGGGTCACCCACACACACCCGGGTACGGGTCACCCTGTCACCCTCACACACCCAGGTACGGGTCACCCAGTCACCCTCACACACCCAGGTACGGGTCACCCTCTCACACCCGGGTACGGGTCACCCTCTCACACCCGGGTACGGGTCACCCTCTCACACCCGGGTACGGGTCACCCTCTCACCCTCACACACCCGGGTATGGGTCACCCAGTCACCCTCTCACACCCGGGTACGGGTCACCCTCACACACTCGGGTATGGGTCACCCTGTCACCCACACACACCCGGGTACAGGTCACCCTGTCACCCTCACATACCCGGGTACGGGTCACCCTGTCACCCTCAAACACGCGGGTACGGGTCACCCACTCACCCTCACACACCCGGGTACGGGTCACCCACTCACCCTCACACACCCGGGTACGGGTCACCCTGTCACCCTCTCACACCCGGGTACGGGTCACCCTGTCACCCTCACACACCCGGGTACGGGTCACCCTGTCACCCTCACACACCCGGGTACGGGTCCCCAGTCACCATCACACACCCGGGTACGGGTCACCCACTCACCCGGGTACGGGTCACCCTGTCACCCTCACACACCCGGGTACGGGTCACCCTGTCACCCTCACACACCCGGGTACGGGTCACCCTGTCACCCTCAAACACCCGGGTACGGGTCGCCCACTCACCCTCACACACCCGGGCACGGGTCACCAACTCACCCTCACACACCCGGGTACGGGTCACCCAGTCACCCTCACACACCCGGGTACGGGTCACCCAGTCACCCTCTCACACCCGGGTACGGGTCACCCACACACACCCGGGTACAGGTCACCCAGTCACCCTCACACACCCGGGTACGGGCCACCCAGTCACCCTCACACACCCGGGTACGGGTCACCCTCACAACACCCGGGTACGGGTCACCCTCACAACACCCGGGTACGGGTCACCCACACACACCCGGGTACGGGTCACCCACACACACCCGGGTACGGGTCACCCACACACACCCGGGTACGGGTCACCCTGTCACCCTCACACACCCGGGTACGGGTCACCCTGTCACCCTCACTCACCCGGGTACGGGTCACCCTCACACACCGGGTACAGGTCACCCAGTCACCCTCTCACACCCGGGTACGGGTCACCCTCACACACCGGGTACAGGTCACCCAGTCACCCTCACACACCCGGGTACGGGTCACCCAGTCACCCTCACACACCCGGGTACGGGTCACCATCACACACCCGGGTACGGGTCACCCAGTCACCCTCACACACCCGGGTACGGGTCACCCTCACACACCCGGGTACGGTCACCCAGTCACCCTCACACACCCGGGTACGGTCACCCAGTCACCCTCTCACACTCAGGTACGGGTCACCCTCATACACCCGGGTACGGGTCACCCTGTCACCCTCACACACTCGGGTACGGGTCACCCTGTCGCCCTCACACACCCGGGTACGGGTCACCCAGTCACCCTCACACACCCGGGTACGGGTCACCCTGTCACCCTCACACACCCGGGTACGGGTCACCCAGTCACCCTCACACACCCGGGTACGGGTCACCCAGTCACCCTCACAACACCCGGGTACGGGTCACCCTCACACACCCGGGTACGGGTCACCCTCACAACACCCGGGTACGGGTCACCCTCACAACACCCGGGTACGGGTCACCCTCACAACACCCGGGTACAGGTCACCCTGTCACCCTAACACACCCAGGTACGGGTCACCCTGTCACCCTCACACACCCAGGTACAGGTCACACTCACACACCCGGGTACGGGTCACCCAGTCACCCTCACACACCCGGGTACGGGTCACCCAGTCACCCTCACACACCCAGGTACGGGTCACCCAGTCACCCTCACACACCCGGGTACGGGTCACCCAGTCACCCACACACACCCGGGTACGGGTCACCCAGTCACCCTCACACACCCGGGTACGGGTCACCCAGTCACACTCACACACCCGGGTACGGGTCACCCAGTCACCCTCACACACCTGGGTACGGGTCACCCAGTCACCCTCACACACCTGGGTACGGGTCACCCAGTCACCCTCACACACCCGGGTACGGGTCACCCAGTCACCCTCACACACCCGGGTACGGGTCACCCTCACACACCCGGGTACGGGTCACCCTCACACACGCGGGTACGGGTCACCCTCACACACGCGGGTACGGGTCACCCTCACACACCCGGGTACAGGTCACCCAGTCACCCTCACACACCCGGGTACGGGTCACCCAGTCACCCTCACACACCCGGGTACAGGTCACCCAGTCACCCTCACACACCCGGGTACGGGTCGCCCACTCACCCTCACACACCCGGGCACGGGTCACCAACTCACCCTCACACACCCGGGTACAGGTCACCCACACACACCCGGGTACAGGTCACCCAGTCACCCTCACACACCCGGGTACGGGCCACCCAGTCACCCTCACACACCCGGGTACGGGTCACCCAGTCACCCTCACACACCCGGGTACGGGTCACCCAGTCACCCTCACACACACGGGTACGGGTCACCCTGTCACCCTCACACACCCGGGTACGGGTCACCCTGTCACCCTCACACACCCGGGTACGGGTCACCCAGTCACCCTCACACACCCGGGTACGGGTCACCCAGTCACCCTCTCACACCCGGGTACGGGTCACCCAGTCACCCTCTCACACCCGGGTACGGGTCACCCTCACACACCGGGTACAGGTCACCCTCACACACCGGGTACAGGTCACCCAGTCACCCTCTCACACCCGGGTACGGGTCACCCTCACACACCGGGTACAGGTCACCCAGTCACCCTCACACACCCGGGTACGGGTCACCCAGTCACCCTCACACACCCGGGTACGGGTCACCATCACACACCCGGGTACGGGTCACCCAGTCACCCTCACACACCCGGGTACGGGTCACCCTCACACACCCGGGTACGGTCACCCAGTCACCCTCACACACCCGGGTACGGTCACCCAGTCACCCTCTCACACTCAGGTACGGGTCACCCTCATACACCCGGGTACGGGTCACCCTGTCACCCTCACACACTCGGGTACGGGTCACCCTGTCGCCCTCACACACCCGGGTACGGGTCACCCAGTCACCCTCACACACCCGGGTACGGGTCACCCTGTCACCCTCACACACCCGGGTACGGGTCACCCAGTCACCCTCACACACCCGGGTACGGGTCACCCAGTCACCCTCACACACCCGGGTACGGGTCACCCAGTCACCCTCACAACACCCGGGTACGGGTCACCCTCACACACCCGGGTACGGGTCACCCTCACAACACCCGGGTACGGGTCACCCTCACAACACCCGGGTACGGGTCACCCTCACAACACCCGGGTACAGGTCACCCTGTCACCCTCACACACCCAGGTACGGGTCACCCTGTCACCCTCACACACCCAGGTACAGGTCACCCTCACACACCCAGGTACGGGTCACCCTGTCACCCTCACACACCCAGGTACAGGTCACCCTCACACACCCGGGTACGGGTCACCCAGTCACCCTCACACACCCGGGTACGGGTCACCCAGTCACCCTCACACACCCGGGTACGGGTCACCCAGTCACCCTCACACACCCGGGTACGGGTCACCCAGTCACCCACACACACCCGGGTACGGGTCACCCAGTCACCCTCACACACCCGGGTACGGGTCACCCAGTCACACTCACACACCCGGGTACGGGTCACCCAGTCACCCTCACACACCCGGGTACGGGTCACCCAGTCACCCTCACACACCCGGGTACGGGTCACCCAGTCACCCTCACACACCCGGGTACGGGTCACCCTCACACACCCGGGTACGGGTCACCCTCACACACCCGGGTACGGGTCACCCTCACACACCCGGGTACAGGTCACCCAGTCACCCTCACACACCCGGGTACGGGTCACCCAGTCACCCTCACACACCCGGGTACGGGTCACCCAGTCACCCTCACACACCCGGGTACGGGTCAACCTCACACACCCAGGTACGGATCACCCAGTCACCCTCTCACACCCGGGTACGGGTCACCCAGTCACCCTCTCACACCCGGGTACGGGTCACCCAGTCACTCTCTCACACCCGGGTATGGGTCACCCAGTCACCCTCTCACACACGGGTACGGGTCACCCTGTCACCCTCACACACCCGGGTACGGGTCACCCTGTCACCCTCACACACCCGGGTACGGGTCACCCTCACACACCCGGGTACGGGTCACCCTCACACACCCGGGTACGGGTCACCCTCACACACCCGGGTACGGGTCACCCTCACACACCCGGGTACGGGTCACCCTCACACACCCGGGTACGGGTCACCCTGTCACCCTCACACACCCGGGTATAGGTCACCCTCACACACCCGGGTACGGGTCACCCAGTCACCCTCACACACCCGGGTACGGGTCACCCTCACACACCCGGGTTCGGTTCACCCTGTCACCCTCACACACCCGGGTACGGGTCACCCAGTCACCCTCACACACCCAGGTACGGGTCACCCTCACACACCCAGGTACAGGTCACCCTGTCACCCTCACACACCCAGGTACAGGTCACCCTCACACACCCAGGTACAGGTCACCCTCACACACCCGGGTACGGGTCACCCAGTCACCCTCACACACCCGGGTACGGGTCACCCTCACAACACCCGGGTACGGGTCACCCTCACAACACCCGGGTACGGGTCACCCAGTCACCCTCACACACCCGGGTACGGGTCACCCCCACAACACCCGGGTACGGGTCACCCTGTCACCCTCACACACCCAGGTACGGGTCACCCTGTCACCCTCACACACCCAGGTACAGGTCACCCTCACACACCCAGGTACGGGTCACCCTGTCACCCTCACACACCCAGGTACAGGTCACCCTCACACACCCGGGTACGGGTCACCCTGTCACCCTCACACACCCGGGTACGGGTCACCCAGTCACCCTCTCACACCCGGGCACGGGTCACCCTGTCACCCTCTCACACTCGGGTACGGGTCACCCAGTCACCCTCACACACCCGGGTACGAGTCACCCTCACACACCCGGTACGAGTCACCCTCACACACCCGGGCACGGGTCACCCTGTCACCCTCACACACCCGGCTACGGGTCACCCAGTCACCCTCACACACCCAGGTACCGGTCACCCAGTCACCCTCACACACCCGGGTACGGGTCACCCTGTCACCCACACACACCCGGGTACGGGACACCCTCACACACCCGGGTACAGGTCACCCTGTCACCCTCACACACCCGGGTACGGGTCACCCTCACACACCCGGGTACAGGTCACCCTGTCACCCTCACACACCCGGGTACGGGTCACCCAGTCACCCTCACAGACCCGGGTACGGGTCACCCAGTCACCCTCACACACCCGGGTACGGGTCACCCTGTCACCCACACACACCCGGGTACGGGTCACCCTGTCACCCACACACACCCAGGTACGGGTCACCCTGTCACCCTCACACACCCAGGTACAGGTCACCCTCACACACCCGGGTACGGGTCACCCAGTCACCCTCACACACCCGGGTACGGGTCACCCAGTCACCCTCACACACCCGGGTACGGGTCACCCAGTCACCCTCACACACCCGGGTACGGGTCACCCAGTCACCCACACACACCCGGGTACGGGTCACCCAGTCACCCTCACACACCCGGGTACGGGTCACCCAGTCACCCTCACACACCCGGGTACGGGTCACCCAGTCACCCTCACACACCTGGGTACGGGTCACCCAGTCACCCTCACACACCCGGGTACGGGTCACCCTCACAACACCCGGGTACGGGTCACCCACACACACCCGGGTACGGGTCACCCACACACACCCGGGTACGGGTCACCCACACACACCCGGGTACGTGTCACCCTCACACACGCGGGTACGGGTCACCCAGTCACCCTCACACACCCAGGTACGGGTCACACGGTCAACCGCACACACCCGGGTACGGGACACCCTCACACACCCCGGTACGTGTCACCCTCACACACCCAGGTACGGGTCACCCTCACACACCCAGGTACGGATCACCCTCACACACCCAGGTACGGATCACCCTCACACACCCAGGTACAGGTCACCCTGTCACCCTCACACACCCAGGTACAGGTCACCCTCACACAACCAGGTACAGGTCACCCTCACACACCCAGGTACAGGTCACCCTCACACACCCAGGTACAGGTCACCCTCACACACCCGGGTACGGGTCACCCAGTCACCCTCACACACCCGGGTACGGGTCACCCTCACAACACCCGGGTACGGGTCACCCTCACAACACCCGGGTACGGGTCACCCAGTCACCCTCACACACCCGGGTACGGGTCACCCTCACAACACCCGGGTACGGGTCACCCTCACAACACCCGGGTAGGGGTCACCCTCACAACACCCGGGTACGGGTCACCCAGTCACCCTCTCACACCCGGGTACGGGTCACCCAGTCACCCTCTCACACCCGGGTACGGGTCACCCAGTCACCCTCTCACACCCGGGTACCGGTCACCCTCACACACCCGGGTACAGGTCACCCAGTCACCCTCTCACACCCGGGTACGGGTCACCCAGTCACCCTCACACACTGGGGTACGGGTCACACAGTCACCCTCACACACCCGGGTACGGGTCACCCTCACACACCCCGATACGTGTCACCCTCACACACCCCGGTACGTGTCACCCTCACACACCCCGGTACGTGTCACCCTCACACACCCGGGTACGGGTCACCCAGTCACCCTCACACACCCAGGTACGGGTCACACGGTCAACCGCACACACCCGGGTACGGGACACCCTCACACACCCCGGTACGTGTCACCCTCACATACCCAGGTACGGGTCACCCTCACACACCCAGGTACGGATCACCCTCACACACCCAGGTACGGATCACCCTCACACACCCAGGTACGGATCACCCTCACACACCCAGGTACGGATCACCCTCACACACCCAGGTACAGGTCACCCTGTCACCCTCACACACCCAGGTACAGGTCACCCACACACAACCAGGTACAGGTCACCCTCACACACCCAGGTACAGGTCACCCTCACACACCCGGGTACGGGTCACCCAGTCACCCTCACACACCCGGGTACGGGTCACCCTCACAACACCAGGGTACGGGTCACCCTCACAACACCCGGGTACGGGTCACCCAGTCACCCTCACACACCCGGGTACGGGTCACCCTCACAACACCCGGGTACGGGTCACCCTCACAACACCCGGGTAGGGGTCACCCTCACAACACCCGGGTAGGGGTCACCCTGTCACCCTCACACACCCAGGTACGGGTCACCCTGTCACCCTCACCACCCAGGTACAGGTCACCCTCACAGACCCAGGTACAGGTCACCCTCACACACCCGGGTACGGGTCACCCAGTCACCCTCACACACCCGGGTACGGGTCACCCAGTCACCCTCACACACCCGGGTACGGGTCACCCAGTCACCCTCACACACCCGGGTACGGGTCACCCAGTCACCCTCACACACCCGGGTACGGGTCACCCAGTCACCCACACACACCCGGGTACGGGTCACCCAGTCACCCTCACACACCCGGGTACGGGTCACCCAGTCACCCTCACACACCCGGGTACGGGTCACCCAGTCACCCTCACACACCCGGGTACGGGTCACCCAGTCACCCTCACACACCCGGGTACGGGTCACCCAGTCACCCTCACACACCCGGGTACGGGTCACCCTCACAACACCCGGGTACGGGTCACCCTCACAACACCCGGGTACGGGTCACCCACACACACCCGGGTACGGGTCACCCACACACACCCGGGTACGGGTCACCCACACACACCCGGGTACGGGTCACCCTGTCACCCTCACACACCCGGGTACGGGTCACCCTGTCACCCTCACTCACCCGGGTACGGGTCACCCAGTCACCCTCACTCACCCGGGTACGGGTCACCCTGTCACCCTCACACACCCGGGTACAGGTCACCCAGTCACCATCACAAACACGGGTACGGGTCACCCAGTCACCATCACACACTCGGGTACGGGTCACCCAGTCACCATCACACACTCGGGTACGGGTCACCCAGTCACCCTCACACACCCGGGTACGGGTCACCCAGTCACCCTCACACACCCGGGTACGGGTCACCCTCACAACACCTGGGTACGGGTCACCCTCACAACACCCGGGTACGGGTCACCCACACACCCCCGGGTACGGGTCACCCACACACCCCCGGGTACGGGTCACCCACACACCCCCGGGTACGGGTCACCCACACACACCCGGGTACGGGTCACCCACACACACCCGGGTACGGGTCACCCACACACACCCGGGTACGGGTCACCCACACACACCCGGGTACGGGTCACCCTCACACACCCGGGTACGGGTCACCCTCACAACACCTGGGTACGGGTCACCCACACACACCCGGGTACGGGTCACCCTGTCACCCTCACACACCCGGGTACGGGTCATCCAGTCACCCTCACACACCCGGGTACGGGTCACCCTCTCACACCCGGGTACGGGTCACCCTCTCACACCCGGGTACGGGTCACCCTCTCACACCCGGGTACGGGTCACCCTCTCACCCTCACACACCCGGGTATGGGTCACCCAGTCACCCTCTCACACCCGGGTACGGGTCACCCTCACACACTCGGGTACGGGTCACCCTGTCACCCACACACACCCGGGTACAGGTCACCCTGTCACCCTCACATACCCGGGTACGGGTCACCCTGTCACCCTCAAACACCCGGGTACGGGTCACCCACTCACCCTCACACACCCGGGTACGGGTCACCCACTCACCCTCACACACCCGGGTACGGGTCACCCTGTCATCCTCTCACACCCGGGTACGGGTCACCCTGTCACCCTCACACACCCGGGTACGGGTCACCCACTCACCCTCACTCACCCGGGTACGGGTCACCCTGTCACCCTCACACACCCGGGTACGGGTCACCCTGTCACCCTCACACACCCGGGTACGGGTCACCCTGTCACCCTCAAACACCCGGGTAAGGGTCGCCCACTCACCCTCACACACCCGGGTACGGGTCACCAACTCACCCTCACACACCCGGGTACGGGTCACCCAGTCACCCTCACACACCCGGGTACGGGTCACCCAGTCACCCTCACACACCCGGGTACGGGTCACCCAGTCACCCTCTCACACCCGGGTACGGGTCACCCACACACACCCGGGTACAGGTCACCCAGTCACCCTCACACACCCGGGTACGGGCCACCCAGTCACCCTCACACACCCGGGTACGGGTCACCCAGTCACCCTCACACACCCGGGTACGGGTCACCCAGTCACCCTCACACACACGGGTACGGGTCACCCTGTCACCCTCACACACCCGGGTACGGGTCACCCTGTCACCCTCTCACACCCGGGTACGGGTCACCCAGTCACCCTCTCACACCCGGGTACGGGTCACCCAGTCACCCTCTCACACCCGGGTACGGGTCACCCAGTCACCCTCTCACACCCGGGTACCGGTCACCCTCACACACCCGGGTACAGGTCACCCAGTCACCCTCTCACACCCGGGTACGGGTCACCCTCACACACCGGGTACAGGTCACCCAGTCACCCTCACACACCCGGGTACGGGTCACCCAGTCACCCTCACACACCCGGGTACGGGTCACCATCACACACCCGGGTACGGGTCACCCAGTCACCCTCACACACCCGGGTACGGGTCACCCTCACACACCCGGGTACGGGTCACCCTGTCGCCCTCACACACCCGGGTACGGGTCACCCAGTCACCCTCACACACCCGGGTACGGGTCACCCAGTCACCCTCACACACCCGGGTACGGGTCACCCAGTCACCCTCACAACACCCGGGTACGGGTCACCCTCACACACCCGGGTAGGGGTCACCCTCACAACACCCGGGTACGGGTCACCCTCACACACCCGGGTACGGGTCACCCTCACACACCCGGGTACGGGTCACCCTCACACACCCAGGTACAGGTCACCCTGTCACCCTCACACACCCAGGTACGGGTCGCCCTGTCACCCTCACACACCCAGGTACAGGTCACCCTCACACACCCAGGTACGGGTCACCCTGTCACCCTCACACACCCAGGTACAGGTCACCCTCACACACCCGGGTACGGGTCACCCAGTCACCCTCACACACCCGGGTACGGGTCACCCAGTCACCCTCACACACCCGGGTACGGGTCACCCAGTCACCCACACACACCCGGGTACGGGTCACCCAGTCACCCTCACACACCCGGGTACGGGTCACCCAGTCACCCTCACACACCCGGGTACGGGTCACCCAGTCACCCTCACACACCTGGGTACGGGTCACCCAGTCACCCTCACACACCCGGGTACGGGTCACCCAGTCACCCTCACACACCCGGGTACGGGTCACCCTCACAACACCCGGGTACGGGTCACCCACACACACCCGGGTACGGGTCACCCTCTCACACCCGGGTACGGGTCACCCTCACACACCCGGGTACGGGTCACCCTGTCACCCTCACACACCCAGGTACGGGTCACCCAGTCACCCTCACACACCCAGGTACGGGTCACCCTCTCACACCCGGGTACGGGTCACCCTCTCACACCCGGGTACGGGTCACCCTCTCACCCTCACACACCCGGGTATGGGTCACCCAGTCACCCTCTCACACCCGGGTACGGGTCACCCTCACACACTCGGGTATGGGTCACCCTGTCACCCACACACACCCGGGTACAGGTCACCCTGTCACCCTCACATACCCGGGTACGGGTCACCCTGTCACCCTCAAACACGCGGGTACGGGTCACCCACTCACCCTCACACACCCGGGTACGGGTCACCCACTCACCCTCACACACCCGGGTACGGGTCACCCTGTCACCCTCTCACACCCGGGTACGGGTCACCCTGTCACCCTCACACACCCGGGTACGGGTCACCCTGTCACCCTCACACACCCGGGTACGGGTCCCCAGTCACCATCACACACCCGGGTACGGGTCACCCACTCACCCGGGTACGGGTCACCCTGTCACCCTCACACACCCGGGTACGGGTCACCCTGTCACCCTCACACACCCGGGTACGGGTCACCCTGTCACCCTCAAACACCCGGGTACGGGTCGCCCACTCACCCTCACACACCCGGGCACGGGTCACCAACTCACCCTCACACACCCGGGTACGGGTCACCCAGTCACCCTCACACACCCGGGTACGGGTCACCCAGTCACCCTCTCACACCCGGGTACGGGTCACCCACACACACCCGGGTACAGGTCACCCAGTCACCCTCACACACCCGGGTACGGGCCACCCAGTCACCCTCACACACCCGGGTACGGGTCACCCTCACAACACCCGGGTACGGGTCACCCTCACAACACCCGGGTACGGGTCACCCACACACACCCGGGTACGGGTCACCCACACACACCCGGGTACGGGTCACCCACACACACCCGGGTACGGGTCACCCTGTCACCCTCACACACCCGGGTACGGGTCACCCTGTCACCCTCACTCACCCGGGTACGGGTCACCCTCACACACCGGGTACAGGTCACCCAGTCACCCTCTCACACCCGGGTACGGGTCACCCTCACACACCGGGTACAGGTCACCCAGTCACCCTCACACACCCGGGTACGGGTCACCCAGTCACCCTCACACACCCGGGTACGGGTCACCATCACACACCCGGGTACGGGTCACCCAGTCACCCTCACACACCCGGGTACGGGTCACCCTCACACACCCGGGTACGGTCACCCAGTCACCCTCACACACCCGGGTACGGTCACCCAGTCACCCTCTCACACTCAGGTACGGGTCACCCTCATACACCCGGGTACGGGTCACCCTGTCACCCTCACACACTCGGGTACGGGTCACCCTGTCGCCCTCACACACCCGGGTACGGGTCACCCAGTCACCCTCACACACCCGGGTACGGGTCACCCTGTCACCCTCACACACCCGGGTACGGGTCACCCAGTCACCCTCACACACCCGGGTACGGGTCACCCAGTCACCCTCACAACACCCGGGTACGGGTCACCCTCACACACCCGGGTACGGGTCACCCTCACAACACCCGGGTACGGGTCACCCTCACAACACCCGGGTACGGGTCACCCTCACAACACCCGGGTACAGGTCACCCTGTCACCCTAACACACCCAGGTACGGGTCACCCTGTCACCCTCACACACCCAGGTACAGGTCACACTCACACACCCGGGTACGGGTCACCCAGTCACCCTCACACACCCGGGTACGGGTCACCCAGTCACCCTCACACACCCAGGTACGGGTCACCCAGTCACCCTCACACACCCGGGTACGGGTCACCCAGTCACCCACACACACCCGGGTACGGGTCACCCAGTCACCCTCACACACCCGGGTACGGGTCACCCAGTCACACTCACACACCCGGGTACGGGTCACCCAGTCACCCTCACACACCTGGGTACGGGTCACCCAGTCACCCTCACACACCTGGGTACGGGTCACCCAGTCACCCTCACACACCCGGGTACGGGTCACCCAGTCACCCTCACACACCCGGGTACGGGTCACCCTCACACACCCGGGTACGGGTCACCCTCACACACCCGGGTACGGGTCACCCTCACACACCCGGGTACAGGTCACCCAGTCACCCTCACACACCCGGGTACGGGTCACCCAGTCACCCTCACACACCCGGGTACAGGTCACCCAGTCACCCTCACACACCCGGGTACGGGTCGCCCACTCACCCTCACACACCCGGGCACGGGTCACCAACTCACCCTCACACACCCGGGTACGGGTCACCCACACACACCCGGGTACAGGTCACCCAGTCACCCTCACACACCCGGGTACGGGCCACCCAGTCACCCTCACACACCCGGGTACGGGTCACCCAGTCACCCTCACACACCCGGGTACGGGTCACCCAGTCACCCTCACACACACGGGTACGGGTCACCCTGTCACCCTCACACACCCGGGTACGGGTCACCCTGTCACCCTCACACACCCGGGTACGGGTCACCCAGTCACCCTCTCACACCCGGGTACGGGTCACCCAGTCACCCTCTCACACCCGGGTACGGGTCACCCAGTCACCCTCTCACACCCGGGTACGGGTCACCCTCACACACCGGGTACAGGTCACCCAGTCACCCTCTCACACCCGGGTACGGGTCACCCTCACACACCGGGTACAGGTCACCCAGTCACCCTCACACACCCGGGTACGGGTCACCCAGTCACCCTCACACACCCGGGTACGGGTCACCATCACACACCCGGGTACAGGTCACCCAGTCACCCTCACACACCCGGGTACGGGTCACCCTCACACACCCGGGTACGGTCACCCAGTCACCCTCACACACCCGGGTACGGTCACCCAGTCACCCTCTCACACTCAGGTACGGGTCACCCTCATACACCCGGGTACGGGTCACCCTGTCACCCTCACACACTCGGGTACGGGTCACCCTGTCGCCCTCACACACCCGGGTACGGGTCACCCAGTCACCCTCACACACCCGGGTACGGGTCACCCTGTCACCCTCACACACCCGGGTACGGGTCACCCAGTCACCCTCACACACCCGGGTACGGGTCACCCAGTCACCCTCACACACCCGGGTACGGGTCACCCAGTCACCCTCACAACACCCGGGTACGGGTCACCCTCACACACCCGGGTACGGGTCACCCTCACAACACCCGGGTACGGGTCACCCTCACAACACCCGGGTACGGGTCACCCTCACAACACCCGGGTACGGGTCACCCTGTCACCCTCACACACCCAGGTACAGGTCACCCTCACACACCCAGGTACGGGTCACCCTGTCACCCTCACACACCCAGGTACAGGTCACCCTCACACACCCGGGTACGGGTCACCCAGTCACCCTCACACACCCGGGTACGGGTCACCCAGTCACCCTCACACACCCGGGTACGGGTCACCCAGTCACCCTCACACACCCGGGTACGGGTCACCCAGTCACCCACACACACCCGGGTACGGGTCACCCAGTCACCCTCACACACCCGGGTACGGGTCACCCAGTCACACTCACACACCCGGGTACGGGTCACCCAGTCACCCTCACACACCCGGGTACGGGTCACCCAGTCACCCTCACACACCCGGGTACGGGTCACCCAGTCACCCTCACACACCCGGGTACGGGTCACCCTCACACACCCGGGTACGGGTCACCCTCACACACGCGGGTACGGGTCACCCTCACACACGCGGGTACAGGTCACCCAGTCACCCTCACACACCCGGGTACGGGTCACCCAGTCACCCTCACACACCCGGGTACGGGTCACCCAGTCACCCTCACACACCCGGGTACGGGTCAACCTCACACACCCAGGTACGGATCACCCAGTCACCCTCTCACACCCGGGTACGGGTCACCCAGTCACCCTCTCACACCCGGGTACGGGTCACCCAGTCACTCTCTCACACCCGGGTACGGGTCACCCAGTCACCCTCTCACACACGGGTACGGGTCACCCTGTCACCCTCACACACCCGGGTACGGGTCACCCTGTCACCCTCACACACCCGGGTACGGGTCACCCTCACACACCCGGGTACGGGTCACCCTCACACACCCGGGTACGGGTCACCCTCACACACCCGGGTACGGGTCACCCTCACACACCCGGGTACGGGTCACCCTCACACACCCGGGTACGGGTCACCCTGTCACCCTCACACACCCGGGTATAGGTCACCCTCACACACCCGGGTACGGGTCACCCAGTCACCCTCACACACCCGGGTACGGGTCACCCTCACACACCCGGGTACGTGTCACCCTCACACACCCGGGTTCGGTTCACCCTGTCACCCTCACACACCCGGGTACGGGTCACCCAGTCACCCTCACACACCCAGGTACGGGTCACCCTCACACACCCAGGTACAGGTCACCCTGTCACCCTCACACACCCAGGTACAGGTCACCCTCACACACCCAGGTACAGGTCACCCTCACACACCCGGGTACGGGTCACCCAGTCACCCTCACACACCCGGGTACGGGTCACCCTCACAACACCCGGGTACGGGTCACCCTCACAACACCCGGGTACGGGTCACCCAGTCACCCTCACACACCCGGGTACGGGTCACCCCCACAACACCCGGGTACGGGTCACCCTCACAACACCCGGGTACGGGTCACCCTGTCACCCTCACACACCCAGGTACGGGTCACCCTGTCACCCTCACACACCCAGGTACAGGTCACCCTCACACACCCAGGTACGGGTCACCCTGTCACCCTCACACACCCAGGTACAGGTCACCCTCACACACCCGGGTACGGGTCACCCTGTCACCCTCACACACCCGGGTACGGGTCACCCAGTCACCCTCACACACCCGGGTACGGGTCTCCCTCACACACCCAGATACGGGTCACCCAGTCACCCTCTCACACCCGGGCACGGGTCACCCTGTCACCCTCTCACACTCGGGTACGGGTCACCCAGTCACCCTCACACACCCGGGTACGAGTCACCCTCACACACCCGGTACGAGTCACCCTCACACACCCGGGTACGGGTCACCCAGTCACCCTCACACACCCGGGTACGGGTCTCCCTCACACACCCAGATACGGGTCACCCAGTCACCCTCTCACACCCGGGCACGGGTCACCCTGTCACCCTCTCACACTCGGGTACGGGTCACCCAGTCACCCTCACACACCCGGGTACGAGTCACCCTCACACACCCGGTACGAGTCACCCTCACACACCCGGGTACGGGTCACCCTGTCACCCTCACACACCCGGCTACGGGTCACCCAGTCACCCTCACACACCCAGGTACCGGTCACCCAGTCACCCTCACACACCCGGGTACGGGTCACCCTGTCACCCACACACACCCGGGTACGGGACACCCTCACACACCCGGGTACAGGTCACCCTGTCACCCTCACACACCCGGGTACGGGTCACCCTCACACACCCGGGTACAGGTCACCCTGTCACCCTCACACACCCGGGTACGGGTCACCCAGTCACCCTCACAGACCCGGGTACGGGTCACCCAGTCACCCTCACACACCCGGGTACGGGTCACCCTGTCACCCACACACACCCGGGTACGGGTCACCCTGTCACCCACACACACCCAGGTACGGGTCACCCTGTCACCCTCACACACCCAGGTACAGGTCACCCTCACACACCCGGGTACGGGTCACCCAGTCACCCTCACACACCCGGGTACGGGTCACCCAGTCACCCTCACACACCCGGGTACGGGTCACCCAGTCACCCTCACACACCCGGGTACGGGTCACCCAGTCACCCACACACACCCGGGTACGGGTCACCCAGTCACCCTCACACACCCGGGTACGGGTCACCCAGTCACCCTCACACACCCGGGTACGGGTCACCCAGTCACCCTCACACACCTGGGTACGGGTCACCCAGTCACCCTCACACACCCGGGTACGGGTCACCCAGTCACCCTCACACACCCGGGTACGGGTCACCCTCACAACACCCGGGTACGGGTCACCCACACACACCCGGGTACGGGTCACCCACACACACCCGGGTACGTGTCACCCTCACACACGCGGGTACGGGTCACCCAGTCACCCTCACACACCCAGGTACGGGTCACACGGTCAACCGCACACACCCGGGTACGGGACACCCTCACACACCCCGGTACGTGTCACCCTCACACACCCAGGTACGGGTCACCCTCACACACCCAGGTACGGATCACCCTCACACACCCAGGTACGGATCACCCTCACACACCCAGGTACAGGTCACCCTGTCACCCTCACACACCCAGGTACAGGTCACCCTCACACAACCAGGTACAGGTCACCCTCACACACCCAGGTACAGGTCACCCTCACACACCCGGGTACGGGTCACCCAGTCACCCTCACACACCCGGGTACGGGTCACCCTCACAACACCCGGGTACGGGTCACCCTCACAACACCCGGGTACGGGTCACCCAGTCACCCTCACACACCCGGGTACGGGTCACCCTCACAACACCCGGGTACGGGTCACCCTCACAACACCCGGGTAGGGGTCACCCTCACAACACCCGGGTACGGGTCACCCAGTCACCCTCTCACACCCGGGTACGGGTCACCCAGTCACCCTCTCACACCCGGGTACGGGTCACCCAGTCACCCTCTCACACCCGGGTACCGGTCACCCTCACACACCCGGGTACAGGTCACCCAGTCACCCTCTCACACCCGGGTACGGGTCACCCAGTCACCCTCACACACTGGGGTACGGGTCACACAGTCACCCTCACACACCCGGGTACGGGTCACCCTCACACACCCCGATACGTGTCACCCTCACACACCCCGGTACGTGTCACCCTCACACACCCCGGTACGTGTCACCCTCACACACCCGGGTACGGGTCACCCAGTCACCCTCACACACCCAGGTACGGGTCACACGGTCAACCGCACACACCCGGGTACGGGACACCCTCACACACCCCGGTACGTGTCACCCTCACATACCCAGGTACGGGTCACCCTCACACACCCAGGTACGGATCACCCTCACACACCCAGGTACGGGACACCCTCACACACCCCGGTACGTGTCACCCTCACACACCCAGGTACGGATCACCCTCACACACCCAGGTACGGATCACCCTCACACACCCAGGTACGGATCACCCTCACACACCCAGGTACGGATCACCCTGTCACCCTCACACACCCGGGTACAGGTCACCCTCACACACCCAGGTACAGGTCACCCTCACACACCCGGGTACGGGTCACCCAGTCACCCTCACACACCCGGGTACGGGTCACCCTCACAACACCCGGGTACGGGTCACCCTCACAACACCCGGGTACGGGTCACCCAGTCACCCTCACACACCCGGGTACGGGTCACCCTCACAACACCCGGGTACGGGTCACCCTCACAACACCCGGGTAGGGGTCACCCTCACAACACCCGGGTAGGGGTCACCCTCTCACCCTCACACACCCAGGTACGGGTCACCCTGTCACCCTCACCACCCAGGTACAGGTCACCCTCACAGACCCAGGTACAGGTCACCCTCACACACCCGGGTACGGGTCACCCAGTCACCCTCACACACCCGGGTACGGGTCACCCAGTCACCCTCACACACCCGGGTACGGGTCACCCAGTCACCCTCACACACCCGGGTACGGGTCACCCAGTCACCCTCACACACCCGGGTACGGGTCACCCAGTCACCCACACACACCCGGGTACGGGTCACCCAGTCACCCTCACACACCCGGGTACGGGTCACCCAGTCACCCTCACACACCCGGGTACGGGTCACCCAGTCACCCTCACACACCCGGGTACGGGTCACCCAGTCACCCTCACACACCCGGGTACGGGTCACCCAGTCACCCTCACACACCCGGGTACGGGTCACCCTCACAACACCCGGGTACGGGTCACCCTCACAACACCCGGGTACGGGTCACCCACACACACCCGGGTACGGGTCACCCACACACACCCGGGTACGGGTCACCCACACACACCCGGGTACGGGTCACCCTGTCACCCTCACACACCCGGGTACGGGTCACCCTGTCACACTCACTCACCCGGGTACGGGTCACCCAGTCACCCTCACTCACCCGGGTACGGGTCACCCTGTCACCCTCACACACCCGGGTACAGGTCACCCAGTCACCATCACAAACACGGGTACGGGTCACCCAGTCACCATCACACACTCGGGTACGGGTCACCCAGTCACCATCACACACTCGGGTACGGGTCACCCAGTCACCCTCACACACCCGGGTACGGGTCACCCAGTCACCCTCACACACCCGGGTACGGGTCACCCTCACAACACCTGGGTACGGGTCACCCTCACAACACCCGGGTACGGGTCACCCACACACCCCCGGGTACGGGTCACCCACACACCCCCGGGTACGGGTCACCCACACACCCCCGGGTACGGGTCACCCACACACACCCGGGTACGGGTCACCCACACACACCCGGGTACGGGTCACCCACACACACCCGGGTACGGGTCACCCTCACACACCCGGGTACGGGTCACCCTCACAACACCTGGGTACGGGTCACCCACACACACCCGGGTACGGGTCACCCTGTCACCCTCACACACCCGGGTACGGGTCATCCAGTCACCCTCACACACCCGGGTACGGGTCACCCTCTCACACCCGGGTACGGGTCACCCTCTCACACCCGGGTACGGGTCACCCTCTCACCCTCACACACCCGGGTATGGGTCACCCAGTCACCCTCTCACACCCGGGTACGGGTGACCCACTCACCCTCACACACCCGGGTACGGGTCACCCTGTCACCCTCTCACACCCGGGTACGGGTCACCCTGTCACCCTCACACACCCGGGTACGGGTCACCCACTCACCCTCACTCACCCGGGTACGGGTCACCCTGTCACCCTCACACACCCGGGTACGGGTCACCCTGTCACCCTCACACACCCGGGTACGGGTCACCCTGTCACCCTCAAACACCCGGGTAAGGGTCGCCCACTCACCCTCACACACCCGGGTACGGGTCACCAACTCACCCTCACACACCCGGGTACGGGTCACCCAGTCACCCTCACACACCCGGGTACGGGTCACCCAGTCACCCTCACACACCCGGGTACGGGTCACCCAGTCACCCTCTCACACCCGGGTACGGGTCACCCACACACACCCGGGTACAGGTCACCCAGTCACCCTCACACACCCGGGTACGGGCCACCCAGTCACCCTCACACACCCGGGTACGGGTCACCCTGTCACCCTCACACACCCGGGTACGGGTCACCCAGTCACCCTCACACACACGGGTACGGGTCACCCTGTCACCCTCACACACCCGGGTACGGGTCACCCTGTCACCCTCACACACCCGGGTACGGGTCACCCAGTCACCCTCTCACACCCGGGTACGGGTCACCCAGTCACCCTCTCACACCCGGGTACGGGTCACCCAGTCACCCTCTCACACCCGGGTACCGGTCACCCTCACACACCCGGGTACAGGTCACCCAGTCACCCTCTCACACCCGGGTACGGGTCACCCTCACACACCGGGTACAGGTCACCCAGTCACCCTCACACACCCGGGTACGGGTCACCCAGTCACCCTCACACACCCGGGTACGGGTCACCATCACACACCCGGGTACGGGTCACCCAGTCACCCTCACACACCCGGGTACGGGTCACCCTCACACACCCGGGTACGGGTCACCCTGTCGCCCTCACACACCCGGGTACGGGTCACCCAGTCACCCTCACACACCCGGGTACGGGTCACCCTGTCACCCTCACACACCCGGGTACGGGTCACCCAGTCACCCTCACACACCCGGGTACGGGTCACCCAGTCACCCTCACAACACCCGGGTACGGGTCACCCTCACACACCCGGGTACGGGTCACCCTCACAACACCCGGGTACGGGTCACCCTCACACACCCGGGTACGGGTCACCCTCACACACCCAGGTACAGGTCACCCTGTCACCCTCACACACCCAGGTACGGGTCACCCTGTCACCCTCACACACCCAGGTACAGGTCACCCTCACACACCCAGGTACGGGTCACCCTGTCACCCTCACACACCCAGGTACAGGTCACCCTCACACACCCGGGTACGGGTCACCCAGTCACCCTCACACACCCGGGTACGGGTCACCCAGTCACCCTCACACACCCGGGTACGGGTCACCCAGTCACCCTCACACACCCGGGTACGGGTCACCCAGTCACCCACACACACCCGGGTACGGGTCACCCAGTCACCCTCACACACCCGGGTACGGGTCACCCAGTCACCCTCACACACCCGGGTACGGGTCACCCAGTCACCCTCACACACCCGGGTACGGGTCACCCAGTCACCCTCACACACCCGGGTACGGGTCACCCTCACAACACCCGGGTACGGGTCACCCACACACACCCGGGTACGGGTCACCCACACACACCAGGGTACGGGTCACCCTGTCACCCTCACTCACCCGGGTACGGGTCACCCAGTCACCCTCAAACACCCGGGTACGGGTCACCCAGTCACCCTCACACACCCGGGTACGGGTCACCCAGTCACCCTCACACACCCGGGTACAGGTCACCCAGTCACCCTCACACACCCGGGTACGGGTCACCCAGTCACCCTCACACACCCGGGTACGGTCACCCAGTCACCCTCTCACACTCAGGTACGGGTCACCCTCACACACCCGGGTACGGGTCACCCTGTCACCCTCACACACTCGGGTACGGGTCACCCTGTCACCCTCACACACCCGGGTACGGGTCACCCAGTCACCCTCACACACCCGGGTACGGGTCACCCTGTCACCCTCACACACCCGGGTACGGGTCACCCAGTCACCCTCACACACCCGGGTACGGGTCACCCAGTCACCCTCACAACACCCGGGTACGGGTCACCCTCACACACCCGGGTAAGGGACACCCTCACACACCCGGGTACGGGACACCCTGTCACCCTCACACACCCGGGTACGGGTCACCCAGTCACCCTCACACACCCGGGTACGGGTCACCCAGTCACCCTCACAACACCCGGGTACGGGTCACCCTCACACACCCGGGTAAGGGTCACCCTCACACACCCGGGTAAGGGACACCCTCACACACCCGGGTACGGGACACCCTGTCACCCTCACACACCCGGGTACGGGTCACCCTCACACACCCAGATACGTGTCACCCAGTCACCCTCTCACACCCGGGCACGGGTCACCCTGTCACCCTCTCACACTCGGGTACGGGTCACCCAGTCACCCTCACACACCCGGGTACGAGTCACCCTCACACACCCGGTACGAGTCACCCTCACACACCCGGGTACGGGTCACCCAGTCACCCTCACACACCCGGGTACGGGTCACACAGTCACCCTCACACACCCGGATACGGGTCACCCTCACACACCCGGGTACGGGTCACCCTCACAACACCCGCGTACGGGTCACCCACACAACACCCGGGTACGGGTCACCCTCACAACACCCGGGTACGGGTCACCCTCACAACACCCGGGTACGGGTCACCCTCACAACACCCGGGTACGGGTCACCCTCACAACACCCGGGTACGGGTCACCCTCACACACCCAGGTACAGGTCACCCTGTCACCCTCACACACCCAGGTACGGGTCACCCTGTCACCCTCACACACCCAGGTACGGGTCACCCTGTCACCCTCACACACCCAGGTACAGGTCACCCTCACAAACCCAGGTACGGGTCACCCTCACACACCCAGGTACGGGTCACCCTGTCACCCTCACACACCCAGGTACAGGTCACCCTCACACACCCAGGTACGGGTCACCCTGTCACCCTCACACACCCGGGTACGGATCACCCAGTCACCCTCACACACCCGGGTACGGGTCACCCAGTCACCCTCACACACCCGGGTACGGGTCACCCAGTCACCCTCACACACCCGGGTACGGGTCACCCAGTCACCATCACACACCCGGGTACGGGTCACCATCACACACCCGGGTACCGGTCACCCGGTCACCCTCACACACCCGGGTACGGGTCACCCTCACACACCCGGGTACGGGTCACCCTCACACACCCGGGTACGGGTCACCCTCACACACCCGGGTACGGGTCACCCAGTCACCCTCACACACACGGGTACGGGTCACCCTGTCACCCTCACACACCCGGGTACGGGTCACCCTGTCACCCTCTCACACCCGGGTACGGGTCACCCAGTCACCCTCTCACACCCGGGTACGGGTCACCCAGTCACCCTCTCACACCCGGGTACGGGTCACCCAGTCACCCTCTCACACCCGGGTACCGGTCACCCTCACACACCCGGGTACAGGTCACCCAGTCACCCTCTCACACCCGGGTACGGGTCACCCTCACACACCGGGTACAGGTCACCCAGTCACCCTCACACACCCGGGTACGGGTCACCCAGTCACCCTCACACACCCGGGTACGGGTCACCATCACACACCCGGGTACGGTCACCCAGTCACCCTCACACACCCGGGTACGGTCACCCAGTCACCCTCTCACACTCAGGTACGGGTCACCCTCACACACTCGGGTACGGGTCACCCTGTCGCCCTCACACACCCGGGTACGGGTCACCCAGTCACCCTCACACACCCGGGTACGGGTCACCCTGTCACCCTCACACACCCGGGTACGGGTCACCCAGTCACCCTCACACACCCGGGTACGGGTCACCCAGTCACCCTCACAACACCCGGGTACGGGTCACCCTCACACACCCGGGTACGGGTCACCCTCACAACACCCGGGTACGGGTCACCCTCACACACCCGGGTACGGGTCACCCTCACACACCCGGGTACAGGTCACCCTGTCACCCTCACACACCCAGGTACGGGTCACCCTGTCACCCTCACACACCCAGGTACAGGTCACCCTCACACACCCAGGTACGGGTCACCATGTCACCCTCACACACCCAGGTACAGGTCACCCTCACACACCCGGGTACAGGTCACCCTCACACACCCGGGTACGGGTCACCCAGTCACCCTCACACACCCGGGTACGGGTCACCCAGTCACCCTCACACACCTGGGTACGGGTCACCCAGTCACCCTCACACACCCGGGTACGGGTCACCCAGTCACCCACACACACCCGGGTACGGGTCACCCAGTCACCCTCACACACCCGGGTACGGGTCACCCAGTCACCCTCACACACCCGGGTACGGGTCACCCAGTCACCCTCACACACCCGGGTACGGGTCACCCAGTCACCCTCACACACCCGGGTACGGGTCACCCAGTCACCCTCACACACCCGGGTACGGGTCACCCTCACAACACCCGGGTACGGGTCACCCACACACACCCGGGTACGGGTCACCCACACACACCCGGGTACGGGTCACCCTGTCACCCTCACTCACCCGGGTACGGGTCACCCAGTCACCCTCAAACATCCGGGTACGGGTCACCCAGTCACCCTCACACACCCGGGTACGGGTCACCCAGTCACCCTCACACACCCGGGTACAGGTCACCCAGTCACCCTCACACACCCGGGTACGGGTCACCCAGACACCCTCACACACCCGGGTACGGGTCACCCAGTCACCCTCACACACCCGGGTACGGTCACCCAGTCACCCTCTCACACTCAGGTACGGGTCACCCTCACACACCCGGGTACGGGTCACCCTGTCACCCTCACACACTCGGGTACGGGTCACCCTGTCGCCCTCACACACCCGGGTACGGGTCACCCAGTCACCCTCACACACCCGGGTACGGGTCACCCTGTCACCCTCACACACCCGGGTACGGGTCACCCAGTCACCCTCACACACCCGGGTACGGGTCACCCAGTCACCCTCACAACACCCGGGTACGGGTCACCCTCACACACCCGGGTAAGGGACACCCTCACACACCCGGGTACGGGACACCCTGTCACCCTCACACACCCGGGTACGGGTCACCCAGTCACCCTCACACACCCGGTTACGGGTCACCCAGTCACCCTCACAACACCCGGGTACGGGTCACCCTCACACACCCGGGTAAGGGACACCCTCACACACCCGGGTACGGGACACCCTGTCACCCTCACACAACCGGGTACGGGTCACCCTCACACACCCAGATACGGGTCACCCAGTCACCCTCTCACACCCGGGCACGGGTCACCCTGTCACCCTCTCACACTCGGGTACGGGTCACCCAGTCACCCTCACACACCCGGGTACGAGTCACCCTCACACACCCGGTACGAGTCACCCTCACACACCCGGGTACGGGTCACCCAGTCACCCTCACACACCCGGGTACGGGTCACACAGTCACCCTCACACACCCGGGTGTGTGAGGGCGACAGGGTGACCCGTACCCGAGTGTGTGAGGGTGACAGGGTGACCCGTACCCGGGTGTGTGAGGGTGACCCTTATTGTCTTATTGAATTCTTCGAGGAGGTGACCAAGCATGTGGATGAGGGTAGAGCAGTGGATGTAGTGTACATGGATTTTAGTAAGGCATTTGATAAGGTTCCCCATGGTAGGCTTATGCGGAAAGTCAGGAGGCATGGGATAGAGGGAAATTTGGCCAATTGGATAGAAAACTGGCTAACCGGTCGAAGTCAGAGAGTGGTGGTAGATGGTAAATATTCAGCATGGAGTCCAGTTACAAGTGGAGTTCCGCAGGGATCAGTTCTGGGTCCTCTGCTGTTTGTAATTTTTATTAATGACTTAGATGAGGGAGTCGAAGGGTGGGTCAGTAAATTTGCAGATGATACAAAGATAGGTGGAGGTGTGGATAGTGAGGAGGGCTGTTGTCGGCTGCAGAGGGACTTAGATATGATGCAGAGCTGGGCTGAGGAGTGGCAGATGGAGTTCAACCCTGTCAAGTGTGAGGTTGTCCATTTTGGAAGAACAAATAAGAATGCGGAATACAGGGTTAATGGTAGGGTTCTTGGTCAGGTGGAGGAACAGAGGGATCTTGGGGTCTATGTACATAGATCTTTGAAGGTTGCCACTCAGGTGGATAGAGCTTGTAAGAAGGCCTATGGAGTATTATCGTTCATTAGCAGAGGGATTGAATTCAAGAGTCGTGAGGTGATGTTGCAGCTGTACAGGACTTTGGTTAGGCCACATTTGGAGTACTGTGTGCAGTTCTGGTCGCCTCAGTTTAGGAAAGATGTGGAAGCTTTGGAGAGGGTGCAGAGAAGATTTACCAGGATGTTGCCTGGAATGGAGAGTAGGTCGTACGAGGATAGGTTGAGAGTTCTCGGCCTTTTCTCGTTGGAACGGAGAAGGATGAGGGGTGACTTGATAGAGGTTTATAAGATGATCAGAGGAATAGATAGAGTAGACAGTCAGAAACTTTTTCCCCGGGTACAACAGAGTGTTACAAGGGGACATAAATTTAAGGTGAAGGGTGGAAGGTATAGGGGAGATGTCAGGGGTGGGTTCTTCACCCAGAGAGTGGTGGGGGCATGGAATGCGCTGCCCGTGGGAGTGGTAGAGTCAGATTCATTGGCGACCTTTAAGCGGCATTTGGATAGGTACATGGATGGGTGCTTAATCTAGGATAGAAGTTCGGCACAACATCGTGGGCCGAAGGGCCTGTTCTGTGCTGTATTGTTCTATGTTCTATGTTCACACACCCGGGTACGGGTCACCCAGTCACCCTCACACACCCGGGTACGGGTCACCCAGTCACCCTCACACACCCGGGTACGGGTCACCCAGTCACCATCACACACCCGGGTACGGGTCACCATCACACATCCGGGTACCGGTCACCCAGTCACCCTCACACACCCGGGTACGGGTCACCCTCACACACCCGGGTACGGGTCACCCTCACACACCCGGGTACGGGTCACCCTCACACACCCGGGTACGGGTCACCCTCACACACCCGGGTACAGGTCACCCAGTCACCCTCACACACCCGGGTACGGGTCACCCAGTCACCCTCACACACCCGGGTACGGGTCACCCAGTCACCCTCACACACCCGGGTACGGGTCACCCAGTCACCCTCACACACCCGGGTACGGGTCACCCAGTCACCCTCACACACCCGGGTACGGGTCACCCTGTCACCCTCACACACCTGGGTACGGGTCAACCTCACACACCCAGGTACGGATCACCCTGTCACCCTCTCACACCCGGGTACGGGTCACCCAGTCACCCTCTCACACCCGGGTACGGGTCACCCAGTCACCCTCACACACCCGGGTACGGGTCACCCTCACACACCCGGGTACGGGTCACCCTCACACACCCGGGTACGGGTCACCCTCACACACCCGGGTACGGGTCACCCTCACACACCCGGGTACGGGTCACCCTCACACACCCGGGTACGGGTCACCCTCACACACCCGGGTACGGGTCACCCTCACACACCCGGGTACGGGTCACCCTCACACACCCGGGTACGGGTCACCCTGTCACCCTCACACACCCGGGTACGGGTCACCCAGTCACCCTCACACACCCAGGTACGGGTCACCCTCACACACCCGGGTACGGGTCACCCAGTCACCCTCACACACCCAGGTACAGGTCACCCTCACACACCCAGGTACAGGTCACCCTGTCACCCTCACACACCCAGGTACAGGTCACCCTCACACACCCAGGTACAGGTCACCCTCACACACCCGGGTACGGGTCACACAGTCACCCTCACACACCCGGGTACGGGTCACCCTCACACACCCGGGTACGGGTCACCCTCACAACACCCGGGTACGGGTCACCCACACAACACCCGGGTACGGGTCACCCTCACAACACCCGGGTACGGGTCACCCTCACAACACCCGGGTACGGGTCACCCTCACACACCCAGGTACAGGTCACCCTGTCACCCTCACACACCCCGGTACGGGTCACCCTGTCACCCTCACACACCCAGGTACAGGTCACCCTCACACACCCAGGTACGGGTCACCCTCACACACCCAGGTACGGGTCACCCTGTCACCCTCACACACCCAGGTACAGGTCACCCTCACACACCCAGGTACGGGTCACCCAGTCACCCTCACACACCCGGGTACGGGTCACCCAGTCACCCTCACACACCCGGGTACGGGTCACCCAGTCACCCTCACACACCCGGGTACGGGTCACCCAGTCACCCTCACACACCCGGGTACGGGTCACCCAGTCACCATCACACACCCGGGTACGGGTCACCCAGTCACCCTCACACACCCGGGTACGGGTCACCCTCACACACCCGGGTACGGGTCACCCTCACACACCCGGGTACGGGTCACCCTCACGCACCCGGGTACGGGTCACCCTGTCACCCTCACACACCCGGGTACGGGTCACCCTCACACACCCGGGTACGTGTCACCCTCACACACCCGGGTTCGGGTCACCCTGTCACCCTCACACACCCGGGTACGGGTCACCCAGTCACCCTCACACACCCAGGTACGGGTCACCCTCACACACCCAGGTACAGGTCACCCTCACACACCCAAGTACAGGTCACCCTGTCACCCTCACACACCCAGGTACAGGTCACCCTCACACACCCAGGTACAGGTCACCCTCACACACCCGGGTACGGGTCACCCAGTCACCCTCACACACCCGGGTACGGGTCACCCTCACAACAGCCGGGTACGGGTCACCCAGTCACCCTCACACACCCGGGCACGGGTCACCCCCACAACACCCGGGTACGGGTCACCCTCACAACACCCGGGTACGGGTCACCCTCACAACACCCGGGTACGGGTCACCCTGTCACCCTCACACACCCAGGTACGGGTCACCCTGTCACCCTCACACACCCAGGTACAGGTCACCCTCACACACCCAGGTACGGGTCACCCTGTCACCCTCACACACCCAGGTACAGGTCACCCTCACACACCCGGGTACGGGTCACCCTGTCACCCTCACACACCCGGGTACGGGTCACCCAGTCACCCTCACACACCCGGGTACGGGTCACCCTGTCACCCTCACACACCCGGGTACGGGTCACCCTCACACACCCAGATACGGGTCACCCAGTCACCCTCTCACACCCGGGCACGGGTCACCCTGTCACCCTCTCACACTCGGGTACGGGTCACCCAGTCACCCTCACACACCCGGGTACGAGTCACCCTCACACACCCGGTACGAGTCACCCTCACACACCCGGGTACGGGTCACCCAGTCACCCTCACACACCCGGGTACGGGTCACCCAGTCACCCTCACACACCCGGGTACGGGTCACACAGTCACCCTCACACACCCGGGTACGGGTCACCCTCACAACACCCGGGTACGGGTCACCCTCACAACACCCGGGTACGGGTCACCCTCACAACACCCGGGTACGGGTCACCCTCACAACACCCGGGTACGGGTCACCCTGTCACCCTCACACACCCAGGTACGGGTCACCCTGTCACCCTCACACACCCAGGTACAGGTCACCCTCACACACCCAGGTACGGGTCACCCTGTCACCCTCACACACCCAGGTACAGGTCACCCTCACACACCCAGGTACGGGTCACCCTGTCACCCTCACACACCCGGGTACGGATCACCCAGTCACCCTCACACACCCGGGTACGGGTCACCCAGTCACCCTCACACACCCGGGTACGGGTCACCCAGTCACCCTCACACACCCGGGTACGGGTCACCCAGTCATCCTCACACACCCGGGTACGGGTCACCATCACACACCCGGGTACGGGTCACCCAGTCACCCTCACACACCCGGGTACGGGTCACCCAGTCACCCTCACACACCCGGGTACGGGTCACCCAGTCACCCTCACACACCCGGGTACGGGTCACCCAGTCACCCTCACACACCCGGGTACGAGTCACCCTCACACACCCGGGTACGGGTCACCATCACACACCCGGGTACGGGTCACCCAGTCACCCTCACACACCCGGGTACGGGTCACCCTCACACACCCGGGTACGGGTCACCCTCACACACCCGGGTACGGGTCACCCTCACACACCCGGATACGGGTCACCCTCACACACCCGGGTACGGGTCACCCTCACACACCCGGGTACGGGTCACCCTCACACACCCGGGTACGGGTCACCCTGTCACCCTCACACACCCGGGTACGGGTCACCCAGTCACCCTCACACACCCGGGTACTGGTCACCCAGTCACCCTCACACACCCGGGTACGGGTCACCCTGTCACCCTCACACACCCGGGTACGGGACACCCTGTCACCCTCACACACCCGGGTACGGGTCAACCTCACACACCCAGGTACGGATCACCCTGTCACCCTCTCACACCCGGGTACGGGTCACCCAGTCACCCTCTCACACACGGGTACGGGTCACCCAGTCACCCTCTCACACACGGGTACGGGTCACCCTGTCACCCTCACACGCCCGGGTACGGGTCACCCTCACACACCCGGGTACGGGTCACCCAGTCACCCTCACACACCCGGGTACGGGTCACCCTCACAACACCCGGGTACGGGTCACCCGCACAACACCCGGGTACGGGTCACCCAGTCACCCTCACACACCCGGGTACGGGTCACCCCCACAACACCCGGGAACGGGTCACCCTCACAACACCCGGGCACGGGTCACCCTGTCACCCTCACACACCCAGGTACGGGTCACCCTGTCACCCTCACACACCCAGGTACAGGTCACCCTCACACACCCAGGTACGGGTCACCCTGTCACCCTCACACACCCAGGTACAGGTCACCCTCACACACCCGGGTACGGGTCACCCTGTCACCCTCACACACCCGGGTACGGGTCACCCAGTCACCCTCACACACCCGGGTACGGGTCACCCTGTCACCCTCACACACCCGGGTACGGGTCACCCTCACACACCCAGATACGGGTCACCCAGTCACCCTCTCACACCCGGGCACGGGTCACCCTGTCACCCTCTCACACTCGGGTACGGGTCACCCAGTCACCCTCACACACCCGGGTACGGGTCACCCAGTCACCCTCACACACCCGGGTACGGGTCACACAGTCACCCTCACACACCCGGGTACGGGTCACCCAGTCACCCACTCACACACGGGTACGGGTCACCCAGTCACCCTCTCACACACGGGTACGGGTCACCCTGTCACCCTCACACACCCGGGTACGGGTCACCCTCACACACCCGGGTACGGGTCACCCTCACACACCCGGGTACGGGTCACCCTCACACACCCGGGTACGGGTCACCCTCACACACCCGGGTACGGGTCACCCAGTCACCCTCACACACCCGGGTACGGGTCACCCTCACACACCCGGGTACGTGTCACCCTCACACACCCGGGTTCGGGTCACCCTGTCACCCTCACACACCCGGGTACGGGTCACCCAGTCACCCTCACACACCCAGGTACGGATCACCCTCACACACCCAGGTACAGGTCACCCTCACACACCCAAGTACAGGTCACCCTGTCACCCTCAAAAACCCAGGTACAGGTCACCCTCACACACCCAGGTACAGGTCATCCTCACACACCCGGGTACGGGTCACCCAGTCACCCTCACACACCCGGGTACGGGTCACCCTCACAACAGCCGGGTACGGGTCACCCAGTCACCCTCACACACCCGGGCACGGGTCACCCCCACAACACCCGGGTACGGGTCACCCTCACAACACCCGGGTACGGGTCACCCTCACAACACCCGGGTACGGGTCACCCTGTCACCCTCACACACCCAGGTACGGGTCACCCTGTCACCCTCACACACCCAGGTACAGGTCACCCTCACACACCCGGGTACGGGTCACCCTGTCACCCTCACACACCCGGGTACGGGTCACCCAGTCACCCTCACACACCCGGGTACGGGTCACCCTGTCACCCTCACACACCCGGGTACGGGTCACCCAGTCACCCTCACACACCCGGGTACTGGTCACCCAGTAACCCTCACACACCCGGGTACGGGTCACCCTGTCACCCTCACACACCCGGGTACGGGACACCCTGTCACCCTCACACACCCGGGTACGGGTCAACCTCACACACCCAGGTACGGATCACCCTGTCACCCTCTCACACCCGGGTACGGGTCACCCAGTCACCCTCTCACACACGGGTACGGGTCACCCAGTCACCCTCTCACACACGGGTACGGGTCACCCTGTCACCCTCACACGCCCGGGTACGGGTCACCCTCACACACCCGGGTACGGGTCACCCAGTCACCCTCACACACCCGGGTACGGGTCACCCTCACAACACCCGGGTACGGGTCACCCTCACAACACCCGGGTACGGGTCACCCAGTCACCCTCACACACCCGGGTACGGGTCACCCCCACAACACCCGGGTACGGGTCACCCTCACAACACCCGGGTACGGGTCACCCTCACAACACCCGGGTACGGGTCACCCTCACAACACCCGGGTACGGGTCACCCTCACAACACCCGGGTACGGGTCACCCTGTCACCCTCACACACCCAGGTACGGGTCACCCTGTCACCCTCACACACCCAGGTACAGGTCACCCTCACACACCCAGGTACGGGTCACCCTGTCACCCTCACACACCCAGGTACAGGTCACCCTCACACACCCGGGTACGGGTCACCCTGTCACCCTCACACACCCGGGTACGGGTCACCCAGTCACCCTCACACACCCGGGTACGGGTCACCCTGTCACCCTCACACACCCGGGTACGGGTCACCCTCACACACCCAGATACGGGTCACCCAGTCACCCTCTCACACCCGGGCACGGGTCACCCTGTCACCCTCTCACACTCGGGTACGGGTCACCCAGTCACCCTCACACACCCGGGTACGAGTCACCCTCACACACCCGGTACGAGTCACCCTCACACACCCGGGTACGGGTCACCCAGTCACCCTCACACACCCGGGTACGGGTCACCCAGTCACCCTCACACACCCGGGTACGGGTCACACAGTCACCCTCACACACCCGGGTACAGGTCACACAGTCACCCTCACACACCCGGGTACGGGTCACCCTCACACACCCGGGTACGGGTCACCCTCACAACACCCGGGTACGGGTCACCCACACAACACCCGGGTACGGGTCACCCTCACAACACCCGGGTACGGGTCACCCTCACAACACCCGGGTACGGGTCACCCTCACACACCCGGGTACGGGTCACCCTCACACACCCGGGTACGGGTCACCCTGTCACCCTCACACACCCAGGTACGGGTCACCCTGTCACCCTCACACACCCAGGTACAGGTCACCCTCACACACCCAGGTACGGGTCACCCTGTCACCCTCACACACCCAGGTACAGGTCACCCTCACACACCCAGGTACGGGTCACCCTGTCACCCTCACACACCCGGGTACGGATCACCCAGTCACCCTCACACACCCGGGTACGGGTCACCCAGTCACCCTCACACACCCGGGTACGGGTCACCCAGTCACCCTCACACACCCGGGTACGGGTTACCCAGTCACCCTCACACACCCGGGTACGGGTCACCCAGTCACCCTCACACACCCGGGTACGGGTCACCATCACACACCCGGGTACGGGTCACCCAGTCACCCTCACACACCCGGGTACGGGTCACCCTCACACACCCGGGTACGGGTCACCCTCACACACCCGGGTACGGGTCACCCTGTCACCCTCACACACCCGGGTACGGGTCACCCAGTCACCCTCACACACCCGGGTACGGGTCACCCAGTCACCCTCACACACCCGGGTACGGGTCACCCAGTCACCCTCACACACCCGGGTACGGGTCACCCAGTCACCCTCACACACCCGGGTACGGGTCACCCTCACACACCCGGGTACGGGTCACCCTGTCACCCTCACACACCCGGGTACGGGTCACCCAGTCACCCTCACACACCCGGGTACGGGTCACCCTGTCACCCTCACACACCCGGGTACGGGTCACCCAGTCACCCTCACACACCCGGGTACGGGTCACCCAGTCACCCTCACACACCCGGGTACGGGACACCCTGTCACCCTCACACACCCGGGTACGGGACACCCTGTCACCCTCACACACCCGGGTACGGGTCAACCTCACACACCCAGGTACGGATCACCCTGTCACCCTCTCACACCCGGGTACGGGTCACCCAGTCACCCTCTCACACCCGGGTACGGGTCACCCAGTCACCCTCTCACACACGGGTACGGGTCACCCTGTCACCCTCACACGCCCGGGTACGGGTCACCCTCACACGCCCGGGTACGGGTCACCCTCACACGCCCGGGTACGGGTCACCCTCACACACCCGGGTACGGGTCACGCTCACACACCCGGGTACGTGTCACCCTCACACACCCGGGTTCGGGTCACCCTGTCACCCTCACACACCCGGGTACGGGTCACCCAGTCACCCTCACACACCCAGGTACGGGTCACCCTCACACACCCAGGTACAGGTCACCCTCACACAACCAAGTACAGGTCACCCTGTCACCCTCACACACCCAGGTACAGGTCACCCTCACACACCCAGGTACAGGTCACCCTCACACACCCGGGTACGGGTCACCCAGTCACCCTCACACACCAGGGTACGGGTCACCCTCACAACACCCGGGTACGGGTCACCCTCACAACACCCGGGTACGGGTCACCCAGTCACCCTCACACACCCGGGTACGGGTCACCCTGTCACCCTCACACACCCAGGTACGGGTCACCCTGTCACCCTCACACACCCAGGTACAGGTCACCCTCACACACCCGGGTACGGGTCACCCAGTCACCCTCACACACCCGGGTACGGGTCACCCTGTCACCCTCACACACCCGGGTACGGGTCACCCTGTCACCCTCACACACCCAGGTACGGGTCACCCTGTCACTCTCACACACCCAGGTACAGGTCACCCTCACACACCCAGGTACGTGTCACCCTGTCACCCTCACACACCCAGGTACAGGTCACCCACACACACCCGGGTACGGGTCACCCAGTCACCCTCACACACCCGGGTACGGGTCACCCTGTCACCCTCACACACCCGGGTACGGGTCACCCAGTCACCCTCACACACCCGGGTACGGGTCACCCTCACACACCCAGATACGGGTCACCCAGTCACCCTCTCACACCCGGGTACGGGTCACCCAGTCACCCACACACACCCGGGTACGGGTCACCCAGTCACCCTCACACACCCGGGTACGGGTCACCCAGTCACCCTCACACACCCGGGTAGGGGTCACCCTGTCACCCTCACACACCCGGGTACGGGTCACCCACACACACCCGGGTACGGGTCACCCAGTCACCCTCACACACCCGGGTACGGGTCACCCAGTCACCCACACACACCCGGGTACGGGTCACCCAGTCACCCTCACACACCCGGGTACGGGTCACCCAGTCACCCTCACACACCCGGGTACGGGTCACCCAGTCACCCTCACACACCCGGGTACGGGACACCCTCACAACACCCGGGTACGGGTCACCCTCACAACACCCGGGTACGGGTCACCCACACACACCCGGGTACGGGTCACCCACACACACCCGGGTACGGGTCACCCACACACACCCGGGTACGGGTCACCCACACACACCCGGGTACGGGTCACCCACACACACCCGGGTACGAGTCACCCTCACACACCCGGGTACGGGTCACCCTGTCACACTCACACACCCGGGTACGGGTCACCCAGTCACCCTCACACACCCGGGTACGAGTCACCCAGTCACCCTCACACACCCGGGTACGGGTCACCCAGTCACCCTCACACACCCGGGTACGGGTCACCCAGTCACCCTCACACACCCGGTTACGGGACACCCTCACACGCCCGGGTACGGGTCACCCTGTCACCCTCACACACCCGGGTACGGGTCACCCTGTCACCCTCACACACCCGGGTACGGGTCACCCTGTCACCCTCACACACCCGGGTACGGGTCACCCTCACACGCCCGGGTACGGGTCACCCTCACACACCCGGGTACGGGTCAACCTCACACACCCGGGTACGGGTCACCCTCACACACCCGGGTACGGGTCACCCTCACACACCCGGGTACGGGTCACCCTCACACACCCGGGTACGGGTCACCCTCACACACCCGGGTACGGGTCACCCTCACACACCCGGGTACGGGTCACCCTCACACACCCGGGTACGGGTCACCCTCACACACCCGGGTACGGGTCACCCTCACACACCCGGGTACGGGTCACCCTCACACACCCGGGTACGGGTCACCCTCACACACCCGGGTACGGGTCACCCTGTCACCCTCACACACCCGGGTATAGGTCACCCTCACACACCCGGGTACGGGTCACCCAGTCACCCTCACACACCCGGGTACGGGTCACCCTCACACACCCGGGTACGTGTCACCCTCACACACCTGGGTTCGGGTCACCCTGTCACCCTCACACACCCGGGTACGGGTCACCCAGTCACCCTCACACACCCAGGTACGGGTCACCCTCACACACCCAGGTACAGGTCACCCTCACACCCTCACACACCCAGGTACAGGTCAACCTCACACACCCAGGTACAGGTCACCCTCACACACCCGGGTACGGGTCACCCAGTCACCCTCACACACCCGGGTACGGGTCACCCAGTCACCCTCACACACCCGGGTACGGGTCACCCAGTCACCCTCACACACCCGGGTACGGGTCACCCAGTCACCCTCACACACCCGGGTACGGGTCACCATCACACACCCGGGTACGGGTCACCCAGTCACCCTCACACACCCGGGTACGGGTCACCCTCACACACCCGGGTACGGGTGACCCTCACACACCCGGGTACGGGTCACCCTCACACACCCGGGTACGGGTCACCCTCACACACCCGGGTACGGGTCACCCTCACACACCCGGGTACGGGTCACCCTGTCACCCTCACACACCCGGGTACGGGTCACCCAGTCACCCTCACACACCCGGGTACGGGTCACCCAGTCACCCTCACACACCCGGGTACGGGTCACCCTGTCACCCTCACACACCCGGGTACGGGACACCCTGTCACCCTCACACACCCGGGTACGGGTCAACCTCACACACCCAGGTACGGATCACCCTGTCACCCTCTCACACCCGGGTACGGGTCACCCAGTCACCCTCTCACACACGGGTACGGGTCACCCAGTCACCCTCTCACACACGGGTACGGGTCACCCTGTCACCCTCACACGCCCGGGTACGGGTCACCCTCACACACCCGGGTACGGGTCACCCTCACACACCCGGATACGGGTCACCCTCACACACCCGGGTACGGGTCACCCTCACACACCCGGGTACGGGTCACCCTGTCACCCTCACACACCCGGGTATAGGTCACCCTCACACACCCGGGTACGGGTCACCCAGTCACCCTCACACACCCGGGTACGGGTCACCCTCACACACCCGGGTACGTGTCACCCTCACACACCCGGGTTCGGGTCACCCTGTCACCCTCACACACCCGGGTACGGGTCACCCAGTCACCCTCACACACCCAGGTACGGGTCACCCTCACACACCCAGGTACAGGTCACCCTCACACAACCAAGTACAGGTCACCCAGTCACCCTCACACACCCAGGTACAGGTCACCCTCACACACCCAGGTACAGGTCACCCTCACACACCCGGGTACGGGTCACCCAGTCACCCTCACACACCAGGGTACGGGTCACCCTCACAACACCCGGGTACGGGTCACCCTCACAACACCCGGGTACGGGTCACCCAGTCACCCTCACACACCCGGGTACGGGTCACCCCCACAACACCCGGGTACGGGTCACCCTCACAACACCCGGGTACGGGTCACCCTCACAACACCCGGGTACGGGTCACCCTGTCACTCTCACACACCCAGGTACAGGTCACCCTCACACACCCAGGTACGGGTCACCCTGTCACCCTCACACACCCAGGTACAGGTCACCCTCACACACCCGGGTACGGGTCACCCTGTCACCCTCACACACCCGGGTACGGGTCACCCAGTCACCCTCACACACCCGGGTACGGGTCACCCAGTCACCCTCACACACCCGGGTACGGGTCACCCAGTCACCCACACACACCCGGGTACGGGTCACCCAGTCACCCTCACACACCCGGGTACGGGTCACCCAGTCACCCTCACACACCCGGGTACGGTTCACCCAGTCACCCTCACACACCCGGGTACGGGACACCCTCACAACACCCGGGTACGGGTCACCCTCACAACACCCGGGTACGGGTCACCCTCACAACACCCGGGTACGGGTCACCCACACACACCCGGGTACGGGTCACCCACACACACCCGGGTACGGGTCACCCACACACACCCGGGTACGGGTCACCCTCACACACCCGGGTACGGGTCACCCTGTCACACTCACACACCCGGGTACGGGTCACCCAGTCACCCTCACACGCCCGGGTACGGGTCACCCTCACACGCCCGGGTACGGGTCACCCTCACACACCCGGGTACGGGTCACCCTCACACACCCGGGTACGGGTCACCCTCACACACCCGGGTACGGGTCACCCTCACACACCCGGGTACGGGTCACCCTCACACACCCGGGTACGGGTCACCCTCACACACCCGGGTACGGGTCACCCTCACACACCCGGGTACGGGTCACCCTCACACACCCGGGTACGGGTCACCCTCACACACCCGGGTACGGGTCACCCTCACACACCCGGGTACGGGTCACCCTCACACACCCGGGTACGGGTCACCTGTCACCCTCACACACCCGGGTATAGGTCACCCTCACACACCCGGGTACGGGTCACCCAGTCACCCTCACACACCCGGGTACGGGTCACCCTCACACACCCGGGTACGTGTCACCCTCACACACCCGGGTTCGGGTCACCCTGTCACCCTCACACACCCGGGTACGGGTCACCCAGTCACCCTCACACACCCAGGTACGGGTCACCCTCACACACCCAGGTACAGGTCACCCTCACACCCTCACACACGCAGGTACAGGTCATCCTCACACACCCAGGTACAGGTCACCCTCACACACCCGGGTACGGGTCACCCAGTCACCCTCACACACCCGGGTACGGGTCACCCTCACAACACCCGGGTACGGGTCACCCTCACAACACCCGGGTACGGGTCACCCAGTCACCCTCACACACCCGGGTACGGGTCACCACCACAACACCCGGGTACGGGTCACCCTCACAACACCCGGGTACGGGTCACCCTGTCACCCTCACACACCCAGGTACGGGTCACCCTGTCACCCTCACACACCCAGGTACAGGTCACCCTCACACACCCGGATACGGGTCACCCTGTCACCCTCACACACCCGGGTACGGGTCACCCAGTCACCCTCACACACCCGGGTACGGGTCACCCAGTCACCCTCACACACCCGGGTACGGGTCACCCAGTCACCCTCACACACCCGGGTACGGTTCACCCAGTCACCCACACACACCCGGGTACGGGTCACCCAGTCACCCTCACACACCCGGGTACGGGTCACCCAGTCACCCTCACACACCCGGGTACGGGTCACCCAGTCACCCTCACACACCCGGGTTCGGGTCACCCTGTCACCCTCACACACCCGGGTACGGGTCACCCAGTCACCCTCACACACCCAGGTACGGGTCACCCTCACACACCCAGGTACAGGTCACCCTCACACACCCAGGTACAGGTCACCCTGTCACCCTCACACACCCAGGTACAGGTCACCCTCACACACCCAGGTACAGGTCACCCTCACACACCCGGGTACGGGTCACCCAGTCACCCTCACACACCCGGGTACGGGTCACCCTCACAACACCCGGGTACGGGTCACCCTCACAACACCCGGGTACGGGTCACCCAGTCACCCTCACACACCCGGGTACGGGTCACCCCCACAACACCCGGGTACGGGTCACCCTCACAACACCCGGGTACGGGTCACCCTGTCACCCTCACACACCCAGGTACGGGTCACCCTGTCACCCTCACACACCCAGGTACAGGTCACCCTCACACACCCGGGTACGGGTCACCCTGTCACCCTCACACACCCGGGTACGGGTCACCCAGTCACCCTCACACACCCGGGTACGGGTCACCCAGTCACCCTCACACACCCGGGTACGGGTCACCCAGTCACCCTCACACACCCGGGTACGGGTCACCCAGTCACCCTCACACACCCGGGTACGGGTCACCCAGTCACCCTCACACACCCGGGTACGGGTCACCCAGTCACCCTCACACACCCGGGTACGGGACACCCTCACAACACCCGGGTACGGGTCACCCTGACAACACCCGGGTACGGGTCACCCACACACGCCCGGGTACGGGTCACCCACACACGCCCGGGTACGGGTCACCCTCACACACCCGGGTACGGGTCACCCTGTCACCCTCACACACCCGGGTACGGGTCACCCAGTCACCCTCACACACCCGGGTACGAGTCACCCAGTCACCCTCACACACCCGGGTACGGGTCACCCAGTCACCCTCTCACACACGGGTACGGGTCACCCAGTCACCCTCACAGGCCCGGGTACGGGTCACCCTCACAGGCCCGGGTACGGGTCACCCTCACAGGCCCGGGTACGGGTCACCCTCACACGCCCGGGTACGGGTCACCCTCACACGCCCGGGTACGGGTCACCCTCACACGCCCGGGTACGGGTCACCCTCACACGCCCGGGTACGGGTCACCCTCACACGCCCGGGTACGGGTCACCCTCACACGCCCGGGTACGGGTCACCCTCACACACCCGGGTACGGGTCACCCTCACACACCCGGGTACGGGTCACCCTCACACACCCGGGTACGGGTCACCCTCACACACCCGGGTACGGGTCACCCTCACACACCCGGGTACGGGTCACCCTCACACACCCGGGTACGGGTCACCCTCACACACCCGGGTACGGGTCACCCTCACACACCCGGGTACGGGTCACCCTCACACACCCGGGTACGGGTCACCCTCACACACCCGGGTACGGGTCACCCTGTCACCCTCACACACCCGGGTATAGGTCACCCTCACACACCCGGGTACGGGTCACCCAGTCACCCTCACACACCCGGGTATGTGTCACCCTCACACACCCGGGTTCGGGTCACCTTGTCACCCTCACACACCCGGGTACGGGTCACCCAGTCACCCTCACACACCCAGGTACGGGTCACCCTCACACACCCAGGTACAGGTCACCCTCACACACCCAGGTACAGGTCATCCTCACACACCCAGGTTCAGGTCACCCTCACACACCCGGGTACGGGTCACCCAGTCACCCTCACACACCCGGGTACGGGTCACCCTCACAACACCCGGGTACGGGTCACCCTCACAACACCCGGGTACGGGTCACCCAGTCACCCTCACACACCCGGGTACGGGTCACCCCCACAACACCCGGGTACGGGTCACCCTCACAACACCCGGGTACGGGTCACCCTCACAACACCCGGGTACGGGTCACCCTGTCACCCTCACACACCCAGGTACGGGTCACCCTGTCACCCTCACACACCCGGATACAGGTCACCCTCACACACCCGGGTACGGGTCACCCAGTCACCCTCACACACCCGGGTACGGGTCACCCAGTCACCCTCACACACCCGGGTACGGGTCACCCAGTCACCCTCACACACCCGGGTACGGGTCACCCAGTCACCCTCACACACCCGGGTACGGTTCACCCAGTCACCCACACACACCCGGGTACGGGTCACCCAGTCACCCTCACACACCCGGGTACGGGTCACCCAGTCACCCTCACACACCCGGGTACGGGTCACCCAGTCACCCTCACACACCCGGGTACGGGTCACCCAGTCACCCTCACACACCCGGTTACGGGACACCCTCACAACACCCGGGTACGGGTCACCCTCACAACACCCGGGTACGGGTCACCCACACACACCCGGGTACGGGTCACCCACACACACCCGGGTACGGGTCACCCACACACACCCGGGTACGGGTCACCCTCACACACCCGGGTACGGGTCACCCAGTCACCCTCACACACCCGGGTTCGGGTCACCCAGTCACCCTCACACACCCGGGTACGGGTCACCCAGTCACCATCACACACCCGGGTACGGGTCACCCAGTCACCATCACACACCCGGGTACGGGTCACCCAGTCACCATCACACACTCGGGTACGGGTCACCCAGTCACCCTCACACACCCGGGTACGGGTCACCCACACACACCCGGGTCACCCAGTCACCCTCACACCCCCGGGTACGGGTCACCCTCACACCCCCGGGTACGGGTCACCCTCACACCCCTGGGTACGGGTCACCCACACACCCCCGGGTACGGGTCACCCACACACCCCCGGGTACGGGTCACCCACACACCCCCGGGTACGGGTCACCCACACACCCCCGGGTACGGGTCACCCACACACCCCCGGGTACGGGTCACCCACACACCCCCGGGTACGGGTCACCCACACACACCCGGGTACGGGTCACCCACACACACCCGGGTACGGGTCACCCACACACACCCGGGTACGGGTCACCCTCTCACACCCGGGTACGGGTCACCCTCTCACACCCGGGTACGGGTCACCCTCTCACACCCGGGTACGGGTCACCCTCTCACCCTCACACACCCGGGTACGGGTCACCCAGTCACCCTCTCACACCCGGGTACGGGCCACCCTCACACACTCGGGTACGGGTCACCCTGTCACCCACACACACCCGGGTACAGGTCACCCTGTCACCCTCACATACCCGGGTACGGGTCACCCTATCACCCTCAAACACCCGGGTACGGGTCACCCACTCACCCTCACACACCCGGGTACGGGTCACCCACTCACCCGGGTACGGGTCACCCTGTCACCCTCACACACCCGGGTACGGGTCACCCTGTCACCCTCACACACCCGGGTACGGGTCACCCTGTCACCCTCACACACCCGGGTACGGGTCACCCAGTCACCATCAAACACCCGGGTACGGGTCACCCAGTCACCATCAAACACCCGGGTACGGGTCACCCAGTCACCATCACACACCCGGGTACGGGTCACCCACTCACCCTCACACACCCGGGTACGGGTCACCCACTCACCCTCACACACCCGGGTACGTGTCACCCAGTCACCCTCACACACCCGGGTACGGGTCACCCTGTCACCCTCACACACCCGGGTACGGGTCACCCTGTCGCCCTCAAACACCCGGGTACGGGTGGCCCACTCACCCTCACGCACCCGGGTTCGGGTCACCCACTCACCCTCACGCACCCGGGTACGGGTCACCCAGTCACCCTCACGCACCCGGGTACGGGTCACCCTGTCACCCTCACACACCCGGGTACCGGTCACCCAGTCACCTTCACACACCCGGGTACGGGTCACCCAGTCACCCTCACACACCCGGGTACGGGTCACCCTGTCACCCTCACAAACCCGGGTACGGGTCACCCACTCACCCTCACACACCCGGGTACGTGTCACCCAGTCACCCTCACACACCCGGGTACGGGTCACCCTGTCACCCTCACACACCCGGGTACGGGTCACCCTGTCACCCTCAAACACCCGGGTACGGGTCGCCCACTCACCCTCACACACCCGGGTACGGGTCGCCCACTCACCCTCACACACCCGGGTACGGGTCGCCCACTCACCCACACACCCCCGGGTACGGGTCACCCACACACCCCCGGGTACGGGTCACCCACACACCCCCGGGTACGGGTCACCCACACACCCCCGGGTACGGGTCACCCACACACCCCCGGGTACGGGTCACCCACACACCCCCGGGTACGGGTCACCCACACACCCCCGGGTACGGGTCACCCACACACCCCCGGGTACGGGTCACCCACACACCCCCGGGTACGGGTCACCCACACACCCCCGGGTACGGGTCACCCACACACCCCCGGGTACGGGTCACCCACACACCCCCGGGTACGGGTCACCCACACACACCCGGGTACGGGTCACCCACACACACCCGGGTACGGGTCACCCACACACACCCGGGTACGGGTCACCCACACACACCCGGGTACGGGTCACCCACACACACCCGGGTACGGGTCACCCTCTCACACCCGGGTACGGGTCACCCTCTCACACCCGGGTACGGGTCACCCTCTCACACCCGGGTACGGGTCACCCTCTCACACCCGGGTACGGGTCACCCTCTCACCCTCACACACCCGGGTATGGGTCACCCAGTCACCCTCTCACACCCGGGTACGGGCCACCCTCACACACTCGGGTACGGGTCACCCTGTCACCCACACACACCCGGGTACAGGTCACCCTGTCACCCTCACATACCCGGGTACGGGTCACCCTATCACCCTCAAACACCCGGGTACGGGTCACCCACTCACCCTCACACACCCGGGTACGGGTCACCCACTCACCCGGGTACGGGTCACCCTGTCACCCTCACACACCCGGGTACGGGTCACCCTGTCACCCTCACACACCCGGGTACGGGTCACCCTGTCACCCTCACACACCCGGGTACGGGTCACCCAGTCACCATCAAACACCCGGGTACGGGTCACCCAGTCACCATCACACACCCGGGTACGGGTCACCCACTCACCCTCACAAACCCGGGTACGGGTCACCCACTCACCCTCACACACCCGGGTACGTGTCACCCAGTCACCCTCACACACCCGGGTACGGGTCACCCTGTCACCCTCACACACCCGGGTACGGGTCACCCTGTCACCCTCAAACACCCGGGTACGGGTGGCCCACTCACCCTCACACACCCGGGTACGGGTCACCCACTCACCCTCACACACCCGGGTACGGGTCACCCAGTCACCCTCACGCACCCGGGTACGGGTCACCCTGTCACCCTCACACACCCGGGTACCGGTCACCCAGTCACCTTCACACACCCGGGTACGGGTCACCCAGTCACCCTCACACACCCGGGTACGGGTCACCCTGTCACCCTCACAAACCCGGGTACGGGTCACCCACTCACCCTCACACACCCGGGTACGTGTCACCCAGTCACCCTCACACACCCGGGTACGGGTCACCCTGTCACCCTCACACACCCGGGTACGGGTCACCCTGTCACCCTCAAACACCCGGGTACGGGTCGCCCACTCACCCTCACACACCCGGTTACGGGTCACCCACTCACCCTCACACACCCGGGTACGGGTCACCCAGTCACCCTCACACACCCGGGTACGGGTCACCCTGTCACCCTCACACACCCGGGTACCGGTCACCCAGTCACCTTCACACACCCGGGTACGGGTCACCCAGTCACCCTCACACACCCGGGTACGGGTCACCCTGTCACCCTCAAACACCCGGGTACGGGTCACCCAGTCACCCTTACACACCCGGGTACGGGTCACCCTGTCACCCTCTCACACCCGGGTACGGGTCACCCACACACACCCGGGTACAGGTCACCCAGTCACCCTCACACACCCGGGTACGGGTCACCCAGTCACCCTCACACACCCGGGTACGGGTCACCCAGTCACCCTCACACACCCGGGTACGGGTCACCCTGTCACCCTCACACACCCGGGTACGGGTCACCCAGTCACCCTCACACACCCGGGTACGGGTCACCCAGTCACCCTCTCACACCCGGGTACGGGTCACCCAGTCACCCTCTCACACCCGGGTACGGGTCACCCAGTCACCCTCTCACACCCGGGTACCGGTCACCATCACACACACGGGTACAGGTCACCCAGTCACCCTCTCACACCCGAGTACGGGTCACCCTCACACACCCGGGTACAGGTCACCCAGTCACCCTCACACACCCGGGTACGGGTCACCCAGTCACCCTCACACACCCGGGTATGGGTCACCATCACACACCCGGGTACGGGTCACCCAGTCACCCTCACACACCCGGGTACGGGTCACCCTCACACACCCGGGTACGGTCACCCAGTCACCCTCACACACCCGGGTACGGTCACCCAGTCACCCTCTCACACTCAGGTACGGGTCACCCTCACACACCCGGGTACGGGTCACCCTGTCACCCTCACACACTCGGGTACGGGTCACCCTGTCGCACTCACTCACCCGGGTACGGGTCACCCAGTCACCCTCACACACCCGGGTACGGGTCACCCTGTCACCCTCACACACCCGGGTACGGGTCACCCTGTCACCCTCACACACTCGGGTATGGGTCACCCAGTCACCCTCACACACCCGGGTACGGGTCACCCTGTCACCCTCACACACCCGGGTACGGGTCACCCTGTCACCCTCACACACTCGGGTATGGGTCACCCTGTCACCCTCACACACCCAGGTACGGGTCACCCTCACACACCCAGGTACGGATCACCCTCACACACCCGGGTACGGGTCACCCTGTCACCCTCACACACCCAGGTACGGGTCACCCTGTCACCCTCACACACCCGGGTACGGGTCACCCTCACACACCCGGGTACGGGACACCCTGTCACCCTCACACACCCGGGTACGGGTCACCCTCACACACCCAGGTACGGGTCACCCAGTCACCCCCTCACACCCGGGCACGGGTCACCCTGTCACCCTCTCACACCCGGGTACGGGTCACCCTGTCACCCTCTCACACTCGGGTACGGGTCACCCAGTCACCCTCACACACCCGGGTACGAGTCACCCTCACACACCCGGTACGAGTCACCCTCACACACCCGGGTACGGGTCACCCAGTCACCCTCACACACCCAGGTACGGGTCACACAGTCACCCTCACACACCCGGGTACAGGTCACACAGTCACCCTCACACACCCGGGTACAGGTCACCCTCACACACCCGGGTACGGGTCACCCTCACAACACCCGGGTACGGGTCACCCTCACAACACCCGGGTACGGGTCACCCTCACAACACCCGGGTACGGGTCACCCTCACAACACCCGGGTACGGGTCACCCTCACAACACCCGGGTACGGGTCACCCTCACAACACCCGGGTACGGGTCACCCTCACAACACCCGGGTACGGGTCACCCTCACAACACCCGGGTACGGGTCACCCTCACACACCCGGGTACGGGTCACCCTGTCACCCTCACACACCCAGGTACAGGTCACCCTCACACCCCAGGTACGGGTCACCCTGTCACCCTCACACACCCAGGTACAGGTCACCCTCACACACCCAGGTACGGGTCACCCTCACAACACCCGGGTACGGGTCACCCTCACAACACCCGGGTACGGGTCACCCACACACACCCGGGTACGGGTCACCCACACACACCCGGGTACGGGTCACCCACACACACCCGGGTACGGGTCACCCACACACACCCGGGTACGGGTCACCCACACACACCCGGGTACGGGTCACCCTGTCACCCTCACACACCCGGGTACGGGTCACCCTGTCACCCTCACTCACCCGGGTACGGGTCACCCAGTCACCCTCACACACCCGGGTACGGGTCACCCTCACAACACCCGGGTACGGGTCACCCTCACAACACCCGGGTACGGGTCACCCACACACACCCGGGTACGGGTCACCCAGTCACCCTCACACACCCGGGTACGGGTCACCCACACACACCCGGGTACGGGTCACCCTGTCACCCTGACTCACCCGGGTACGGGTCACCCAGTCACCCTGACTCACCCGGGTACGGGTCACCCAGTCACCCTCACACACCCGGGTACGGGTCACCCAGTCACCCTCACACACCCGGGTACGGGTCACCCAGTCACCCTCACACACCCGGGTACGGGTCACCCAGTCACCCTCACACACCCGGGTACGGGTCACCCAGTCACCATCACACACCCGGGTACGGGTCACCCAGTCACCCTCACTCACCCGGGTACGGGTCACCCAGTGACCCTCACACATCCGGGTACGGGTCACCCAGTCACCCTCACACAGCCGGGTACGGGTCACCCAGTCACCCTCACACAGCCGGGTACGGGTCACCCAGTCACCCTCACACACCCGGGTACGGGTCACCCAGTCACCCTCACACACCCGGGCACGGGTCACCCTCTCACACCCGGGCACGGGTCACCCTCTCACACCCGGGCACGGGTCACCCTCTCACACCCGGGCACGGGTCACCCTCTCACACCCGGGCACGGGTCACCCTCTCACACCCGGGCACGGGTCACCCTCTCACACCCGGGCACGGGTCACCCTCTCACACCCGGGCACGGGTCACCCTCTCACACCCGGGCACGGGTCACCCTCTCACACCCGGGCACGGGTCACCCTCTCACACCCGGGCACGGGTCACCCTCTCACACCTGGGCACGGGTCACCCTCTCACACCCGGGCACGGGTCACCCTCTCACACCCGGGCACGGGTCACCCTCTCACACCCGGGCACGGGTCACCCTCTCACACCCGGGCACGGGTCACCCTCTCACACCCGGGCACGGGTCACCCTCTCACACCCGGGCACGGGTCACCCTCTCACACCCGGGCACGGGTCACCCTCTCACACCCGGGCACGGGTCACCCTCTCACACCCGGGCACGGGTCACCCTCTCACACCCGGGCACGGGTCACCCTCTCACACCCGGGCACGGGTCACCCTCTCACACCCGGGCACGGGTCACCCTCTCACACCCGGGCACGGGTCACCCTCTCACACCCGGGCACGGGTCACCCTCTCACACCCGGGTACGGGTCACCCTCTCACCCTCACACACCCGGGTACGGGTCACCCAGTCACCCTCACACACCCGGGTACGGATCACCCACTCACCCTCACACACTCGGGTACGGGTCACCCTGTCACCCACACACACCCGGGTACGGGTCACCCTGTCACCCTCACATACCCGGGTACGGGTCACCCTGTCACCCTCACACACCCGGGTACGGGTCACCCACTCACCCTCACACACCCGGGTACGGGTCACCCACTCACCCTCACACACCCGGGTACGGGTCACCCAGTCACCCGGGTACGGGTCACCCAGTCACCCTCACACACCCGGGTACGGGTCACCCAGTCACCCTCACACACCCGGGTATGGGTCACCCAGTCACCCTCACAACACCCGGGTACGGGTCACCCTCACAACACCCGGGTACGGGTCACCCACACACACCCGGGCACGGGTCACCCTCTCACACCCGGGTACGGGTCACCCTGTCACCCTCACACACCCGGGTACGGGTCACCCAGTCACCCTCACACACCCGGGTACGGGTCACCCAGTCACCCTCACACACCCGGGTACGGGTCACCCAGTCACCCACACACACCCGGGTACGGGTCACCCAGTCACCCACACACACCCGGGTACGGGTCACCCGGTCACCCTCACACACCCGGGCACGGGTCACCCTCTCACACCAGGGCACGGGTCACCCTCTCACACCCGGGCACGGGTCACCCTCTCACACCCGGGCACGGGTCACCCTCTCACACCCGGGCACGGGTCACCCTCTCACACCCGGGCACGGGTCACCCTCTCACACCCGGGCACGGGTCACCCTGTCACCCTCACACACCCGGGTACGGGTCACCCTGTCACCCTCACACACCCGGGTACGGGTCACCCAGTCACCCTCACACACCCGGGTACGGGTCACCCAGTCACCCACACACACCCGGGTACGGGTCACCCAGTCACCCACACACACCCGGGTACGGGTCACCCAGGCACCCACTCACACCCGGGTACGGGTCACCCAGTCACCCTCTCACACCCGGGTACGGGTCACCCTCTCACACCCGGGTACGGGTCACCCTCTCACACCCGGGTACGGGTCACCCTCTCACACCCGGGTACGGGTCACCCTCTCACACCCGGGTACGGGTCACCCTCTCACACCCGGGTACGGGTCACCCTCTCACACCCGGGTACGGGTCACCCACTCACCCTCTCACACCCGGGTACGGGTCACCCACTCACCCTCACATACCCGGGTACGGGTCACCCTGGCACCCTCACACACCCGGGTACGGGTCACCCTATCACCCTCACACACCCGGGTACGGGTCACCCTGTCACCCTCACACACCCGGGTACGGGTCACCCTGTCACCCTCACACACCCGGGTACGGGTCACCCTGTCACCCTCACACACCCGGGTACGGGTCAACCACACACACCCAGGTACGGATCACCCTGTCACCCTCTCACACCCGGGTATGGGTCACCCAGTCACCCTCTCACACCCGGGTACGGGTCACCCTGTCACCCTCACACACCCGGGTATGGGTCACCCTCACACACCCGGGTACGGGTCACCCTCACACACCCGGGTTCGGGTCACCCTGTCACCCTCACACACCCTGGTACGGGTCACCCAGTCACCCTCACACACCCAGGTACGGGTCACCCAGTCACCCTCACACACCCGGGTACGGGTCACCCTCACACACCCGGGCACGGGTCACCCTCACACACCCGGGCACGGGTCACCCTCACACACCCGGGCACGGGTCACCCTGTCACCCTCACACACCCGGGTACGGGTCACCCTGTCACCCTCACACACCCGGGTACGGGTCACCCTGTCACCCTCACACACCCGGGTACGGGTCACCCTCACACACCCGGGTACGGGTCACCCAGTCACCCTCACACACCCGGGTACGGGTCACCCAGTCACCCTCACACACCCGGGTACGGGTCACCCAGTCACCCTCACACACCCGGGTACAGGTCACCCAGTCACCCTCACACACCCGGGTACGGGTCACCCAGTCACCCTCACACACCCGGGTACGGGTCACCCTCACAACACCCGGGTACGGGTCACCCAGTCACCCTCACACACCCGGGTACGGGTCACCCAGTCACCCTCACACACCCGGGTACGGGTCACCCTCACACACCCGGGTACGGGTCACCCAGTCACCCTCACACACCCGGGTACGGGTCACCCAGTCACCCTCACACACCCGGGTACGGGTCACCCTCACACACCCGGGTACCGGTCACCCAGTCACCCTCACACAACCGGGTACCGGTCACCCAGTCACCCTCACACACCCGGGTACCGGTCACCCAGTCACCCTCACACACCCGGGTACCGGTCACCGTCACACACTCGGGTACGGGTCACCCTCACACACCCGGGTACGGGTCACCCTCACACACCCGGGTACGGGTCACCCTCACACACCCGGGTATTCACCCTCACACACCCGGGTACGGGTCACCCTCACACACCCGGGTACGGGTCACCCTCACACACCCGGGTACGGGTCACCCTCACACACCCGGGTACGGGTCACCCTCACACACCCGGGTACGGGTCACCCTCACACACCCGGGTATGGTTCACACACTCACCCTCACACACCCGGGTACGGGTCACCCTGTCACCCTCACACACCCGGGTACGGGTCACCCTGTCACCCTCACACACCCGGGTACGGGTCACCCTGTCACCCTCACACACCCGGGCACCAGTTACCACAAGAGTGATAGAAGCATCAGGGTGTTGAAAGGTGAAGGAGAGTTGAAGGTTTTTGGGACCAGTAGAGGGTGGACTGGGTTGGAGAGACAGAGAGTTGAGCATGGCAGGAATGCAGAGCTGGATTGACAGTAAAGATCAGGTTCTGTGCTGGGTGAAGGGGGGGGTGGGAATGCAGATGAAGGCCACACTCACCTGGTGAGACAGGCCACCTGTGGGCTGGTTTGAGAGCTGCTGCTCAAAATAAGCATCTTCAAAGAACTTATTCAGCAGTGAAGTTCGCTGTGAGGGAAGAGAAAATTGGAGTGTGAACATCTTTGACTGACAGTGCAGACACAGCACCTAAACTTCAACACTCCGAGCTTTGCTGCACAATGTAATCTGCGCAGAGTTTCCAATATGATTCAGGTCCAACCTGTCCTTCTCTGTGTTCCCATTAACAACCCGGTCACCCACTCCTGAAGCTCGGACCTGCCCAAGCTGCTCTCACTCCATAGTGGAACCTCAAAGGCAGTGCCAGCCATCAGGATCTGACACCACAGTGACTTACCATGGAATCTGTCAGACTGCCCTTCCAGCCTACTCCACCATCTAGTATGATCAGACGGTTTTTTTTCCACGGATTTTCCTGTCCCGTCTCCTTTGGAGACCAAACCTCCCCCCCCACCACCCCTTTACATTCCCAACCATGTGGAAGGAGATAGGCTAATGGCATTAATCTCTCAACTATTAATCCAGAAACTCAGCTATTATTCTGGGGACCTGGGTTCAAATCCTGCCCTGGTCAATGGTGGAATTTCATTTCAGTAATGATCGGGAATTAAGAATCCACTGATGACTGTGAATCCATTGTTGGAAACCCTACCTGATTCATTAATGTCCCTTAGGGAAGGAAATCTGCCATCTCACCTGGTCTGGCCTTCACGCGATTCCAGACCTATAGCAGTGCAGCAAACTCTCAACTGTCCCCTGAAATGGCCCAACAAGCACTCAGTTCAAAGACAGGCAGGAATAGGCAGTAAATGCTGGCCACCCACGGCCCACAAGTGAATTGTTTAAAAATCCAATGATTCCCAGTCTTGGAGTGAAGACATTTGTCCTGACCCAAGTCAGAAGTTGCCTTGAACATGTGTGTGTGTGTTCACTCACATGCTAGGTTCCCCAACTGTGTGTGTGCCTGTGTGTGAGTGCGCGTGCATGTACATGCCCATGTGTGCACGGGCGTGCGGGTGCAAACCCATTGAAACATCTCTGTACTCAAGTTAAGAGGAGAAATGGCCAACATACTGATTCCCTCATCAGAGTACAACCCTCTCACTAAAGAAGCAATGCTCCCTTGTCTGGTCTCCTTCCTTCGAGGTGGGCACGGAAACTGTACACAGTATTCCCAGTGAGGTCCCAGAAAAACCAGCGCTGTTACAGCAGGGAGATGGCCCTTCGGTCTACTGAGTCCATGCTGCCCCTCTTTAGTACAATCCAGTCAGCCCCATCCCTGCACTGCAAGTTTGGGTTCCCTCAGGTTACCACTCATCACCGTTGCTTCCAGCTCCCACAAGTCTAGGCAGACACTTGGCAGCTTTTTCATCTGGTTCTTATCAGAATGCTTTGCAAGAATACCAATTCAAAGGGATGGCCAGATTTTATACTGTGTGAGGAAACTGTGCTGATCGGTTGGCAAGTGGAGTTAGATTGGTCAAAGCGTTGCCATGGAGAGTGCACACATTCATGATGACTGACAGTTAACTGCTAGATTTTATTTGAATTTTAATCCCAGCATGGTTGACTCTGATTGGTTAGGTCCAATGCTCCCCCTAATTATCGCTGTGAATTAATATGTACAGCTTCAAATACACGGAACTGCACCACATTGCTCGCCTGACTGACAGTTCTTCAATGCAATCCTCCACATATTTGGGATTACCCAGCAAATGGTGGTCAACTGCAGAATCTCAAATAATGTTAGGAATTGCAAGCAGGGCTGGGTTGGGTTTGATTCGCACCTTGGCAAAAGTGAGGACTGCAGATGCTGGAGACCTCAAAGGCAACATTATAGAGTAGTGCTGAAAAAGCACAGCAGGTCAGGCAGCATCTGAGGGGCAGGAACATTGAGGTTTCAGGCAAAAGCCACAGCAGAAGGGCTTTCACCCGAAACGGTGATTTTCCTGCCCCTCGGATGCTGCCTGATCTGCTGTGCTTTTTCAGCACCACTCTAATCTAGACTTTGATTAGCATCTGGCTTGTTCTGAACAGTCTAAGTGACATGTTTGACGTGATCCACCGGCCTTTGGAATGTATAGACTAAGTACGTGGCAACATACTAGCACTGAAATTCACATACCACGTTTCTCAACTGTGTGATTGGCAGACAGCCTTTTATAGCTTGATGGTAGCGTCCTCCCAGTGGGGAACAATACTTGTGCTGCTACTACTTAGCTCCAGTATCTAACAGGGAGATTTACCCGTTACTCAAACCTTTTTGACACCTGTCAGGTAAATTGGAGACAGACCGGGCCCTTTCCTGGGTAATCGGAGACGGACCGGGCCCTTTCCAGGGTAATCGGAGACAGACCGGGCCCTTTCCAGGGTAATCGGAGACAGACCGGGCCCTTTTCAGGGTAATCGGAGACAGACCGGGCCCTTTTCAGGGTAATCGGAGACAGACCGGGCCCTTTCCTGGGTAATCGGAGACAGACCGGGCCCTTTCCTGGGTAATCGGAGACAGACCGGGCCCTTTCCTGGGTAATCGGAGACAGACCGGGCCCTTTCCTGGGTAATCGGAGACAGACCGGGCCCTTTCCTGGGTAATCGGAGACAGACCGGGCCCTTTTCAGGGTAATCGGAGACAGACCGGGCCCTTTTCAGGGTAATCGGAGACAGACCGGGCCCTTTCCAGGGTAATCGGAGACAGACCGGGCCCTTTCCAGGGTAATCGGAGACAGACCGGGCCCTTTCCAGGGTAATCGGAGACAGACCGGGCCCTTTCCAGGGTAATCGGAGACAGACCGGGCCCTTTTCTGGGTAATCGGAGACAGACCGGGCCCTTTCCTGGGTAATCGGAGACAGACCGGGCCCTTTTCAGGGTAATCGGAGACAGACCGGGCCCTTTTCAGGGTAATCGGAGATACACCGGGCCCTTTTCAGGGTAATCGGAGACAGACCGGGCACTTTTCAGGGTAATCGGAGACAGACCGGGCCCTTTCCTGGGTAATCGGAGACAGACCGGGCCCTTTTCAGGGTAATCGGAGACAGACCGGGCCCTTTCCTGGGTAATCGGAGATACACCGGGCCCTTTCCTGGGTAATCGGAGAAAGACCGGGCCCTTTTCAGGGTAATCGGAGACAGACCGGGCCCTTTCCTGGGTAATCGGAGACAGACCGGGCCCTTTCCTGGGTAATCGGAGACAGACCGGGCCCTTTCCTGGGTAATCGGAGACAGACCGGGCCCTTTCCTGGGTAATCGGAGACAGACCGGGCCCTTTTCAGGGTAATCGGAGACAGACCGGGCCCTTTCCTGGGTAATCGGAGACAGACCGGGCCCTTTCCTGGGTAATCGGAGACAGACCGGGCCCTTTCCTGGGTAATCGGAGACAGACCGGGCCCTTTTCAGGGTAATCGGAGACAGACCGGGCCCTTTTCAGGGTAATCGGAGACAGACCGGGCCCTTTTCTGGGTAATCGGAGACAGACCGGGCCCTTTCCTGGGTAATCGGAGACAGACCGGGCCCTTTCCAGGGTAATCGGAGACAGACCGGGCCCTTTTCAGGGTAATCGGAGACAGACCGGGCCCTTTCCTGGGTAATCGGAGATACACCGGGCCCTTTCCTGGGTAATCGGAGACAGACCGGGCCCTTTTCAGGGTAATCGGAGACAGACCGGGCCCTTTCCTGGGTAATCGGAGACAGACCGGGCCCTTTCCTGGGTAATCGGAGACAGACCGGGCCCTTTCCAGGGTAATCGGAGACAGACCGGGCCCTTTTCAGGGTAATCGGAGACAGACCGGGCCCTTTCCTGGGTAATCGGAGATACACCGGGCCCATTCCTGGGTAATCGGAGACAGACCGGGCCCTTTTCAGGGTAATCGGAGACAGACCGGGCCCTTTCCTGGGTAATCGGAGACAGACCGGGCCCTTTCCTGGGTAATCGGAGACAGACCGGGCCCTTTTCAGGGTAATCGGAGACAGACCGGGCCCTTTCCTGGGTAATCGGAGACAGACCGGGCCCTTTCCTGGGTAATCGGAGACAGACCGGGCCCTTTTCAGGGTAATCGGAGACAGACCGGGCCCTTTTCAGGGTAATCGGAGACAGACCGGGCCCTTTCCTGGGTAATCGGAGACAGACCGGGCCCTTTCCTGGGTAATCGGAGACAGACCGGGCCCTTTTCAGGGTAATCGGAGACAGACCGGGCCCTTTTCAGGGTAATCGGAGACAGACCGGGCCCTTTCCTGGGTAATCGGAGACAGACCGGGCCCTTTCCTGGGTAATCGGAGACAGACCGGGCCCTTTTCAGGGTAATCGGAGACAGACCGGGCCCTTTTCAGGGTAATCGGAGACAGACCGGGCCCTTTCCTGGGTAATCGGAGACAGACCGGGCCCTTTTCAGGGTAATCGGAGACAGACCGGGCCGTTTTCAGGGTAATCGGAGACAGACCGGGCCCTTTTCAGGGTAATCGGAGACAGACCGGGCCCCTTTCAGGGTAATCGGAGACAGACCGGGCCCTTTTCAGGGTAATCGGAGACAGACCGGACCCTTTTCAGGGTAATCGGAGACAGACCGGGCCCTTTCCTGGGTAATCGGAGACAGACCGGGCCCTTTTCAGGGTAATCGGAGACAGACCGGGCCCTTTCCTGGGTAATAGGAGACACACCGGGGCCTTTTCTGGGTAATCGGAGACAGACCGGGCCCTTTCCTGGGTAATCGGAGATACACCGGGCCCTTTCCTGGGTAATCGGAGAAAGACCGGGCCCTTTTCAGGGTAATCGGAGACAGACCGGGCCCTTTCCTGGGTAATCGGAGACAGACCGGGCCCTTTCCTGGGTAATCGGAGACAGACCGGGCCCTTTTCAGGGTAATCGGAGACAGACCGGGCCCTTTCCTGGGTAATCGGAGACAGACCGGGCCCTTTCCTGGGTAATCGGAGACAGACCGGGCCCTTTTCAGGGTAATCGGAGACAGACCGGGCCCTTTTCAGGGTAATCGGAGACAGACCGGGCCCTTTCCTGGGTAATCGGAGACAGACCGGGCCCTTTCCTGGGTAATCGGAGACAGACCGGGCCCTTTTCAGGGTAATCGGAGACAGACCGGGCCCTTTTCAGGGTAATCGGAGACAGACCGGGCCCTTTTCAGGGTAATCGGAGACAGACCGGGCCCTTTTCAGGGTAATCGGAGACAGACCGGGCCCTTTCCTGGGTAATCGGAGACAGACCGGGCCCTTTTCAGGGTAATCGGAGACAGACCGGGCCCTTTTCAGGGTAATCGGAGACAGACCGGGCCCTTTCCTGGGTAATCGGAGACAGACCGGGCCCTTTCCTGGGTAATCGGAGACAGACCGGGCCCTTTCCTGGGTAATCGGAGACAGACCGGGCCCTTTTCAGGGTAATCGGAGACAGACCGGGCCCTTTTCAGGGTAATCGGAGACAGACCGGGCCCTTTTCAGGGTAATCGGAGACAGACCGGGCCCTTTTCAGGGTAATCGGAGACAGACCGGGCCATTTTCAGGGTAATCGGAGACAGACCGGGCCCTTTCCTGGGTAATCGGAGACAGACCGGGCCCTTTTCAGGGTAATCGGAGACAGACCGGGCCCTTTCCTGGGTAATAGGAGACACACCGGGGCCTTTTCTGGGTAATCGGAGATACACCGGGCCCTTTTCAGGGTAATCGGAGACAGACCGGGCCCTTTCCTGGGTAATCGGAGACAGACCGGGCCCTTTCCTGGGTAATCGGAGACAGACCGGGCCCTTTCCTGGGTAATCGGAGACAGACCGGGCCCTTTTCAGGGTAATCGGAGACAGACCGGGCCCTTTCCTGGGTAATCGGAGACAGACCGGGCCCTTTCCTGGGTAATCGGAGACAGACCGGGCCCTTTTCAGGGTAATCGGAGACAGACCGGGCCCTTTCCTGGGTAATCGGAGACAGACCGGGCCCTTTCCTGGGTAATCGGAGACAGACCGGGCCCTTTCCTGGGTAATCGGAGACAGACCGGGCCCTTTTCAGGGTAATCGGAGACAGACCGGGCCCTTTCCTGGGTAATCGGAGACAGACCGGGCCCTTTTCAGGGTAATCGGAGACAGACCGGGCCCTTTTCAGGGTAATCGGAGACAGACCGGGCCCTTTCCAGGGTAATCGGAGACAGGCCGGGCCCTTTCCTGGGTAATCGGAGACAGGCCGGGCCCTTTCCTGGGTAATCGGAGACAGGCCGGGCCGTTTCCAGGGTAATCGGAGACAGACCGGGCCCTTTTCAGGGTAATCGGAGACAGACCGGGCCCTTTTCAGGGTAATCGGAGACAGACCGGGCTCTTTCCAGGGTAATCGGAAACAGACCGGGCCCTTTCCTGGGTAATCGGAGACAGACCGGGCCCTTTCCTGGGTAATCGGAGACAGACCGGGCCCTTTTCAGGGTAATCGGAGACAGACCGGGCCCTTTCCTGGGTAATCGGAGACAGACCGGGCCCTTTCCTGGGTAATCGGAGACAGACCGGGCCCTTTCCTGGGTAATCGGAGACAGTCCGGGCCCTTTTCAGGGTAATCGGAGACAGACCGGGCCCTTTCCAGGGTAATCGGAGACAGACCGGGCCCTTTCCTGGGTAATCGGAGACAGACCGGGCCCTTTCCTGGGTAATCGGAGACAGACCGGGCCCTTTCCAGGGTAATCGAAGACAGACCGGGCCCTTTTCAGGGTAATCGGAGACAGACCGGGCCCTTTCCAGGGTAATCGGAGACAGACCGGGCCCTTTCCAGGGTAATCGGAGACAGACCGGGCCCTTTCCTGGGTAATCGGAGACAGACCGGGCCCTTTCCTGGGTAATCGGAGACAGACCGGGCCCTTTTCAGGGTAATCGGAGACAGACCGGGCCCTTTCCTGGGTAATCGGAGACAGACCGGGCCCTTTTCAGGGTAATCGGAGACAGACCGGGCCCTTTTCAGGGTAATCGGAGACAGACCGGGCCCTTTCCAGGGTAATCGGAGACAGACCGGGCCCTTTCCTGGGTAATCGGAGACAGACTGGGCCCTTTCCTGGGTAATCGGAGACAGACCGGGCCCATTTCAGGGTAATCAGAGATACACCAGGCCCTTTTCTGGGTGATCGGAGATACACCGGGGCCTTTTCAGGGTAATCAGAGATACACCGGGCCCTTTTCTGGGTGATCGGAGATAGGCCGGGCCCTTTCCTGGGTAATCAGAGATACACCGGGGCCTTTTCAGGGTAATCAGAGATACACCGGGCCCTTTTCTGGGTGATCGGAGATAGGCCGGGTTCTTCTCTGGAACAAGATGACCATAGGGCCATCTGTGAGTCTGTGTGATAACATGGTGAGAAATGACAGTAGCTATTAATCGGAGGTCGAAATGGCACACAAATGGCTTGGGCCCTATTTGCCAGGTTCCTGCAGCCTTTTAGTGAACACCATGAATGTATCATCTCCAGGTTGCAAATATGCAAGTGCTAAGAGCTTGGGCAACATTTCATCCAAGTCCCCTTTCCTCACCAAATCGAAGAAAGGGCTTGGTAAGAGCTGCGTCTAGTTGGGACCCCATCTCTTTGGGAATGCTCCAAACCATATCTCTAACCCTGAGCTCAACCATACAACTTGATGACTTTGTAATTTCAACAAATATGGATTCACAGTACGGAGGTGGGTGACATCATCGCGCTACAGTGCCACAGGGCAGAGGGCAGTGACCTCTCAGAATGGTACACTGACGAATGGGCTTGCATTGTCAAATGTACTGCCCATTGATAGCTAACTCCTGTACGGTCATGGCATATCCTTCACCACTGTTCAAGCTCAGCCGTACACCCAGACATTTGGGCTGCTCACCTTGTGCAAAGCAAGAGTCATAGAGAGGACAGGGCAGGGCAGTAAAGGCACATGACATGGCAGCCCACACATACATAAACACAGTGTCGAGAACCCCCACCAGGTCAACCGCCTGACAGCTGGATCTCAGCTTGTTATCCAATAAGGTTCCCTGGTCATACTGAGCAGAAGGTTTGAAGCCGTCGGTTTATCATTGTGCTTGTTAAGATTAGGTTAGATTAGATTACTTACAGTGTGGAAACAGGCCCTTCGGACTAACTAGTCCACATTGACCCTCCGAAGAGTAACCCACCCAGACCCATTCCCCCACATTTACCCCCTCACCTAACACTACGGGCAATTTAGCACGGCCAATTCACCTAATCTGCACATTTTTGGATCATGGGAGGAAACCGGAGCATCTGGAGGAAACCCACGCAGACACGGGGAGAATGTACAAACTCCACACAGAGAGTTGCCTGAGGAGTGAATTGAACCCGGGTCTCTGGTGCTGTGAGGCAGCAGTGCGAACCACTGTACCACCATGCCACCCATTAAGGACGTCTATTCCAGTTCCTCTCTCAGGGTCGGCTTTCACCTCGAATTTGCTTTCTTGTAAAACATCGAAACTCATCAACGTCAATACCTTCTGATGCTCAAGGTCCCTCAGTTTGCTAACTATTCTCCACCTCCAAACATCAGGGCCCAGTGATCAGTCCAATCAGTATCTGCTGGGTTGGTCAGCGGTGCCCACATCCCATGGCCAAATTAAACCAAACCCAAATACTCACACTGACAGGGTTGCTGTCGGACTGAACACAACGTGAGGAGGGCTCCTGCTGCTGCTGCCGCCGCTGGGGTAGGCTGGTTTTCGGAGACTGCTGGTAGCCTTGCTGCTGGGATGGTTGGGACTGTTGGTACGTCTGCTGCTGGGATGGTTGAGACTGTTTGTAGCCTGGCTGCTGGGAGAGCTGGGGCTGTTGATAATTTGGCTGCTGGGATTGAGACTGCTGGAACGTTGACTGCTGGGATTGAGACTGCTGGTACGTTGGCTGCTGGGATTGAGTCTGCTGGTACGTTGGCTGCTGGGGTTGCGTCTGCTGGTACGTTGGCTGCTGGGATTGCGTCTGCTGGTACGTTGGCTGCTGGGATTGAGACTGCTGGGATTGCGTTTGCTGGTACGTTGGCTGCTGGGATTGAGTCTGCTGGTACGTTGGCTGCTGGGATTGCTGGTAGCCTTGCTGCTGGGATTGAGTCGGCTGGTACGTCGGCTGCTGGGATTGCTGGTAGCCTTGCTGCTGGGATTGATTCTGCTGGTATGTTGGCTGCTGGGATTGAGTCGGCTGGTATGCTGGCTGCTGGGATTGCTGGTAGCCTTGCTGCTGGGACTGTTGGTAAGCTTGTGGACAGAAGGAGTATGGAGGCAGTCGCTGGTCGATTGAAAGATTGCTGGTATCTAAGGGAATACCCTGCAAGATGAACAGGAAGTTAGATCTCCTGAGAAGGGGTTCCAGCAGCAGACAAGCCACACAATACTGCCTCTGAATTCACATTCCCCAATGTACAAAGCCTCCAGTCGCCTTCCTACTCCCATGAACCTGTCCTGTCCCACTTCTCCATGTTGGTACATGCACTACATGCACTGAGCACCCCCCCCCCCCCACCCCACCAGTTACACAGCCACTGTGCGGCCCCATGTACCACCTGCGGCTGTGTGCCCACCGTGGCTCTGCCGCTTCACCCCCACGTTTCCAGGGCCAGGCTGAGGCCTTTGACCCTTGCCTCTTACCTGCGTGATGGAGGAGAGGGTGGGAGACATGGTGGGTGAGAATTGCTTGCTGTGGGTCCTCCTGGAGTCACCACCGGACAGGACGAGAGGGTTGAGTGGGACCCTCCTCCGAGGCGATGTGCTGATGGTGCCAGGCGGTAGTGAGCTGTTGAGCGAACTGTGCAGCGACGAGGTGCTCAGCGGAGACTGCTTGGAGGCAGCGTTGACCGCGGGCTGTAGCGGAGGGTTACCCGTCGGTGACTGAAGCGACGGGTTGCTGAGCGACGTACGAAGGGAGGAACTGCTGAGAGAGGACTGGAGGGAGGGGTTACTGAGAGAGGACTGCAGTGAGGAGTTACTGAGTGACTGGGTGCTAAGTGAGGACTGCAGTGACGGGTTACTGAGCGAGGACTGCAGAGACATGTTACTCAGAGACCCCTGTAATGAAGAGGACAACCCTGGGGAACAATACAAAACAAGTCGGTGTTAACATAGTGAAGCTATTTCAATACATCTCCTTGTTCATCCAACAAAAACAGTTAGCCCCAGGCCTGAGCAGTGTTACAGGCCCAGCAGCAATTACCTGCAGGCCATTCTACAAAGGAGAAAATCACAGATAAAGCCTCCGCCAACCTCCACCCAAATACTAAGCTGCCAGTGGCTGGTGCTCAGTAAGATGCCTCACTGATTCCGGCATTCCTACCACACCAGCTAAAAGGCAGGTCCTGCCCCCCCCCCCCACCCCCCACCTTTGGTGACATGGTGGCTCAGGGGTTGGCACTGATGCCTCACAGCAACAATGACCTGGGTTCGATACCACCCTTGGAGCCTTGGAGTTCTCCCAGTGTCTGCGTGGGTTTCCTCCAGGTGCTCCGGTTCCCTCCCACAGTCCAAAGATGTGCAAGTTAGATGGATTGACCACAGTAAATTGTCCGTAGGGTCAAAGGTTGTTTGGGGTAGGTGCATTAGTCACGGGAAACGCATGGTTCTAGGGATCGGGTAGGGGTGTGGGTCTGAGTGGGATGCTTTTCGGTGGGTCAGTGTGGACTCAATGAGCTAAAAGGCCTGCGTCCACACTGCAGGGATTGTATGAACCTTTGGGGAAGTCAACCGAGGGCGGAGGGAAGAGGAGCTTCACCAGAGATGCACCAGGGGAGAAAGGTCCTCAATCACACAGAGTCTGCAGACACGGAGACTGCTCCCCTCCGAGTGGAAAAGGTGAGGGGGAGATTTAACAGCCAACTCAGGCTGAGGAATTAAGGAGAAATGATTTGAACTGGTGGGTGTGTGACAAGGTGCGGCTGTGTGCGAGAGAGATAACCAGGACATAGATTTAGGATAATTGGAAACAGAAACCAAGGAGGAGTGAGGAAACACACCTCCCACAATGAATTGCTGTGATCCGGAACACACTGCCTGAATGTGCAGCAGGAACACGTACAGCTGGAACTTGCAAAACACAACAAACAGGGGAAAATGGAGAGATATTCCGTAAATGGGGATCATTGGTGAGCTCTTTCAAAGAGACAGAGAGAGGCAGAGACAGAGAGGCAGAGAGAGAGAGACAGAGATGAACCTTACCCCCTGCTGACTCATAGTTGGAGGCCATTGCCAGGGACCCCCCACCGATTCCCAGGTGGGTCATGGTCGTGGTGAGGTTGCCTGTGCTGTTGCCTCCACTGATACTCGAGAAGACCGACTCCTCAGGATCGAGTGGGGTGGGCAGCGGAGATGGGAAGTGCAGGTTTGTTAGATCTGGGAGAGACCCGCCTGTGTTCAGTGCTCCAGAAACGTGGGACATGCTGCTAGCTTGCTCCGCTGATGGGAAGATGCTACAATGGAAGGTTCACAGTTAGATAGGAACACAGCCAGGAGGCCATTCAGCCCCTCCAGCCTGACCAGTCTAGCTCATGGCTGAACACCTAACTCATCACCATTTTCCCCCAATTATAATCATATCCTTAATGCCTCATCTAGAAATCTCAGTGTGGAATACAGTCACAGTTTGAGCTTACACCGCCCCTGGGTGAGGGAATTGGAAAGCTCTACTCTCCTCCCAGTGAAAAGAATTCCTCATCTCTCACTCCGAAACGGCTTCCTCCTCATTCTGAGACTGTGTCCTTGGTTCTAGCTCCCCCCCTCACACTGACTTCGGGCTAACTTCTTTCCAGCATTTCCCCTGTTGGGTTCTGTAAGAATGTTGTAAGCCTCCTGGAGACCCCTGCCCATTCTTCTCCACTCTGAGAATACAGGTCGGCTCTCCAAGACCCGGTCTCATCGGGTAATCCCACCGGCCTAGAGATCTGCGCAATGAACAATCACTGCATTCATTCCCTGGTGATTATATCCTTCTTCAGATCAGGAAACCAAAACTGTACACAATACTCAGGTGGGTGTCTCACCCAGGCTCTGTACAACTGCAGTAAGATGTCCTTCCTCCTGTACTGAAAGCCTCTTGCAATGAGGACCAATATGCTGTTGCCCCTCCAGTTGACTTGCTGCAGCTCCATGTTAACTTTGTGACTCAGTAACACAGTCACCCAGGTTCCTTGGAAAAGCATCAACCCTTCACAAATATCCCAATCAGGTAAAAACACAATTCTTTGCACTTCTGAGGATAACGTCACGTTTTTCCACATGATATTCCATCAGCCGAGTTCTGGTCCACTCACTCAATCTGTCCAAATCCCCTTAAATCCTCTATACATCACCCTCAAAATCTCACTGTCCCAGCTAGATTTGTGCCATCAACAGATCAGTAAATGTTACACAGGGTCCCCATGGGTTATGGAGTGGGGAAGCATGGATCTGGGTGGTGGAGGGGGAACAGTGCAGGATGGGAAGTGGGAGGGTGAAGAGAAGAGCAGGGGGATTGGCAGGGAATGGGGGGGGGGGTGCAGTGTGGGTTATTGGCGGCGAATGGGAGGGTTGAAGAGCGGTGGATGGGCAGAGAATGGGGGGGTGAAGAGCGATGAATGGGCGGGGAATGGGGGTGAAGAGCAGTGGATGGGCGGGGAATGGGGGGGTGATGAGCGATGAATGGGCAGAGAATGGGGGTGAAGAGCAGTGGATGGGCAGAGAATGGGGGGGTGAAGAGCGATGAATGGGCGGGGAATGGGGGGGTGAAGAGCGGTGGATGGGCAGGGAATGGGGGGTGGAGAGTGGGGGATGGGCGGGGAATGGGGGGTGAAGAGCGGGGGATGGGCGGGGAATGGGGGGGTGAAGAGCGATGAATGGGTGGGGAATGGGGGTGAAGAGCGGTGGATGGGCGGGGAATGGGGGGTGGAGAGTGGGGGATGGGCGGGGAATGGGGGGTGGAGAGTGGGGGATGGGCGGGGAATGGGGGGTGGGCGGGGAATGGGGGGTGAAGAGCGGGGGATGGGCGGGGATTGGGGGTGAAGAGCAGAGGGATGGGCAGGAAACGGGTTGAAGAGCAGGGGGATGGGCGGGGAATGGGGGGTGGAGAGTGGGGGATGGGCGGGGAATGGGGGGGTGAAGAGCGATGAATGGGCGGGGAATGGGGGGGTGAAGAGCAGTGGATAGGCAGGGAATGGGGGGTGAAGAGCGGGGGATGGGCGGGGAATGGGGGGGTGAAGAGCGGGGGATGGGCGGGGAATGGGGGTGGAGAGCGGGGGATGGGCGGGGAATGGGGGGTGAGGAGCGGTGGATGGGCGGGGAATGGGGGGTGGAGAGTGGGGGATGGGCGGGGAATGGGGGGTGGAGAGTGGGGGATGGGCTGGGAATGGGGGGTGGAGAGTGGGGGATGGGCGGGGAATGGGAGGTGAAGAGTGGGGGATGGGTGGGGAATGGGGGGTGGGCGGGGAATGGGGGTGAAGAGCGGGGGGTGGGCGGGGAATGGGGGGGTGAAGAGCAGTGGATGGGTGGGGAATGGGGGGGTGAAGAGCGGGGGATGGGCAGGGAATGGGGGGTGGAGAGTGGGGGATGGGCGGGGAATGGGGGGGTGAAGAGCGGGGGATGGGCGGGGAATGGGGGGGGTGAAGAGTGGGGGATGGGCGGGGAATTGGGGGTGGAGAGTGGGGGATGGGCGGGGAATGGGGGGTGAAGAGCGGGGGATGGGCGGGGAATGGGGGGATGGGCGGGGAATGGGGGGTGGAGAGTGGGGGATGGGTGGGGAATGGGGGGTGGGCGGGGAATGGGGGGTGAAGAGTGGGGGATGGGCGGGGAATGGGGGGTGAAGAGTGGGGGATGGGCGGGGAATGGGGGTGGAGAGTGGGGGATGGGCGGGGAATGGGGGGTGAAGAGCAGGGGGATGGGCAGGGAATGGGGGGTGGAGAGTGGGGGATGGGCGGGGAATGGGGGGGTGAAGAGCGGGAGATGGGCGGGGAATGGGGGTTGGAGAGTGGGGGATGGGCGGGGAATGGGGGGTGAGGAGCGATGGATGGGCGGGGAATGGGGGGTGGAGAGTGGGGGATGGGCGGGGAATGGGGGGTGAAGAGCAGTGGATGGGCAGGGAATGGGGGGTGGAGAGCGGGGGATGGGTGGTGGAGAGTGGGGGATGGGCGGGGAATGGGGGGTGGAGAGTGGGGGATGGGTGGGGAATGGGGGGTGAAGAGCGGGGGATGGGCAGGGAATGGGGGGGTGGGCGGGGAATGGGGTTGGGCGGGGAATGGGGGGTGAAGAGCGGGGGATGGGCGGGGAATGGGGGGTGAAGAGCAGAGGGATGGGCGGGGAATGGGGGGGTGAAGAGCAGTGGATGGGCTGGGAATGGGGGTTGGAGAGTGGGGGATGGGCGGGGCATGGGGGGTGAAGAGCGGGGGATGGGCAGGGAATGGGGGGTGGAGAGTGGGGGATGGGCGGGGAATGGGGGGTGAGGAGCGGTGGATGGGCGGGGAATGGGGGGTGGAGAGTGGGGGATGGGCGGGGAATGGGGGGTGGAGAGTGGGGGATGGGTGGGGAATGGGGGGTGGAGAGTGGGGGATGGGCAGGGAATGGGGGGTGGAGAGCGGGGGATGGGCGGGGAATGGGGGGTGGAGAGCGGGGGATGGGCGGGGAATGGGGGGTGGAGAGCGGGGGATGGGCGGGGAATGGGGGGTGGAGAGTGGGGGATGGGCGGGGAATGGGGGGTGGAGAGTGGGGGATGGGCAGGGAATGGATGGTGAAGAGCGGGGAATGGGGGGTGAAGAGCGGGGGATGGGCGGGGAATGGGGGGTGGGCGGGGAATGGGGGGTGAAGAGCGGGGGATGGGCGGGGAATGGGGGGTGGTGAGTGGGGGATGGGCAGGGAATGGGGGGTGGAGAGTGGGGGATGGGCAGGGAATGGATGGTGAAGAGCGGGGGATGGGCGGGGAATGGGGGGTGAAGAGCGGGGGATGGGCGGGGAATGGGGGGTGGGCGGGGAATGGGGGGTGAAGAGCGGGGGATGGGCGGGGAATGGGGGGTGGTGAGTGGGGGATGGGCAGGGAATGGGGGGTGAGGACCGGTGGATGGGCAGGGAATGGGGGGTGAGGAGCGGTGGATGGGCGGGGAATGGGGGGTGAGGAGCGGTGGATGGGCGGGGAATGGGGGGTGGGCGGGGAATGGGGGGTGAAGAGCGGGGAATGGGCGGGGATTGGGGGGTGAAGAGCGGGGAATGGGCGGGGATTGGGGGGTGAAGAGCGGGGGATGGGCGGGGAATGGGGGGTGAAGAGCGGGGGATGGGCGGGGAATGGGGGGTGGGCGGGGAATGGGGGGTGAAGAGTGGGGGGTGGGCGGGGAATGGGGGGTGGAGAGTGGGGGATGGGCGGGGAATGGGGGGTGAGGAGCGGTGGATGGGCGGGGAATGGGGGGTGAGGAGCGGTGGATGGGCGGGGAATGGGGGGTGAGGAGCGGTGGATGGGCGGGGAATGGGGGGTGGGCGGGGAATGGGGGGTGAAGAGCGGGGAATGGGCGGGGATTGGGGGGTGAAGAGCGGGGAATGGGCGGGGATTGGGGGGTGAAGAGCGGGGGATGGGCGGGGAATGGGGGGTGAAGAGCGGGGGATGGGCGGGGAATGGGGGGTGAAGAGCGGGGGATGGGCAGGGAATGGGGGCGCGAAGAGCAGGGGGATGGGCAGGGAATCAGGGGTGAGGAGTGGTGGATGGGCGGGGAATGGGGGCAAAGAGCTGTGGGATGGGCGGGGAATCAGGGGTGAGGAGCGGTGGATGGGTGGGGAATGGGGGTGAAGAGCTGGGGGCTGGACAGGGAATGGGGGGTGAGGAGCAGGGGATGGGTGGGGAGGGGAGGGGGGGAGAAGAGCTGGGGGAAGGGTGGGGAATGGGGGGGTGAAGAGCAGGAGGAAAGGTGGGGAATGGGGGGGTGATGAGTGGTGGATGGGCAGGGAATGGGGGGTGAAGAGTAGGGAGAAGGGCGGGGAATGGGGGGGGAAGAGCAGCGAATGGGTGGGGAATGGGAGGTGAAGAGCTGGGGGATGGGCAGGGAATGGGGGGTGAGGAGCGGTGGATGGACGGGGAATGGAGGGGTGAGGAGCGGTGAGGGGCGGGGAATGGGGGGGGAGGAGTGGTGGATGGACGGGGAATGGGGGGGTGAGGTGTGGTGCATAGGCAGGGAATGGGGGGTGAAGAGCTGGGGGATGGGCGGGGAAGGGGGGGGTGAGGAGCAGTGGATCCACTGGGAATGGGGGGAGAAGAGCTGGGGGATGGGCAGGGAATGGGGGGTGAGGAGCGGTGGATGGCCGGGGAATTGGGGGGGGGGGGGCTGGGAATGGGGGTGAGAAGCGGTGGATGGGCAGGGGATAGGGGGGTGAGGAGTGGTGATGGGCAGAAAATGGGCGAGGAGCGGTGGATGGACAGGGAATGGGGGATGAAGAGCTGGGGGATGGGTGGGGAATGGGGGGGTGAGGAGGGGTGGATGGGCGAAGAGCTGGGGGATGGGTGGGGAATGGGGGGTAAAGACCGGTGGATGGGTGAGGAATGGTGGGGGGGGGGGGGGGGGAAGAGCAGTGGATGGGTAGGGAATGGGGGGGGGGGGGTGAGGAGCGGTGGAATGGGCAGGGAATGGGGGGTGAAGAGCGGTGAATGGGTGTGGAATGGGGGGTGAAGAGCTGGGGGATAGGTGGGGAATGGGGGGTAAAGACCGGTGGATGGGTGGGGAATGGGGGGTAAAGACCGGTGGATGGGTGGGGAATGGGGGGTAAAGACCGGTGGATGGGTGGGGAATGGGGGGTAAAGACCGGTGGATGGGTGGGGAATGGGGGGTAAAGACCGGTGGATGGGTGGGGAATGGGGGGTAAAGACCGGTGGATGGGTGGGGAATGGGGGGTAAAGACCGGTGGATGGGTGGGGAATGGGGGGTAAAGACCGGTGGGTGGGTGGGGAATGGGGGGTAAAGACCGGTGGATGGGTGGGGAATGGGGGGTAAAGACCGGTGGATGGGTGGGGAATGGGGGAGGGAAGAGCAGGGGGATGGGTGGGGAATGGGGGGGGGGGGGTGAGGAGCGGTGGAATGGGCAGGGAATGGGGGGTGAAGAGCGGTGAATGGGTGTGGAATGGGGGGTGAAGAGCTGGGGGATAGGTGGGGAATGGGGGGTAAAGACCGGTGGATGGGTGGGGAATGGGGGGTAAAGACCGGTGGATGGGTGGGGAATGGGGGGTAAAGACCGGTGGATGGGTGGGGAATGGGGGGTAAAGACCGGTGGATGGGTGGGGAATGGGGGGTAAAGACCGGTGGATGGGTGGGGAATGGGGGGTAAAGACCGGTGGATGGGTGGGGAATGGGGGGTAAAGACCGGTGGATGGGTGGGGAATGGGGGGTAAAGACCGGTGGATGGGTGGGGAATGGTGGGGGGGGTGAGGATCGGTGGATGGGGAGGGAATGGGCGGGGGGTGAGGAGCGGTGGATGGGCGGGGAATGGGGGGGGTGAGGAGCGGTGGATGGACGGGGAATGGGGGGGGGGGGGTGAGGAGCGGTGGATGGGCAGGGAATGGGGGGGGGGTGAGGAGCGGTGGATGGACGGGGAATGGGGGGGGGGGTGAGGAGCGGTGGATGGGCAGGGAATGGGGGGGGGGTGAGGAGCGGTGGATGGGCAGGGAATGGGGGGGGGGGGGGTGAGGAGCGGTGGATGGGCAGGGAATGGGGGGGGGGGTGAGGAGCGGTGGATGGGCGGGGAATGGGGGGGGTGAGGAGCGGTGGATGGACGGGGAATGGGGGGGGGGGGGGGTGAGGAGCGGTGGATGGGCAGGGAATGGGGGGGGGGTGAGGAGCGGTGGATGGGCGGGGAATGCCAGGGCGGGGGGGGGGGTGGTAATTGGGGGTAAGGGTGGGGAATGATGGGAAAGGCCGCGCAGTTTACTTGCCCCTTCTTTGTGGCCCGCCTCCACAGCTCATCTTTGTGCTGGGCCGGTGGTGCCCAGCTCATCGACTCCTCCATATCTTCCAAAGGGTGAGCAGCAAACAGTGGCTGGGCTTTACTGCACGAGGGAGAGATACGCAGGGTCAGCTGCTGCAAGAGGTTACCACTGCCACCTTTAAAACCCAGCCTTGGGTCAGGAACGGGCAACCCTCAAGAGGCTGGATACCAGTCAGATGCCACCCCTGGCCACAACACAAGACAGCTCCATAGTCAACATGAAACACGGCCCTGAGTGGGGTGGAGAGGTCTCATGGCTGGGGGGGGGGCATCATTAACACCCTAACTGGGGGAGGGAGGAGACAGGGGGATGCCCATCCCGCCCTGTCCAACATGGGTATGGGACGGTATGGTATGCCCACTGTGCTGCCACTCCACACTGACAGGCCTATCGCTACCACAACCCCTGCCCACCTGATTATCCACCCCCACCCCCCTCCCCCATTCTGCCTAGCCATGCCCGAGACTGTGCCCTGCACCCTTCCTGTGTGGGTTGCAAGGGGGTCCCTGGGGTTAACAGGGAAGACAGTCACTGGGAAAATAGCACAGATCCCTTGGGACAGCTTTGGAGAGTTTGTTTTCAGAGGGCCATGTGTCCCTGGGGTAACAGGAGGGAAAGGGACAAAGGCAAAGCAGCACAAAGCTCACGCTGCAAGGAGTTAGCACCTCTTCGATATCCACAACGATACAGATCGCCTGGAGTAAAGACTATTTCCCCGTCAGGATGCTGCTCAACCTCAGTATTCACGAGTAAAAAAACCGAGTGCTTCCCATAATATCCCTAATCCAATGTTCCCAAGACAGGGACACTACAAGGTGAGAAGCTGGTGAGACACAGCCTAGAAACAGAGTTTTCAGTCCAATGCATCCAAACTCGTCCATGCTGACCAGATATCCGAAACTAATCTAGTCCCATTTGGCAGTATTTGGCCCATATCCCCCAAACCCTTCCTATTCATAAACCCATCCAGCTGCCTTTTAAATGCTGTAATTGTACCAGCCTCCACCACTTCCTCTGGCAGCTCATTCCATACACGTAACACCCTCTGTGTGCCCTTAATTCCCCTTTAAATCTTTCCCTTTTCACCTTAAACCTATGCCCTCTAGTTATGGACTCCCCGACCCTGGGGAAAAGACCTTGTCTATTTACCTGATCCAGACCCCTTATGATTTTATAAACCTCAGTACGGTGGTGAATTTAAACTTCACCAATTGTGGTGGTGGAATCTGAACACATTCCCAGAAATATCCTGGACCTCTGGATTGCTCGTCGAGTGAGTTAACCCCAAAACAACTGTCTCAGTTATGGGCAGTTGATAAATTGGCTGACATCAGAATCCATTAGGTCTGGGAATGCTGCTTTCGCCGACATTGCACAGTCCACATTCAACACAACGGAGACTTACGTGATGCCAGGAACCTCGCAGGATCTCGGCCGTGAGGTCACGCTCTGGACCTGTGGATAAGCAGAGTTCAGTCAGTGTGCTGAGCACAGCATTAAGGTGAAAGCATCACAGTCCAGACCTTGATCACAGTGAACATACTCACCTTCCTGGTATCCCAGAGACCTTTAGGCAGCAGCGTCTCCTCATCGGGAAGGTTGTCATGAGGTACCACAGAGAATGGGAAACCTGGGAAGCAAAACAGAAAGAAAAGGAATTGCAGAGAGTCAGACAGGATCGGACGGAAGTGGACAACGCAAGTGAATATCCATGCAATGCCATGAATTCACAAAGGACAAGACACGGGGAGCACCTCGCTCCGAGACAGGGGGAGCACATCGCTCTGTACAGACCGGGACACGGGGAGCGCCTCGCTCCGTGCGGACCGGGACAGGGGGAGCGCCTCGCTCCGTGCGAACCGGGACAGGGGGAGCGCCTCGCTCCCTACGGACCGAGACAGGGGGAGCGCCTCGCTCCCTACGGACCGAGACAGGGGGAGCGCCTCGCTCCGTGCGGACCGGGACAGGGGGAGCGCCTCGCTCCCAGCCACCGGGAGCGCCGCGCTCCCAGCCACGGGGAGCGCATCGCTCCGTGCGGACCGAGACGCGGGGAGCACCTCGCTCCGAAACACGGGGAGCACCTCGCTCCCTACACACCGAGACGCGGGGAGCACCTCGCTCCCTACGGACCGGGACGCGGGGAGCACCTCGCTCCGTACGGACCGGGACGCGGGGAGCACCTCGCTCCGTACGGACCGGGACGCGGGGAGCACCTCGCTCCGTACGGACCGGGACGCGGGGAGCACCTCGCTCCGTACGGACCGGGACGCGGGGAGCACCTCGCACCGGGACGCGGGGAGCACCTCGCTCCGGGACGCGGGGAGCACCTCGCTCCGGGACGCGGGGAGCACCTCGCTCCGGGACGCGGGGAGCACCTCGCTCCGGGACGCGGGGAGCACCTCGCTCCGGGACGCGGGGAGCACCTCGCTCCGGGACGCGGGGAGCACCTCGCTCCGGGACGCGGGGAGCACCTCGCTCCGGGACGCGGGGAGCACCTCGCTCCGGGACGCGGGGAGCACCTCGCTCCGAGACGCGGGGAGCACCTCGCTCCGAGACGCGGGGAGCACCTCGCTCCGAGACGCGGGGAGCACCTCGCTCCGAGACACGGGGAGCACCTCGCTCCGAGACACGGGGAGCACCTCGCTCCGAGACACGGGGATCACCTCGCTCCGAGACACGGGGAGCACCTCGCTCCCTACGGACCGAGACACGGGGAGCACCTCGCTCCCTACGGACCGAGACACGGGGAGCACCTCGCTCCCTACGGACCGAGACACGGGGAGCACCTCGCTCCCTACGGACCGAGACACGGGGAGCACCTCGCTCCCTACGGACCGAGACACGGGGAGCACCTCGCTCCCTACGGACCGAGACACGGGGAGCACCTCGCTCCCTACGGACCGAGACACGGGGAGCACCTCGCTCCCTACGGACCGAGACACGGGGAGCACCTCGCTCCCTACGGACCGAGACACGGGGAGCACCTCGCTCCCTACGGACCGAGACACGGGGAGCACCTCGCTCCCTACGGACCGAGACACGGGGAGCACCTCGCTCCCTACGGACCGAGACACGGGGAGCACCTCGCTCCCTACGGACCTAGACACGGGGAGCCCCTCGCTCCCTACGGACCGGGTCACGGGGAGCACCTCGCTCCCTACGGACCGAGACACGGGGAGCACCTCGCTCCCAACGGACCGAGACACGAGGAGCACCTCGCTCCCAACGGACCGAGACACGGGGAGCACCTCGCTCCCAACGGACCGAGACACGGGGAGCACCTCGCTCCCTACGGACCGAGACACGGGGAGCACCTCGCTCCCTACGGACCGAGACACGGGGAGCACCTCGCTCCCTACGGACCGAGACACGGGGAGCACCTCGCTCCCTACGGACCGAGACACGGGGAGCACCTCGCTCCCTACGGACCGAGACACGGGGAGCACCTCGCTCCCTACGGACCGAGACACGGGGAGCACCTCGCTCCCTACGGACCGAGACACGGGGAGCACCTCGCTCCCTACGGACCGAGACACGGGGAGCACCTCGCTCCCTACGGACCGAGACACGGGGAGCACCTCGCTCCCTACGGACCGAGACACGGGGAGCACCTCGCTCCCTACGGACCGAGACACGGGGAGCACCTCGCTCCCTACGGACCGAGACACGGGGAGCACCTCGCTCCCTACGGACCGAGACACGGGGAGCACCTCGCTCCCTACGGACCGAGACACGGGGAGCACCTCGCTCCCTACGGACCGAGACACGGGGAGCACCTCGCTCCCTACGGACCGAGACACGGGGAGCACCTCGCTCCCTACGGACCGAGACACGGGGAGCACCTCGCTCCCTACGGACCGAGACACGGGGAGCACCTCGCTCCCTACGGACCGAGACACGGGGAGCACCTCGCTCCCTACGGACCGAGACACGGGGAGCACCTCGCTCCCTACGGACCGAGACACGGGGAGCACCTCGCTCCCTACGGACCGAGACACGGGGAGCACCTCGCTCCCTACGGACCGAGACACGGGGAGCACCTCGCTCCCTACGGACCGAGACACGGGGAGCACCTCGCTCCCTACGGACCGAGACACGGGGAGCACCTCGCTCCCTACGGACCGGGTCACGGGGAGCACCTCGCTCCCTACGTACCGAGACACGGGGAGCACCTCGCTCCCAACGGACCGAGACACGGGGAGCACCTCGCTCCCTACGGACCGAGACACGGGGAGCACCTCGCTCCCTACGGACCGAGACACGGGGAGCACCTCGCTCCCTACGGACCGAGACACGGGGAGCACCTCGCTCCCTACGGACCGAGACACGGGGAGCACCTCGCTCCCTACGGACCGAGACACGGGGAGCACCTCGCTCCCTACGGACCGAGACACGGGGAGCACCTCGCTCCCTACGGACCGAGACACGGGGAGCACCTCGCTCCCTACGGACCGAGACACGGGGAGCACCTCGCTCCCTACGGACCGAGACACGGGGAGCACCTCGCTCCCTACGGACCGAGACACGGGGAGCACCTCGCTCCCTACGGACCGAGACACGGGGAGCACCTCGCTCCCTACGGACCGAGACACGGGGAGCACCTCGCTCCCTACGGACCGAGACACGGGGAGCACCTCGCTCCCTACGGACCGAGACACGGGGAGCACCTCGCTCCCTACGGACCGAGACACGGGGAGCACCTCGCTCCCTACGGACCGAGACACGGGGAGCACCTCGCTCCCTACGGACCGAGACACGGGGAGCACCTCGCTCCCTACGGACCGAGACACGGGGAGCACCTCGCTCCCTACGGACCGAGACACGGGGAGCACCTCGCTCCCTACGGACCGAGACACGGGGAGCACCTCGCTCCCTACGGACCGAGACACGGGGAGCACCTCGCTCCCTACGGACCGAGACACGGGGAGCACCTCGCTCCCTACGGACCGAGACACGGGGAGCACCTCGCTCCCTACGGACCGAGACACGGGGAGCACCTCGCTCCCTACGGACCGAGACACGGGGAGCACCTCGCTCCCTACGGACCGAGACACGGGGAGCACCTCGCTCCCTACGGACCGAGACACGGGGAGCACCTCGCTCCCTACGGACCGAGACACGGGGAGCACCTCGCTCCCTACGGACCGAGACACGGGGAGCACCTCGCTCCCTACGGACCGAGACACGGGGAGCACCTCGCTCCCTACGGACCGAGACACGGGGAGCACCTCGCTCCCTACGGACCGAGACACGGGGAGCACCTCGCTCCCTACGGACCGAGACACGGGGAGCACCTCGCTCCCTACGGACCGAGACACGGGGAGCACCTCGCTCCCTACGGACCGAGACACGGGGAGCATCTCGCTCCCTACGGACCGAGACACGGGGAGCACCTCGCTCCCTACGGACCGGGTCACGGGGAGCACCTCGCTCCCTACGTACCGAGACACGGGGAGCACCTCGCTCCCAACGGACCGAGACACGGGGAGCACCTCGCTCCCTACGGACCGAGACACGGGGAGCACCTCGCTCCCTACGGACCGAGACACGGGGAGCACCTCGCTCCCTACGGACCGAGACACGGGGAGCACCTCGCTCCCTACGGACCGAGACACGGGGAGCACCTCGCTCCCTACGGACCGAGACACGGGGAGCACCTCGCTCCCTACGGACCGAGACACGGGGAGCACCTCGCTCCCTACGGACCGAGACACGGGGAGCACCTCGCTCCCTACGGACCGAGACACGGGGAGCACCTCGCTCCCTACGGACCGAGACACGGGGAGCACCTCGCTCCCTACGGACCGAGACACGGGGAGCACCTCGCTCCCTACGGACCGAGACACGGGGAGCACCTCGCTCCCTACGGACCGAGACACGGGGAGCACCTCGCTCCCTACGGTCCGAGACACGGGGAGCACCTCGCTCCGAGACACGGGGAGCACCTCGCTCCGAGACACGGGGAGCACCTCGCTCCGAGACACGGGGAGCACCTCGCTCCGAGACACGGGGAGCACCTCGCTCCGAGACACGGGGAGCACCTCGCTCCGAGACACGGGGAGCACCTCGCTCCGAGACACGGGGAGCACCTCGCTCCGTACAGACCGAGACACGGGGAGCACCTCGCTCCGTACGGACCGAGACACGGGGACCACCTTGCAGCCTACGGACCGAGACACAGGGAGCACCTCGCTCCGTACGGACCGAGACGCGTGGGAGCACTTCGCTCCCTACGGACCGAGACACTGGGAGCACCTCGCTCCGTACGGACCGAGACACGGGGAGCACCTCGCTCCGTACGGACCGAGACACGGGGAGCACCTCGCTCCGTACGGACCGGGATACGGGGAGCACCTCGCTCCCTACGGACCGAGACAAGGGGAGCACCTCGCTCCCTACGGACCGAGACACGGGAAGCACCTCGCTCCCAACAGACCGAGACACAGGGAGCACCTCGCTCCGAGACACGGGGAGCACCTCGCTCCCTACAGACCAAGACACGGGGAGCACCTCGCTCCCTACGGACCGAGACACGGGGAGCACCTCGCTCCCTACGGACCGAGACAAGGGGAGCACCTCGCTCCGTACGGACCGAGACAAGGGGAGCACCTCGCTCCGTACGGACCGAGACACGGGGAGCACCTCGCTCCCTACGGACCGAGACACGGGGAGCACCTCGCTCCCTACGGACCGAGACACGGGGAGCACCTCGCTCCCTACGGACCGAGACACGGGGAGCACCTCGCTCCCTACGGACCGAGACACGGGGAGCACCTCGCTCCCTACGGACCGAGACACGGGGAGCACCTCGCTCCCTACGGACCGAGACACGGGGAGCACCTCGCTCCCTACGGACCGGGTCACGGGGAGCACCTCGCTCCCTACGGACCGGGTCACGGGGAGCACCTCGCTCCCTACGGACCGGGTCACGGGGAGCACCTCGCTCCCAACGGACCGGGACACGGGGAGCACCTCGCTCCGTACGGACCGAGACACGGGGAGCACCTCGCTCCCTACGGACCGAGACACGGGGAGCACCTCGCTCCCTACGGGCCGAGACACGGGGAGCACCTCGCTCCGTACGGGCCGAGACACGGGGAGCACCTCGCTCCGTACGGACCGAGACACGGGGAGCACCTCGCTCCCTACGGACCGAGACACGGGGAGCACCTCGCTCCCTACGGACCGAGACAAGGGGAGCACCTCGCTCCCTACGGACCGAGACAAGGGGAGCACCTCGCTCCCTACGGACCGAGACAAGGGGAGCATCTCGCTCCCTACGGACCGAGACACGGGGAGCACCTCGCTCCCTACAGACCGAGCCACGGGGAGCACCTCGCTCCGAGACACGGGGAGCACCTCGCTCCGTACGGACCAAGACAAGGGGAGCACCTCGCTCCCTACGGACCGAGACACACGGAGCACATCGCTCCGTACGGACCGAGACACGGGGAGCACCTCGCTCCGTACGGACCGAGACACGGGGAGCACCTCGCTCCGTACGGACCGAGACAAGGGGAGCACCTCGCTCCCTACGGACCGAGACAAGGGGAGCACCTCGCTCCCTACGGACCGAGACAAGGGGAGCACCTCGCTCCCTACAGACCGAGCCACGGGGAGCACCTCGCTCCGAGACACAGGGAGCACCTCGCTCCGAGACACAGGGAGCACCTCGCGCCGTACGGACCAAGACAAGGGGAGCACCTCGCTCCCGACAGACCGAGACACAGGGAGCACCTCGCTCCGTACGGACCGGGATACGGGGAGCACATCGCTCCCTACAGACCGAGACACAGGGAGCACCTCGCTCCCTACGGACCGGGACACGGGGAGCACCTCGCTCCCTACGGACCGGGACACGGGGAGCACCTCGCTCCCTACGGACCGAGACACGGGGAGCACCTCGCTCCCTACAGACCGAGACACGGGGAGCACCTCGCTCCCTACAGACCGAGACACGGGGAGTACCTCGCTCCCTACTGACCGAGACAAGGGGAGCACCTTGCTCCGTACGGACCGAGACAAGGGGAGCACCTCGCTCCGAACGGACCGAGACACGGGGAGCACCTCGCTCCCTACAGACCGAGACACAGGGAGCACCTCGCTCCCTACGGACCGGGACACGGGGAGCACCTCGCTCCCTACGGACCGGGACACGGGGAGCACCTCGCTCCCTACAGACCGAGACACGGGGAGCACCTCAGTCCGTGCGGACCAGGACAAGGGGAGCACCTCGCTCCCGACAGACCGAGACACAGGGAGCACCTCGCTCCCTACAGACCGAGACACGGGGAGCACCTCGGTCCGTGCGGACCGGGACAAGGTGAGCACCTCGCTCCGTACGGACCAAGACAAGGGGAGCACCTCGCTCCGTACAGACCGAGACACGGGGAGCACCTCGCTCCCTACGGACCGAGACACGGGGAGGACCTTGCTCCCTACGGACCGAGACACAGGGAGCACCTCGCTCCGTACGGACCAAGACACGGGGAGGACCTCGCTCCCTACGGACCGAGACACAGGGAGCACCTCGCTCCGTACGGACCAAGACACGGGGAGGACCTCGGTCCGTACAGACCGAGACACAGGGAGCACCTCGCTCCGTTCGGACCGAGACACGGGGAGGACCTCGCTCCGTACGGACCGAGAGACGGGGAGCACCTCGCTCCGTACGGACCAGGATACGGGGAGCACCTCGCTCCCTACAGACCGAGACACAGGGAGCACCTCGCTCCCTACGGACCGGGACACAGGGAGCACCTCGCTCCCTACGGACCGAGACACGGGGAGCACCTCGCTCCCTACGGACCGAGACACGGGGAGCACCTCGCTCCGTATGGACCGAGACATGGGGAGCACCTCGCTCCGTACGGACCAAGACACACATGGCTATGTTAGTAAGAATGTCTAGCTTCTGTATTGCAGAATATACATACAAAATCCTCAGCGTACTCTGGAGCATGGATTAAGTCTCCCAATTTTGAACAAACGTACCTTTTCCCAGGCTGTCCAGTTCCCCATCCATTAAACCTGCTGGGAAAACAAAGGGAAATGTAGAATGATCCAGATGCATTACATCTTCAAACACAGCAAGAGTACACCATCATTTCATCAAAACCCACAGGCTTCTTCAATCGCTGATTAGGCTCAAAAACCCAGTGGCCTCCTCCTGCTCCTCAATCCTCTGGTCTGTCCTGAGTGTTTGATTGTGTGGGGGGGGGGGGGGGGGGGTCGGGAACAGTGTAGAGGGAGCTTTACTCCATGCTGGAGCTGATCTTGGACTGAGATCGAGATATATAGTCAGACTTGCGTATTGTGAACTATTCGAATTCAGGAGGCTGTTCCCGAATCCTCCATCACTGAACCTATACTCCAAGCTTCTGCAAGTTGACTTGACCGCAACAGATTTGTGAATTGGGAACAAGATTCCTGTCACTGTGTGTTTGCTTCAAACCCTGGAACCCAGAGGGAGAGTCAGTCAGACTGCAGCACACAGCTTCCCACCCACAGTTCAGGGAGTCAGCTGTGTGTCCACTACAGGCCCAGTTTGAACACACACCCACTTGCAGTTTAATGAGACATACCACTTCGCTTGGTGGGACTGAGCACGGCTTGGCCAGGGCTGGCGAACGGACTGGCTGCATTCGGATTGTTCACACTCGTGTGCAGCGCTGAATCCGAGTTGGTTCTGCCAAGAGAAGAAACATTAAACTCTGACTGCATCCACAACTTAACACCAGAGAGAGAGAGAGAGAGAGAGAGAGCGCGCGCGAGAGAGCAGAGTGAGACGATGAAAGAGAGAGAGAGAAAGAGAGAGAGAGAGAGAGAAAGAAAGAGAGAGAGAGAGCAAAGTGAGACAGGGAGAGAAAGAGAGAGAGAGAGAGAGAGAGAGAGAAAAAGAGGCTCAGACAGCAACACAGAGAAAGAGGGAGAAAGCGACACAGAGACAGAGAGACAGCAACAGAGAGAGAAAGACACAGACACAGAGACAACAACAGAGGGGGAAGAGAGAAAGAGACAGCAAGAGAGAGAGAGCGAGCCAGGGATCGAGGGAGTCAGGTGCAGAGGATATGTAACGCTCCCAGAAATATTCAGTGAGACTCTTTATCAGACTGCATTCCACCTGAATCTGTCAGCCGATTGCTTTGTCTAAGAAACAGAAACCGCTCCCCCCGTCGCAGGAACAGAGACAGTGTTTGCACTGAATGCACCTTGTTCCTCACAGCCTGAGAAACTGGACCTTGGATCAGCTGGAGTCAGTGCGGATGAGGAGCTCATGGATAGGTCAGAATCCAAGGGAAATTAGAAACAAGCCGAGCTCACCTGTTCAAGGTCGAAGATAATCCAAATCGATGTCCTTTCTCCAGTGGGAAGTTGCACCAAGGTGGGGCATTCCTTTATTGGGGGGGGGTGGAAAAGAAACTACATTAAAGACATGGCTGACAACAGACTGGAGGGGGGGGAACAAAGCAGAGAGAGATGGGGGGAGAGAGAGAGACGGGGGGGAGAGAGAGAGAGACGGGGGGAGAGAGACAGAGAGAGATGGGGAAGAGAGAGAGAGAGAGAAGACGGTGGGGAAGAGAGAGAGAGAGAGAAGACGGTGGGGAAGAGAGAGAGAGAGAGAAGACGGTGGGGAAGAGAGAGAGAGAGAGACACGGGGGGGGGAAGAGAGAGAGAGACGGGGAGAGAGAGAGAGAGAGAGAGAGAGAGACGGGGGGGGAAGAGAGAGAGAGAGACGGGGGGGAAGAGAGAGATAGAGACGGGGGGGGAAGAGAGAGAGAGAGATGGGGGGGGAAGAGAGAGAGAGAGACGGGGGGGGGAAAGAGAGAGAGAGAGACGGGGGGGGGAAAGGGAGAGAGAGAGACGGGGGGGAAGAGAGAGAGAGAGACGGGGGGGAAGAGAGAGAGAGAGACGGGGGGGAAGAGAGAGAGAGAGACGGGGGGGGGGAGAGAGAGACGGGGGGGGGAGAGAGAGACGGGGGGGGGAGAGAGAGACGGGGGGGGGAGAGAGAGAAGCAGGGGGAGAGAGAGAAGCAGGGGGAGAGAGAGAAGCAGGGGGAGAGAGAGAAGCAGGGGGAGAGAGAGAAGCAGGGGGAGAGAGAGAAGCAGGGGGAGAGAGAGAAGCAGGGGGAGAGAGAGAAGCAGGGGGAGAGAGAGAAGCAGGGGGAGAGAGAGAAGCAGGGGGAGAGAGAGAAGCAGGGGGAGAGAGAGAAGCAGGGGGAGAGAGAGAAGCAGGGGGAGAGAGAGAAGCAGGGGGAGAGAGAGAAGCAGGGGGAGAGAGAGAAGCAGGGGGAGAGAGAGAAGCAGGGGGAGAGAGAGAAGCAGGGGGAGAGAGAGAAGCAGGGGGAGAGAGAGAAGCAGGGGGAGAGAGAGAAGCAGGGGGAGAGAGAGAAGCAGGGGGAGAGAGAGAAGCAGGGGGAGAGAGAGAAGCAGGGGGAGAGAGAGAAGCAGGGGGAGAGAGAGAAGCAGGGGGAGAGAGAGAAGCAGGGGGAGAGAGAGAAGCAGGGGGAGAGAGAGAAGCAGGGGGAGAGAGAGAAGCAGGGGGAGAGAGAGAAGCAGGGGGAGAGAGAGAAGCAGGGGGAGAGAGAGAAGCAGGGGGAGAGAGAGAATAGACAATAGACAATAGACAATAGATGCAGGAGTAGGCCATTCTGCCCTTCGAGCCTGCACCGCCATTCAATATGATCATGGCTGATCATTCCTAATTAGTATCCTGTTCCAGCCTTATCTCCATACCCCTTGACTCCACTATCTTTAAGAGCTCTATCCAATTCTTTCTTAAAAGAATCCAGAGACTGGGCCTCCACTGCCCTCTGGGGCAGAGCATTCCACACAGCCACCACTCTCTGTGTGAAGTAGTTTCTCCTCATCTCTGTCCTAAATGGTCTACCCCGTATTTTTAAGTTGTGTCCTCTGGTTCGGCACTCCCCCATCAACGGAAATATGTTCCCTCCTGCCAGAGTGTCCAATCCTTTCATAAGCCTATACGTTTCAATCAGATCCCCTCTCAGTCTTCTAAACTCAAGGGTATACAAGCCCAGTCGCTTCAGTCTTTCCGTGTAAGGCAATCCTGCCATTCCAGGAATTGACCTCGTGAACCTACGCTGCACTCCCTCAATAGCCAGAATTGAGAAGCAGGGGGAGAGAGAGAAGCAGGGGGAGAGAGAGAAGCAGGGGGAGAGAGAGAAGCAGGGGGAGAGAGAGAAGCAGGGGGAGAGAGAGAAGCAGGGGGAGAGAGAGAAGCAGGGGGAGAGAGAGAAGCAGGGGGAGAGAGAGAAGCAGGGGGAGAGAGAGAAGCAGGGGGAGAGAGAGAAGCAGGGGGAGAGAGAGAAGCAGGGGGAGAGAGAGAAGCAGGGGGAGAGAGAGAAGCAGGGGGAGAGAGAGAGAAAAAAGCAGGGGGAGAGAGAGAGAGAAAAAAGCAGGGGAGAGAGAGAGAGAGAGAAGCGGGGGGGGAGAGAGAGAGAGAGAGAAGCGGGGGGGGGAGTGAGAGAGAGAGAGAGAAGTGGGGGGAGACGCAAGGGAGTGAGAGAGAGAGAGAGAGAGAGAGAGAAGCAAGGGTGGAGAGAGAGAGAGAGAGAAGCAGAGGGGAAAGAGAGAGAGGGAAGCGGGGGGAGAGAGAAGCAAGGGGGACAGAGAGAGAGCGAAGCAGGGGGGGGAAGAGGGAGAGAAGCAGGGGGAGAGAGAGAGAAGCAGAGGGGGGAGAGAGAGAGAGAGAGAGAAGTGGGGGGAGACGCAAGGGAGAGAGAGAGAGAGAGAGAGAGAAGCAAGGGGGGAGAGAGAGAGAGAGAAGCAGAGGGGAAAGAGAGAGAGAGAAGCGGGGGGAGAGAGAAGCAAGGGGGACAGAGAGAGAGAGCGAAGCAGGGGGGGAAGAGGGAGAGAAGCAGGGGGAGAGAGAGAGAAGCAGAGGGGGGAGAGAGAGAGAGAGAGAGAGAGAGAGAGAGAGAGAGAGAGAGAGAAGCAAGGGGGAGAGAGAGAGAAGCAGGAGGGAGAGAGAGAGAGAGAGAGAGAGAGAGAGAAACGGGGGGGGGAGAGAAGCAAGGGGGACAGGGAGAGGGGTAGAGAAGCAGGGGAGAGAGAGAGAAGGGGGAGAGAGAGAGGGGAGCAGGGGGGAAAGAGAGGGAGAGAAGCAGGGGGAGAAAGAGAGAGAGAGAGAAGCGGGGGGGGGAGAGAGGGGGGAGCAGGGAGAGAGAGAAAGAGGGAGGGGGGCAGGGAGAGATAGAAGGAGGGAGAGGGGGGTAGAGAGGGAGACAGAGACAGAAAGGGAGAGGAGAGAGATAGAGACGCAGACACACACATAGGGAGAGAGGGACTGGCAGACAGCCTCCTCAGAATTTCCACATATTTCAATAAGATCCCCTTTGATTCTTCTAAATTCCAATTAAATTGCAACCTAACCTATTTAATCTACCTTCATTCGAAAATCCCTCTGAACTATGTCCAATGTCCTGAGAAAAGGGTCCCAAAACTGCCTGCAATATTGCTGTGTGAAGACAAGGTCATTCTCTTGTCTGTACTTGGACTGTGGACTGAGATTGGTTTTAAAACCCAGAACTGTGGAAGGGATGGGGTCACTTTTACAGGCAAAGCTGTACTTTGACATAACCTCCTTATGTGTGGTATTTACACTGCTGCTTTTCTCCAGCTGGTTGTGACTGGCCGAACCAGAGGTCGTATGCAGAGTGGGATTTGGCTGGCAAGGTGGTCATGGCATAAGCCAATGGTGACCAGTGGGTGCGAGTGGTGATCAGCCTTACAGCAACTTTCTGATTGGTTGCTGGCTTACTGAGCAGCTTGTGGGTGTGGACAATATAGTGAGGGCTGCTGGCAAAGCACGTGGGCTCTCCCTCTCCCTCTCTCTCATGTGCAGCAGAAATACTTGAAAGGCTAAACAAAAAGCCAGTATTTCTTCGCCACCAGTTACAGAGAGAGTGAAAGAGACAACATGCCCTTCCTGCGGTGCAAAACCTTTCCTTCCTGCTGCAGAAAAGCAGCAATGTAAACACCACACACAATGAGTTTTAGTGAAAATACCATTTTGTTTGTAAAAGTGCAGTCTGGGGCTGTCACCAAGATTGAGAAGCCTTCAGACCAGCAGCTGTTTAGGAGCTCTCTCTCTGGACTCTGCAGTAAGCCACTTTAACCCTGAAGAAAACCAGATTATCTTTCCTTTCGGCAGTTGCTGGGAGCTGTGACTTTTAATTCCTAAAAGAGACCTCTGAAAATGGTCCAGCCACTCTGTGCCTCTTGCGACCCAGTGGAAACATCCAGAGAAGGATGACTGAGAAGCAGCTTTTAGGCCAACACAAGTATCACCAGCACAACCCACATGGACAGGAACCACTGAACTGCATTCCCAGCTCCTCCCTTTGCCCAATAACCCATGCTGTTTTCTGTTGGTTATGTGTATATGTCTGTGTGTTTGTGTGTGTAAGGGGGAGTTTGAGGGGATTAAAGTTAGTCAAGTTATACCAATAGTTCAGTTTGTTCACTCGTAGCTAGACCCTAATGCTTTAGAATAAATATTTTTTCTTCATAAGTATTTAATAATAAATATTTTTTCTTCATAACCTGCTGCATGCTTTGTGTCAGACAGGGTCGAAAAAACAACTAACAGAGTTAAATCTGCTGTTTCCAACTGAATCAGAATATGAGGCATTTCTCAATGCTCTGATATTCCACCCTTTCTAACAGATTTATTTCTTCCCAATGACAGATGGTTAAGCTAACTGGGCCCTAGGTACCAGGTTTTTTGTCCCTCTCTCCTATCTGGAAGGATAAATTGCCAGATTTTCCCAACCGACAGATACAGAGAGAAAAAGAAAGTGGCTGCGGGAAGAGATAGAGAGAAATAAGAAAGACTGAGGGAGGCACTCACAGACGCAGAAAGAGAGAGGGAGAGGGAGCAGTCGGCAAGAGAGCGGGAAGAGACCAAAAGACCAAGATAAGTAGTTGAAGAGAGAGACAGAGACAGAGAGACAGTCACAGACAGATAGAGAGAGAGAGAGATAGATAGATAGACAGATAGAGAGAGAGAGAGAGAGAGAGAGAGAGAGAGAGAGTAGGAGTAGAAGTAGGCCAGACAGTCCTTCAAACCCATTCTGCCTTTCAGTATGATCAGAGCTAATCATCTAAAAACTCTTCCTCGAAAATATTCAACGTGTCGGTGTGAACTGCTGTGACAGAGAATTCCACAGGCTCTCACTCTGACTGTAGAAATTTCTCCCTATCTCACGCTATCGGAGGGCCATTTAGGACTGTGAGCCTGTGGTTCTGGACTCCCTGGTCACTGGGAATATGACTCCTGCATTTACTCTTGAGTCCCGTTAGTGATCGCTCCTCCATTCCTATAACCTCCAGCGATTATGGTCCGACCCAATCACTGTTTACCAGCTCTGCCATGCCACCAATCAGTTTGTTCAACCTTCACTGCACTCTGTACAAAGGGAGTACAGTGACCAAGGCCAGCAGCAACAAAGTCTAAGGGCAGAATGATCAGTCAGCTTAACGAACACCTCTCAGAAAGACTCGGTTGGATCACACTCACTGAGCTCCTGGCTAATGTGCAAGGGAACCAGGCTGCTCCAGGGTAAAAGGGAGAGAGAGAGTGAACACGCCCCCACGATTGGCAGAGGGGACTGCATCCTGCAGCTGGCTTCCTCCCTCTGCTACACTCCCTGACATCTGAAGTTAGCCGAGTCCCAACTAACTGGAGCTCAATCTCGCTGTCATATGCCAAGCTGAGACAGCAAAGGCTCCTTACCTTCTCCAGCTGGTGTCCGGGGGAGGTGACAGGTACGCAGAACTGTACGGAGAGCTGTCAACGTGCACACATCAGTTAAGGAGCCTCACTCAGACCGGAATCTGGACAGGAGGGGGTCCAGAATGGAAATCAAATGGGGCTGGTGGGCATTCACACGACAGTGAAGGTCTAGGATAGGGACCTTACCAACACACAGAAACATCTCACACATCCACAGCCCCCCGTAACTCTTGCAGAACAGCCCACAGCCCTGTTGGGGAGCACGATCTCTGCTTCAACTGGAGCTGTGAGCAGCATCAGTGCAGGAGAACAGGGAGGAGATGACTCCGGCTGCTAACCACATCACTACCAGGTCAGTAACTGCAGTGACCAGCTCAGGGACAATGGACCAAACCCCAGCTTTCCCAGAGAGGTCCATCACAGCACACTGCCAACGCAAAAGGATATCTGTCTTCTGTGAGGGGAATTCAGCCTGGCTCTCTGTACCCGCTCCACCAATCCATGATGGCGTGTGCCACGGCTGGAATCCAGCACAGAGCTGAAGGGACTCTGCAACACAACAGAGACTAAATCAACACACACACACACAGGCACACACACACACACCCCCCCCCCCACAGACACACACACACAGAGACACACACAGAGACACACACAGAGACACACACAGAGACACACACAGAGACAGACACAGAGACAGACACAGAGACAGACACAGAGACACACACAGAGAGACAGACACAGAGAGACAGACACAGAGACAGACACAGAGACAGACACAGAGACAGACACAGAGACAGACACACACACACACAGGCACACACACACACACACCCCCCCCCACAGACACACACACACACAGAGACACACAGAGACAGACACAGAGAGACAGACACAGAGAGACAGACACACACACAGACACACAGAGACACAGACAGACACACACAATCACACACAGACGCACACACACACAGGCACACACACACACAAAACTAGATCAGCAGTGATCTGCACATTCAGCCCCAACCACCACAGACAGTACTGCCAGCACCACAGTTACGCTCTCCTCACATCAGCTTTATACAGAGACACCGTCAGGTACCAGCAAGCACTTCGCAGCCAATCAAAACTGAGGCCATGAAGAAAAGGCCGCAACTTGTATCTTAGAACCTCCGACAGTGTTGCATTCCTTCAGCGCTGCCCCTCTAATAGTGCCCACTCCCTCAGCACTAACCCTCCGTCGGTGCCCACTCCCTCAGCACTGACCCTCCGACAGTGCCCACTTCCTCAGCACTGACCCTCCGACAGTGCCCACTCCCTCAGCACTAACCCTCCGTCGGTGCCCACTCCCTCAGCACTGACCCTCCGACAGTGCCCACTTCCTCAGCACTGACCCTCCGACAGTGCCCACTCCCTCAGCACTGACCCTCCGACAGTGCCCACTCCCTCAGCACTGACCCTCCGACAGTGCCCACTCCCTCAGCACTGACCCTCCGACAGTGCCCACTCCCTCAGCACTGACCCTCCGACAGTGCCCACTCCCTCAGCACTGACCCTCCGACAGTGCCCACTCCCTCAGCACTGACACTCTGGCAGTGCGGCACTCCCTCAGCACTGACCCTCTGACAGTGCCCACTCCCTCAGCACTGACCCTCCGACAGTGCCCACTCCCTCAGCACTGACCCTCCGACAGTGCCCACTCCCTCAGCACTGACCCTCCGACAGTGCCCACTCCCTCAGCACTGACCCTCCGACAGTGCCCACTCCCTCAGCACTGACCCTCCGACAGTGCCCACTCCCTCAGCACTGACCCTCCGACAGTGCCCACTCCCTCAGCACTGACCCTCCGACAGTGCCCACTCCCTCAGCACTGACCCTCCGACAGTGCCCACTCCCTCAGCACTGACCCTCCGACAGTGCCCACTCCCTCAGCGCTGACCCTCCGACAGCGCGGCAATCCCTCAGCACTGATCCACCGACAGTGCGGCGCTCCCTCAGCACTGACCCTCCGACAGTGCAGCACTGCCTCAGCACTGACCCACTGACAGTGCCCACTCCCTCAGCACTGACCCTCTGACAGTACCCACTCCCTCAGCACTGACCCTCCAACAATGCGGTAATCCCTCAGCGCTGACCCTCCGACAGTGCGGCACTCCCTCAGCACTGACCCTCCAACAATGCGGTAATCCCTCAGCACTGACCCTCCGACAGTGCAGCACTCCCTCAGCACTGACCCTCCGACAGTGCAGCACTCCCTCAGCACTGACCCTCCGACAGTGCGGCGCTCCCTCAGCACTGACCCTCCGACAGTGCCCACTCCCTCAGCACTGACCCTCCGACAGTGCGGCACTCCCTCAGCACTGACCCTCCGACAGTGCCCGCTCCCTCAGCACTGACCCTCCGACAGTGCGGCGCTCCCTCAGCACTGACCCTCCGACAGTGCCCACTCCCTCAGCACTGACCCGCCGACAGTGCGGCACTCCCTCAGCACTGACCCTCCGACAGTGCCCACTCCCTCAGCACTGACCCTCCGACAGTGCGGCACTCCCTCGGCACTGACCCTCCGACAGCGCGGCAATCCCTCAGCACTGACCCTCCGACAGCGCGGCAATCCCTCAGCACTGACCCTCTGACAGCGTGGCTCTCCCTCAGCACTGACCCTCCGACAATGCCCGTTCCCTCAGCACTAACCGTTCAACTGTGCCCACTCCCTCAGCACTGCCCTTCCAACAGTGCAGCGCTCCCTCAGCACTGCCCCTCCAACAGTGCCTGCTCCCTCAGCACTGATCCTCTGACAGTGCGGCGCTCCCTCAGCACTGACACTCTGACAGTGCCCGCTTCCTCAGCGCTAACCCTCCGATAGTGCAGCACTTCCTCAGAGCTGACCCACCGATAGTGTCCATGAATATCAAGCATTAGTCGTGAACAATCCTGATTACCTGGAATTCAGCGTTGTTGCTAGAGATGGCATTGACATTAGGCAGTGACCCACCATAATACGGCCCTCGAGTATGTGACAGGCGGAGTTGGTGTACCTTCTGAGCCTGTAACTGGGGAAGGAACAGACAACAGGTTTCCTGGGGTCAAAGCAAAACACAACACACGCTGGCAACGCCCACTGGCAACTGGGACATGCCAGAGGGAAATCACATCACCAGTGACAAAAAACACAAAAATACAGCTCCAACAGAACTTCAAGATTCAAACCACTCTCTCGACTCTGGCACAGGACACACATGAATCACAACATACAGCACGAGCAATTTGCAAATCACACACAAACCATGATGTATGCAAATACAGACAAACACAAAAGGGTAAGTGAGACAAACGGGCTAGGTGGAAAGGAAAGCGCTGGATAGAGAGAGAAGAAACCTACCATTACACTTTTTGAATTAAACCAAATCATCGCCCCACAAAGAAGCCTTAAAAAAATTTTATAACACAAACATCTGAGGGAACGATCGGGAGTACTGTTCCACAGCACTGATTCTGTAACATACTCACAAATCAAACACCGACCAGATGAGAGCGCCAGTGTAATACACTCACAGACGAGTCCGCATCAGTACAGTACCCCAGTGTTATACAGTGACAGACCTGTCCCCACCAGTACTGTACCCCAGTGTTATACAGGGACAGACCTGTCCCCACCCAGTACTGTATCCCAGTGTTATACAGTGACAGACCTGTCCCCACCCCAGTACTGTACCCCAGTGTTATACAGTGACAGACCTGTCCCCACCAGTACTGTACCCCAGTGTTATACAGTGACAGACCTGTCCCCACCAGTACTGTACCCCAGTGTTATACACTGACAGACCTGTCCCCACCAGTACTGGACCCCAGTGTTATACAGGGACAGACCTGTCCCCACCAGTACTGTACCCCAGTGTTTTACAGTGACAGACCTGTCCCCACCAGTACGGCACCCCAGTGTTATACAGTGACAGACCTGTCCCCACCAGTACTGTACCCCAAAGTTATACAGGGACAGACCTGTCCCCACCAGTACTGTACCCCAGTGTTATACAGGGACAGACCTGTCCCCACCAGTACTGTACCCCAGTGTTATACAGTGACAGACCTGTCCCCACCAGTACAGTACCCCAGTGTTATACAGGGACAGACCTGTCCCCACCAGTACAGTACCCCAGTGTTATACAGTGACAGACCTGTCCCCACCAGTACTGTACCCCAGTGTTATACAGGGACAGACCTGTCCCCACCAGTACTGTACCCCAGTGTTATACAGGGACAGACCTGTCCCCACCAGTACTGTACCCCAGTGTTATACACTGACAGACCGGTTCCCACCAGTACTGTACCCCAGTGTTATACAGACCTGTTCCCACCAGTACTGTACCCCAGTGTTATACAGGGACAAACCTGTCCCCACCAGTACTGTACCCCAGTGTTATACAGGGACAGACCTGTCCCCACCAGGACTGTACCCCAGTGTTATACAGGGACAGACCTGTCCCCACCCAGTACTGTACCCCAGTGTTATACACTGACAGACCTGTCCCCACCCAGTACTGTACCCCAGTTATACAGTGACAGACCTGTTCCCACCAGTACTGTACCCCAGTGTTATACAGGGACAGACCTGTCCCCACCAGTACTGTACCCCAGTGTTATACAGGGACAGACCTGTCCCCACCCAGTACTGTACCCCAGTGTTATACAGACCTGTCCCCACCAGTACTGTACCACAGTGTTATACAGGGACAGACCTGTCCCCACCAGTACTGTACCCCAGTGTTATACAGTGACAGACCTGTCCCCACCAGTACTGTACCCCAGTGTTATACAGTGACAGACCTGTCCCCACCAGTACTGTACCCCAGTGTTATACACTGACAGACCTGTCCCCACCCAGTACTGTACCCCAGTGTTACACAGTGACAGACCTGTCCCCACCAGTACTGTACCCCAGTGTTATACACTGACAGACCTGTCCCCACCCAGTACTGTACCCCAGTTATACAGTGACAGACCTGTCCCCACCAGTACTGTACCCCAGTGTTATACAGTGACAGACCTGTCCCCACCAGTACTGTACCCCAGTGTTATACAGACCTGTTCCCACCAGTAGTGTACCCCAGTGTTATACACTGACAGACCTGTCCCCACCAGTACTGTACCCCAGTGTTATACAGGGACAGACCTGTCGCCACCAGTACCGTACCCCAGTGTTATACAGTGACAGACCTGTCCCCACCAGTACTGTACCCCAGTGTTATACAGGGACAGACCTGTCCCCACCAGTACTGTACCCCAGTGTTATACACTGACAGACCTGTCCCCACCCAGTACTGTACCCCAGTGTTATACAGTGACAGACCTGTCCCCACCCAGTACTGTACCCCAGTGTTATACAGACCTGTTCCCACCAGTAGTGTACCCCAGTGTTATACAGGGACAGACCTGTCCCCACCAGTACTGTACCCCAGTGTTATACAGGGACAGACCTGTCCCCACCAGTACCGTACCCCAGTGTTATACAGTGACAGACCTGTCCCCACCAGTACTGTACCCCAGTGTTATACAGGGACAGACCTGTCCCCACCAGTACTGTACCCCAGTGTTATACACTGACAGACCTGTCCCCACCCAGTACTGTACCCCAGTGTTATACAGTGACAGACCTGTCCCCACCAGTACTGTACCCCAGTGTAATACAGGGACAGACCTGTCCCCACCAGTACTGTACCCCAGTGTTATACAGGGACAGACCTGACCCCACCAGTACTGTACCCCAGTGTTATACAGGGACAGACCTGTCCCCACCAGTACTGTACCCCAGTGTTATACAGGGACAGCCCTGTCCCCACCAGTACCGTACCCCAGTGTTATACAGGGACAGCCCTGTCCCCACCAGTACCGTACCCCAGTGATATACAGGGACAGCCCTGTCCCCACCAGTACCGTACCCCAGTGTTATACAGGGACAGACCTGTCCCCACCAGTACTGTACCCCAGTGTTATACAGTGACAGACCTGTCCCCACCAGTACTGTACCCCAGTGTTATACAGACCTGTCCCCACCCAGTACTGTACCCCAGTGTTATACAGACCTGTCCCCACCCAGTACTGTACCCCAGTGTTATACAGGGACAGACCTGTCCCCACCAGTACTGTACCCCAGTGTTATACAGACCTGTCCCCACCAGTACTGTACCCCAGTGTTATACAGTGACAGACCTGTCCCCACCAGTACTGTACCCCAGTGTTATACAGTGACAGACCTGTCCCCACCAGTACTGTACCCCAGTGTTATACAGTGACAGACCTGTCCCCACCAGTACTGTACCCCAGTGTTATACAGTGACAGACCTGTCCCCACCAGTACTGTACCCCAGTGTTATACAGCGACAGACCTGTCCCCACCAGTACTGTACCCCAGTGTTATACAGGGACAGACCTATCCCCACCAGTACTGTACCCCAGTGTTATACAGGGACAGACCTGTCCCCACCAAGTACTGTACCCCAGTGTTATACAGGGACAGACCTGTCCCCAGGAGTACAGTACCCCAGTGTTATATAGTGACAGACCTGTCCCCACCAGTACTGTACCCCAGTGTTATACAGACCTGTCCCCACCCAGTACTGTACCCCAGTGTAATACAGTGACAGACCTGTCCCCACCAGTACTGTACCCCAGTGTTATACAGACCTGTCCCCACCCAGTACTGTACCCCAGTGTTATACAGGGACAGACCTGTCCCCACCAGTACCATACCCCAGTGTTATACAGGGACAGACCTGTCCCCACCAGTACCGGACCCCAGTGTTATACACTGACAGACCTGTCCCCACCAGTACTGTACCCCAGTGTTATACAGGGACAGACCTGTCCCCACCAGTACTGTACCCCAGTGTTATACACTGACAGACCTGTCCCCAGCAGTACTGGACCCCAGTGTTATACAGGGACAGACCTGTCCCCACCAGAACTGTACCCCAGTGTTATACAGGGACAGACCTGCCCCCACCAGTACTGTACCCCAGTCTTATACACTGACAGACCTGTCCCCACCAGTACTGTACCCCAGTGTTATACAGTGACAGACCTGTCCCCACCAGTACTGTACCCCAGTGTTATATAGTGACAGACCTGTCCCCACCAGTACTGTACCCCAGTGTTATACAGGGACAGACCTGCCCCCACCAGTACTGTACCCCAGTGTTATACAGGGACAGACCTGTCCCCACCAGTACTGTACCCCAGTGTTATACAGTCACAGACCTGTCCCCACCAGGACTGTACCCCAGTGTTATACAGGGACAGACCTGTCCCCACCAGTACTGTACCCCAGTGTTATACAGGGACAGACCTGTCCCCACCAGTACTGTACCCCAGTGTTATACAGTGACAGACCTGTCCCCACCAGTACTGTACCCCAGTGTTATACAGTGACAGACCTGTCCCCACCAGTACTGTACCCCAGTGTTATACAGGGATAGACCTGTCCCCACCAGTACTGTACCCCAGTGTTATACAGTGACAGACCTGTCCCCACCAGTACAGTACCCCAGTGTTATACAGTGACAGACCTGTCCCCACCAGTACTGTACCCCAGTGTTATACAGTGACAGACCTGTCCCCACCAGTACCGTACCCCAGTGTTATACAGGGACAGACCTGTCCCCACCAGTACCGTACCCCAGTGTTATACAGGGACAGACCTGTCCCCACCAGTACCGTACCCCAGTGTTATACAGGGACAGACCTGTCCCCACCAGTACCGTACCCCAGTGTTATACAGGGACAGACCTGTCCCCACCAGTACCGTACCCCAGTGTTATACAGGGACAGACCTGTCCCCACCAGTACCGTACCCCAGTGTTATACAGGGACAGACCTGTCGCCACCAGTACTGTACCCCAGTGTTATACAGGGACAGACCTGTCCCCACCAGTACTGTACCCCAGTGTTATACAGGGACAGACCTGTCCCCACCAGTACTGTACCCCAGTGTTATACAGGGACAGACCTGTCCCCACCAGTACCGTACCCCAGTGTTATACAAACCTGTCCCCACCAGTACTGTACCCCAGTGTTATACAGGGACAGACCTGTCCCCACCAGTACTGTACCCCAGTGTTATACAGACCCGTCCCCACCAGTACTGTACCCCAGTGTTATACAGTGACAGACCCGTCCCCACCAGTACTGTACCCCAGTGTTATACAAGGACAGACCCGTCCCCACCAGTACTGTACCCCAGTGTTATACAGGGACAGACCCGTCCCCACCAGTACTGTACCCCAGTGTTATACAGTGACAGACCCGTCCCCACCAGTACTGTACCCCAGTGTTATACAGGGACAGACCTGTCCCCACCAGTACTGTACCCCAGTGTTATACAGTGACAGACCTGTCCCCACCAGTACTGTACCCCATTGTTATACAGGGACAGACCTGTCCCCACCAGTACTGTACCCCACTGTTATACAGGGACAGACCTGTCCCCACCAGTACTGTACCCCAGTGTTATACAGTGACAGACCTGTCCCCACCAGTACTGTACCCCAGTGTTATACAGGGACAGACCTGTCCCCACCCAGTACTGTACCCCAGTGTGATACAGGGACAGACCTGTCCCCACCAGTACTGTACCCCATTGTAATACAGGGACAGACCTGTCCCCACCAGTACTGTACCCCAGTGTTATACAGTGACAGCCCTGTCCCCACCAGTACTGTACCCCAGTGTTATACAGGGACAGACCTGTCCCCACCAGTACCGTACCCCAGTGTTATACAGGGACAGACCTGTCCCCACCAGTACCGGACCCCAGTGTTATACACTGACAGACCTGTCCCCACCAGTACTGTACCCCAGTGTTATACAGGGACAGACCTGTCCCCACCAGTACTGTACCCCAGTGTTATACACTGACAGACCTGTCCCCACCAGTACTGGACCCCAGTGTTATACAGGGACAGACCTGTCCCCACCAGTACTGTACCCCAGTGTTATACAGGGACAGACCTGCCCCCACCAGTACTGTACCCCAGTCTTATACACTGACAGACCTGTCCCCACCAGTACTGTACCCCAGTGTTATACAGTGACAGACCTGTCCCCACCAGTACTGTACCCCAGTGTTATATAGTGACAGACCTGTCCCCACCAGTACTGTACCCCAGTGTTATACAGGGACAGACCTGCCCCCACCAGTACTGTACCCCAGTGTTATACAGGGACAGACCTGTCCCCACCAGTACTGTACCCCAGTGTTATACAGTGACAGACCTGTCCCCACCAGGACTGTACCCCAGTGTTATACAGGGACAGACCTGTCCCCACCAGTACAGTACCCCAGTGTTATACAGGGACAGACCTGTCCCCACCAGTACTGTACCCCAGTGTTATACAGGGACAGACCTGTCCCCACCAGTACAGTACCCCAGTGTTATACAGTGACAGACATGTCCCCACCAGTACTGTACCCCAGTGTTATACAGTGACAGACCTGTCCCCACCAGTACTGTACCCCAGTGTTATACAGGGATAGACCTGTCCCCACCAGTACTGTACCCCAGTGTTATACAGTGACAGACCTGTCCCCACCAGTACAGTACCCCAGTGTTATACAGTGACAGACCTGTCCCCACCAGTACAGTACCCCAGTGTTATACAGTGACAGACCTGTCCCCACCAGTACCGTACCCCAGTGTTATACAGGGACAGACCTGTCCCCACCAGTACCGTACCCCAGTGTTATACAGGGACAGACCTGTCCCCACCAGTACCGTACCCCAGTGTTATACAGGGACAGACCTGTCCCCACCAGTACCGTACCCCAGTGTTATACAGGGACAGACCTGTCCACACCAGTACCGTACCCCAGTGTTATACAGGGACAGACCTGTCCCCACCAGTACCGTACCCCAGTGTTATACAGGGACAGACCTGTCCCCACCAGTACTGTACCCCAGTGTTATACAGAGACAGACCTGTCCCCACCAGTACTGTACCCCAGTGTTATACAGGGACAGACCTGTCCCCACCAGTACTGTACCCCAGTGTTATACAGGGACAGACCTGTCCCCACCAGTACTGTACCCCAGTGTTATACAGGGACAGACCTGTCCCCACCAGTACCGTACCCCAGTGTTATACAGACCTGTCCCCACCAGTACTGTACCCCAGTGTTATACAGGGACAGACCTGTCCCCACCAGTACTGTACCCCAGTGTTATACAGACCCGTCCCCACCAGTACTGTACCCCAGTGTTATACAGTGACAGACCCGTCCCCACCAGTACTGTACCCCAGTGTTATACAAGGACAGACCCGTCCCCACCAGTACTGTACCCCAGTGTTATACAGGGACAGACCCGTCCCCACCAGTACTGTACCCCAGTGTTATACAGTGACAGACCCGTCCCCACCAGTACTGTACCCCAGTGTTATACAGGGACAGACCTGTCCCCACCAGTACTGTACCCCAGTGTTATACAGGGACAGACCTGTCCCCACCAGTACTGAACCCCATTGTTATACAGGGACAGACCTGTCCCCACCAGTACTGTACCCCAGTGTTATACAGGGACAGACCTGTCCCCACCAGTACTGTACCCCAGTGTTATACAGGGACAGACCTGTCCCCACCAGTACTGTACCCCAGTGTTATACAGGGACAGACCTGTCCCCACCCAGTACTGTACCCCAGTGTGATACAGGGACAGACCTGTCCCCACCAGTACTGTACCCCATTGTAATACAGGGACAGACCTGTCCCCACCAGTACTGTACCCCAGTGTTATACAGTGACAGACCTGTCCCCACCAGTACTGTACCCCAGTGTTATATGGTGACAGACCTGTCCCCACCAGTACTGTACCCCAGTGTTATACAGGGACAGACCTGTCCCCACCAGTACTGTACCCCATTGTTATACAGGGACAGACCTGTCCCCACCAGTACTGTACCCCAGTGTTATACAGGGACAGACCTGTCCCCACCAGTACTGTACCCCATTGTTATACAGGGACAGACCTATCCCCACCAGTACTGTACCCCATTGTTATACAGGGACAGACCTGTCCCCACCAGTACTGTACCCCAGTGTTATACAGGGACAGACCCGTCCCCACCAGTAGTGTACCCCAGTGTTATACAGTGACAGACCCGTCCACACCAGTACTGTACCCCAGTGTTATACAGTGACAGCCCTGTCCCCACCCAGTACTGTACCCCAGTGTTATACAGTGACAGCCCTGTCCCCACCAGTACTGTACCCCAGTGTTATACAGTGACAGACCCGTCCCCACCAGTAGTGTACCCCAGTGTTATACAGTGAAAGACCCGTCCCCACCAGTACTGTACCCCAGTGTTATACAGTGACAGACCTGTCCCCCACCAGTACTGTACCCCAGTGTTATACAGTGACAGACCTGTCCCCCACCAGTACTGTACCCCAGTGTTATACAGGGACAGACCTGTCCCCACCAGTACTGTACCCCAGTGTTATACAGTGACAGACCTGTCCCCACCAGTACTGTACCCCAGTGTTATACAGGGACAGACCTGTCCCCACCCAGTACTGTACCCCAGTGTGATACAGGGACAGACCTGTCCCCACCAGTACTGTACCCCAGTGTTATACAGTGACAGACCTGTCCCCACCAGTACTGTACCCCAGTGTTATACAGGGACAGACCTGTCCCCGCCAGTACTGTACCCCAGTGTTATACAGGGACAGACCTGTCTCCACCAGTACTGTACCCCAGTGTTATACAGTGACAGCCCTGTCCCCACCAATACTGTACCCCAGTGTTATACAGGGACAGACCTGTCCCCGCCAGTACTGTACCCCAGTGTTATACAGGGACAGACCTGTCCCCGCCAGTACTGTACCCCAGTGTTATACAGGGACAGACCTGTCTCCACCAGTACTGTACCCCAGTGTTATACAGGGACAGACCTGTCCCCACCAGTACTGTACCCCAGCGTTATACAGTGACAGACCTGTCCCCACCAGTACTGTACCCCAGTGTTATACAGTGACAGACCTGTCTCCACCAGTACTGTACCCCAGTGTTATACAGGGACAGACCTGTCTCCACCAGTACTGTACCCCAGTGTTATACACTGACAGACCTGTCCCCACCAGTACTGTACCCCAGTGTTATACAGGGACAGACCTGTCCCCACCAGTACTGTACCCCAGTGTTATATAGTGACAGACCTGTCCCCACCAGTACTGTACCCCAGTGTTATACAGTGACAGACCTGTCCCCACCAGTACAGTACCCCAGTGTTATACAGTGACAGACCTGTCCCCACCAGTACAGTACCCCAGTGTTATACAGTGACAGACCTGTCCCCACCAGTACCGTACCCCAGTGTTATACAGGGACAGACCTGTCCCCACCAGTACCGTACCCCAGTGTTATACAGGGACAGACCTGTCCCCACCAGTACCGTACCCCAGTGTTATACAGGGACAGACCTGTCCCCACCAGTACCGTACCCCAGTGTTATACAGGGACAGACCTGTCCCCACCAGTACCGTACCCCAGTGTTATACAGGGACAGACCTGTCCCCACCAGTACCGTACCCCAGTGTTATACAGGGACAGACCTGTCCCCACCAGTACTGTACCCCAGTGTTATACAGGGACAGACCTGTCCCCACCAGTACTGTACCCCAGTGTTATACAGGGACAGACCTGTCCCCACCAGTACTGTACCCCAGTGTTATACAGGGACAGACCTGTCCCCACCAGTACCGTACCCCAGTGTTATACAGACCTGTCCCCACCAGTACTGTACCCCAGTGTTATACAGGGACAGACCTGTCCCCACCAGTACTGTACCCCAGTGTTATACAGACCCGTCCCCACCAGTACTGTACCCCAGTGTTATACAGTGACAGACCCGTCCCCACCAGTACTGTACCCCAGTGTTATACAGGGACAGACCCGTCCCCACCAGTACTGTACCCCAGTGTTATACAGGGACAGACCCGTCCCCACCAGTACTGTACCCCAGTGTTATACAGTGACAGACCCGTCCCCACCAGTACTGTACCCCAGTGTTATACAGGGACAGACCTGTCCCCACCAGTACTGTACCCCATTGTTATACAGTGACAGACCTGTCCCCACCAGTACTGTACCCCAGTGTTATACAGGGACAGACCTGTCTCCACCAGTACTGTACCCCAGTGTTATACAGGGACAGACCGGTCCCCACCAGTACTATACCCCAGTGTTATACAGGGACAGACCTATCCCCACCAGTACTGTACCCCAGTGTTATACACTGACAGACCTGTCCCCACCAGTACTGTACCCCAGTGTTATACAGGGACAGACCTGTCCCCACCAGTACTGTACCCCAGTGTTATACACTGACAGACCTGTCCCCACCAGTACTGTACCCCAGTGTTGTACAGGGACAGACCTGTCCCCACCAGTACTGTACCCCAGTGTTATACAGTGACAGACCCGTCCCCACCAGTACTGTACCCCAGTGTTATACAGTGACAGACCTGTCCCCACCAGTACTGTACCCCAGTGTTATACAGGGACAGACCTGTCCCCACCCCAGTACTGTACCCCAGTGTTATACAGTGACAGACCTGTCCCCACCCAGTACTGTACCCCAGTGTTATACAGGGACAGACCTGTCCCCACCAGTACCGTACCCCAGTGTTATACAGACCTGTCCCCACCAGTACTGTACCCCAGTGTTATACAGGGACAGACCTGTCCCCACCAGTACTGTACCCCAGTGTTATACAGACCCGTTCCCACCAGTACTGTACCCCAGTGTTATACAGTGACAGACCCGTCCCCACCAGTACTGTACCCCAGTGTTATACAGGGACAGACCCGTCCCCACCAGTACTGTACCCCAGTGTTATACAGGGACAGACCCGTCCCCACCAGTACTGTACCCCAGTGTTATACAGTGACAGACCCGTCCCCACCAGTACTGTACCCCAGTGTTATACAGGGACAGACCTGTCCCCACCAGTACTGTACCCCATTGTTATACAGTGACAGCCCTGTCCCCACCAGTACTGTACCCCAGTGTTATACAGGGACAGACCTGTCCCCGCCAGTACTGTACCCCAGTGTTATACAGTGACAGACCGGTCCCCACCAGTACTATACCCCAGTGTTATACAGGGACAGACCTGTCCCCACCAGTACTGTACCCCAGTGTTATACACTGACAGACCTGTCCCCACCAGTACTGTACCCCAGTGTTATACAGGGACAGACCTGTCCCCACCAGTACTGTACCCCAGTGTTATACACTGACAGACCTGTCCCCACCAGTACTGTACCCCAGTGTTATACAGGGACAGACCTGTCCCCACCAGTACTGTACCCCAGTGTTATACAGTGACAGACCCGTCCCCACCAGTACTGTACCCCAGTGTTATACAGTGACAGACCTGTCCCCACCAGTACTGTACCCCAGTGTTATACAGGGACAGACCTGTCCCCACCCCAGTACTGTACCCCAGTGTTATACAGTGACAGACCTGTCCCCACCCAGTACTGTACCCCAGTGTTATACAGGGACAGCCCTGTCCCCACCAGTACTGTACCCCAGTGTTATACAGTGACAGACCTGTCCCCACCAGTACTGTACCCCAGTGTTATACAGTGACAGACCCGTCCCCACCAGTACTGTACCCCAGTGTTATACAGTGACAGACCTGTCCCCACCAGTACTGTACCCCAGTGTTATACAGGGACAGCCCTGTCCCCACCAGTACTGTACCCCAGTGTTATACAGTGACAGACCTGTCCCCACCAGTACTGTACCCCAGTGTTATACAGGGACAGACCTGTCCCCACCCCAGTACTGTACCCCAGTGTTATACACTGACTGACCTGTCCCCACCAGTACCGTACCCCAGTGTTATACAGTGACAGACCTGTCCCCACCAGTACTGTACCCCAGTGTTATACAGGGACAGCCCTGTCCCCACCAGTACTGTACCCCAGTGTTATACAGTGACAGACCTGTCCCCACCAGTACCGTACCCCAGTGTTATACAGTGACAGACCTGTCCCCACCAGTACTGTACCCCAGTGTTATACAGTGACAGACCTGTCCCCACCAGTACCGTACCCCAGTGTTATACAGGGACAGACCTGTCCCCACTCAGTACTGTACCCCAGTATTATACAGGGACAGACCTGTCCCCACCAGTACTGTACCCCAGTGTTATACAGACCTGTCCCCACCAGTACCGTACCCCAGTGTTATACAGTGACAGACCTGCCCCCACCAGTACTGTACCCCAGTGTTATACAGGGACAGCCCTGTCCCCACCCAGTACTGTACCCCAGTGTTATACACTGACAGACCTGTCCCCACCCAGTAGTGTACCCCAGTGTTATACAGTGACAGACCTGTCCCCACCAGTACTGTACCCCAGTGTTATACAGTGACAGACCTGTCCCCACCAGTACTGTACCCCAGTGTTATACAGGGACAGCCCTGTCCCCACCCAGTACTGTACCCCAGTGTTATACAGTGACAGACCTATCCCCACCAGTACCGTACCCCAGTGTTATACAGGGACAGACCTGTCCCCACCAGTACTGTACCCCAGTGTTATACAGGGACAGACCTGTCCCCACCAGTACTGTACCCCAGTGTTATACAGTGACAGACCTGTCCCCACCAGTACTGTACCCCAGTGTTATACAGTGACAGACCTGTCCCCACCAGTACTGTACCCCAGTGTTATACAGTGACAGACCTGTCCCCACCAGTACTGTACCCCAGTGTTATACAGTGACAGACCTGTCCCCACCAGTACCGTACCCCAGTGTTATACAGGGACAGACCTGTCCCCACCCAGTACTGTACCCCAGTATTATACAGGGACAGACCTGTCCCCACCCAGTACTGTACCCCAGTGTTATACAGTGACAGACCTGTCCCCACCAGTACCGTACCCCAGTGTTATACAGGGACAGACCTGTCCCCACCAGTACTGTACCCCAGTGTTACACAGTGACAGACCTGTCCCCACCAGTACTGTACCCCAGTGTTATACAGGGACAGACCTGTCCCCACCAGTACTGTACCCCAGTGTTATACAGGGACAGACCTGTCCCCACCAGTACTGTACCCCAGTGTTACACAGTGACAGACCTGTCCCCACCAGTACTGTACCCCAGTGTTATACAGGGACAGACCTGTCCCCACCAGTACTGTACCCCAGTGTTATACAGGGACAGACCTGTCCCCACCAGTACTGTACCCCAGTGTTATACAGGGACAGACCTGTCCCCACCAGTACTGTACCCCAGTGTTACACAGTGACAGACCTGTCCCCACCAGTACCGTACCCCAGTGTTATACAGGGACAGACCTGTCCCCACCAGTACTGTACCCCAGTGTTATACAGGGACAGACCTGTCCCCACCAGTACTGTACCCCAGTGTTACACAGTGACAGACCTGTCCCCACCAGTACTGTACCCCAGTGTTATACAGGGACAGACCTGTCCCCACCAGTACTGTACCCCAGTGTTACACAGTGACAGACCTGTCCCCACCAGTACCGTACCCCAGTGTTATACAGGGACAGACCTGTCCCCACCAGTACCGTACCCCAGTGTTATACAGGGACAGACCTGTCCCCACCAGTACCGTACCCCAGTGTTATACAGTGACAGACCTGTCCCCACCAGTACTGTACCCCAGTGTTATACAGGGACAGCCCTGTCCCCACCCAGTACTGTACCCCAGTGTTATACAGGGACAGACCTGTCCCCACCAGTACCGTACCCCAGTGTTATACAGGGACAGACCTGTCCCCACCAGTACTGTACCCCAGTGTTATACAGGGACAGACCTGTCCCCACCAGTACTGTACCCCAGTGTTATACAGGGACAGACCTGTCCCCACCAGTACTGTACCCCAGTGTTACACAGTGACAGACCTGTCCCCACCAGTACCGTACCCCAGTGTTATACAGGGACAGACCTGTCCCCACCAGTACTGTACCCCAGTGTTATACAGGGACAGACCTGTCCCCACCAGTACTGTACCCCAGTGTTACACAGTGACAGACCTGTCCCCACCAGTACTGTACCCCAGTGTTATACAGGGACAGACCTGTCCCCACCAGTACTGTACCCCAGTGTTACACAGTGACAGACCTGTCCCCACCCAGTACTGTACCCCAGTGTTATACAGGGACAGACCTGTCCCCACCCAGTACTGTACCCCAGTGTTATACAGGGACAGACCTGTCCCCACCAGTACTGTACCCCAGTGTTATACAGGGACAGACCTGTCCCCACCAGTACTGTACCCCAGTGTTATACAGGGACAGACCTGTCCCCACCAGTACTATACCCCAGTGTTATACAGTGACAGACCTGTCCCCACCAGTACTGTACCCCAGTGTTATACAGTGACAGACCTGTCCCCACCCAGTACTGTACCCCAGTGTTATACAGGGACAGACCTGTCCCCACCAGTACTGTACCCCAGTGTTATACAGTGACAGACCTGTCCCCACCCAGTACTGTACCCCAGTGTTATACAGGGACAGACCTGTCCCCACCAGTACTGTACCCCAGTGTTATACAGTGACAGACCTGTCCCCACCAGTACTGTACCCCAGTGTTATACAGTGACAGACCTGTCCCCACCCAGTACTGTACCCCAGTGTTATTCAGGGACAGACCTGTCCCCACCAGGACTGTACCCCAGTGTGATACAGGGACAGACCTGTCCCCACCAGTACTGTACCCCAGTGTTATACAGTGACAGACCTGTCCCCACCCAGTACTGTACCCCAGTGTTATACAGTGACAGACCTGTCCCCACCAGTACTGTACCCCAGTGTTATACAGTGACAGACCTGTCCCCACCCAGTACTGTACCTCAGTGTTATACAGGGACAGACCTGTCCCCACCCAGTACTGTACCCCAGTGTTATTCAGGGACAGACCTGTCCCCACCAGTACTGTACCCCAGTGTGATACAGGGACAGACCTGACCCCACCCAGTACTGTACCCCAGTGTTATACAGTGACAGACCTGTCCCCACCAGTACTGTACCCCAGTGTGATACAGGGACAGACCTGTCCCCACCCAGTACTGTACCCCAGTGTTACACAGTGACAGACCTGTCCCCACCAGTACTGTACCCCAGTGTGATACAGGGACAGACCTGTCCCCACCCAGTACTGTACCCCAGTGTTACACAGTGACAGACCTGTCCCCACCAGTACCGTACCCCAGTGTTATACAGTGACAGACCTGTCCCCACCAGTACTGTACCCCAGTGTTATACAGTGACTGACCTGTCCCCACCAGTACTGTACCCCAGTGTTATACAGTGACAGACCTGTCCCCACCCAGTACTGTACCCCAGTGTTATACAGTGACAGACCTGTCCCCACCAGTACTGTACCCCAGTGTTATACAGTGACAGACCTGTCCCCACCCAGTACTGTACCCCAGTGTTATACAGAGACAGACCTGTCCCCACCAGTACTGTACCCCAGTGTTATACAGGGACAGACCTGTCCCCACCCAGTACTGTACCCCAGTGTTATACAGTGACAGACCTGTCCCCACCCAGTACTGTACCCCAGTGTTATACAGTGACAGACCTGTCCCCACCAGTACTGTACCCCAGTGTTATACAGGGACAGACCTGTCCCCACCAGTACTGTACCCCAGTGTTATACAGGGACAGACCTGTCCCCACCAGTACTGTACCCCAGTGTTATACAGGGACAGACCTGTCCCCACCCCGTACTGTACCCCAGTGTTATACAGGGACAGACCTGTCCCCACCAGTACTGTACCCCAGTGTTATACAGGGACAGACCTGTCCCCACCAGTACTGTACCCCAGTGTTATACAGGGACAGACCTGTCCCCACCCCGTACTGTACCCCAGTGTTATACAGGGACAGACCTGGCCCCACCAGTACCGTACCCCAGTGTTATACAGCGACAGACCTGTTCCCACCAGTACTGTACCCCAGTGTTATACAGTGACAGACCTGTCCCCACCCAGTACTGTACCCCAGTGTTATACAGTGACAGACCTGTCCCCACCAGTACTGTACCCCAGTGTTATACAGTGACAGACCCGCCCCCACCAGTACTGTACCCCAGTGTTATACAGTGACAGACCTGGCCCCACCAGTACTGTACCCCAGTGTTATACAGTGACAGACCTGTCCCCACCCAGTACTGTACCCCAGTGTTATACAGTGACAGACCTGTCCCCACCCCATACTGTACCCCAGTGTTATACAGTGACAGACCTGTCCCCACCAGTACTGTACCCCAGTGTTATACAGGGACAGACCTGTCCCCACCAGTACTGTACCCCAGTGTTATACAGTGACAGACCTGTCCCCACCAGTACTGTACCCCAGTGTTATACAGGGACAGACCTGTCCCCACCAGTACTGTACCCCAGTGTTATACAGGGACAGACCTGTCCCCACCAGTACTGTACCCCAGTGTTATACAGGGACAGACCTGTCCCCACCAGTACTGTACCCCAGTGTTATACAGGGACAGACCTGTCCCCACCAGTACTGTACCCCAGTGTTATACAGTGACAGACCTGTCCCCACCAGTACTGTACCCCAGTGTTATACAGCGACAGACCTGTCCCCACCAGTACTGTACCCCAGTGTTATACAGGGACAGACCTGTCCCCACCAGTACTGTACCCCAGTGTTATACAGGGACAGACCTGTCCCCACCAGTACTGTACCCCAGTGTTATACAGGGACAGACCTGTCCCCAGTGCTGCCCTCTGTCCCTGACAGCTCCAGGCTGTTTCTCAGTGAGTGGGGATAAGGTTTGGGGCCTGGGACTGTGTGTTGAGCTGCTCCCCCCCCCCGGCCCTGGGTCTGTGTCGAGGTGCAGTGTCTCGAGGCTGTGTTTGTTCAGCCGCAGCCGGAGGCCCCGTGCTGGCAGTGACAGGTCGGCCCTGAGCCTGAGCACTAGGCCGCGGTGTCCAGCGGCGCCTCCCTGGGCCCCAGCCCTCACCGCCAGCGCCTTACCCGCGAGTTGTTGAGCTCCATCATCACCTCCTCGAAGGCGGCCGTCTCCTCCGCCTGCTTCTGGTTGTGGAGGGCGATCTTCTCGCTGAATTTCCGCGGGTTGTTGCCGCCCGCCATGTTGATGGCGATTTTTTTTCCGCCGCCGCCGCCGCCGCTCGCGGGCGGAATCGGCGCGGCCGGGCAGGCGAAGCGGCCCGAGACCACATTAATCGCGTCAAAACAACCGGGCAGGCAGCCAAAACAAAATCCTGCCCGACCGACCCGCCTCGCCCTCTGGGATGTGTAGTCCTTTCCATCATCTCCCTCGTGCCGCAGGTCTTCGGCTGGACTACTGTTCCCAGAGGACACCGCGTCGGCATCATCCTCACACTACATCTCCCCGAACCCTCCGCGCTCCCCCAACGTCACCCTTGACCCCCGCCTCCACCCGCCTTCTGGGACATGTAGTTCCACTGCTGCCCACGTTTCTTGTTCTCTGAAGGAGAGGGGAGAGGCGAAAGAACTACACCCTTAAAAATCTCATAACACCAGGTTCTAGTCCAACAGATATTTTGAAATATACAATCCCCGCAGTTTGGAAACAGGCCATTTGGCCCACCAACATTGTGAAGAGCATCCCCTCCATTTGGAAGCATTCACTTTTGGAGCTGTGCTCCTTCCTCAGGTGGTTGCGGAGTATTAGATCATCAGACACAGAACTTATGGCCAAAGATTAGTGTCATACCCTACTTTGGACAGGTTCAAGCACGGTTTCCTTGGCTTTGTGTTGACCCTGTAACTTGAGAAAGTTTTGCCAAAACTGTTCTAAAGTCAAATGCTTCGTGAATTATGGAAATTTTGTGTCACAGCCTGGGCCATCTCATTTGTTTTTGGGCGGCACGGTGGTTAGCACTGCTGCCTCACAGCGCCAGAGACCCGGGTTCAATTCCCGCCTCAGGCGATTCTCTGTGTGGAGTTTGCACATTCCCTCCATGCTCCGGTTTCCTCCCACACTCCAAAGATGTGCAGGTTAGGTGAATTGGCCATGCTAAATTGTCCGTAGTATTAGGTAAGGGGTAGATGTAGGGGTATGGGTGGGTTGCGCTTCGGCGGGGCGGTGTGGACTTGTTGGGCCGAAGGGCCTGTTTCCACACTGTAAGTAATCTAATCTAATCTAAGTGCTAATACAGAGAGCATGGTTCTTCGAAGTGGCAAAATCCAAATCTGAATGGTTATATACTGTACCTGTAGCCACAGCACTGCTTTGCATTGGCAGTGAAGCCTTTTCAGATTCATCAGAGCAGGATGATAAATTGTTGTAAATACAAATCTCACGGTCATTCCCTGGTGTCATTATGTTGATATGATGAGGAGGTACCTTAATTGACCTGAGATGTACAAAGTTAAAAAATAACTCCCCAGGTTATAGGTTGAAGGCACTAGCTTTTGGAGCAATGCTTCTTTGTCAGGCAGTGAGTGGGGCAGCATTATAAATTCTGTGTCTTATAATCCAACCCTACTCGCTATCTGACAAAATAGCAGCATTCCAAAAGCTAGTACTTCCAAATAAAGCTGTTGGACCTTCACCTGGAGTTGTGAGTTTTAATTTTGTTGATAAACATTCACCCTCAGTCCCCACCTGTTTGTAATTGTACCAGCCTCCACCACGTCCTCTCGCAACTCATTCCATATACACATCACCCTCTACATGAAAAAGTTACCCTTTAGGTCCCTTTTCAATTTTCCCCCTCTCACCCAAACCTATGACCTTTAGTTCTGGACTCTCCCCACCCCAGGGAAAAGACTGTCTATTTACTCTAACTACGTCCCTCATGATTTTATAAACCTCTATAAAGATCACCCCTCAGTAGTCCTTTCCGTCACCTCCCTCGTGCTCCAGGTCTTCAGCTGGATTCCTGCTCGCAGACGACACCGCATCAGCATCATCCTCATCTTCAATCTACATATTCCCAAAGCCTCCACACCCACCAAACATCAACCTTAACCCCGCGTCCAGTAGCTTTCTGGGACGTGTAGTTCTACTGCTCCCCAGGGGGGAAAACAGCCCCTGCCTTCCAGACTGTCCCTGTAGCTCAAACCCTCGAACACTGGCAACATCCTTTTAATCTTTTCTGAACTCTTATGTTTCACAACATCTTTCTTTCCAATAGAAGGGAGACCAGAATTGCATACAATATTCCAAAAGTGGCCTAACCCATGTCCTGTACAGCTGTAACACGACCTCCTTTTTATTCCACGTATAAGCTGCTAACTTTTAATGCAAATCTAGTATTGTTGGCTTTGATCAGCTAGATTCAGAAAAGATTTACAAGTTGCCAAGATTGCAGGGTTTGAGCTGTAAGGAGAGACTGAATAGGCTAGGGCTATTTTCCCCTGGAGCATCAAAGGCTGGTTGGTGACCTTATAGATGTTTATAAAATCATGAGGGGTGTGGATGGGGTGAATAGCCAAGGTCTTTTTTCAAGATAAAAACAATGACTACAGATGCTGAAAACCAAATACTAGATTAGTGGTGCTGGAAGAGCACAGCAGTTCAGGCAGCATCCAACGAGCAGCGAAATCGACGTTTCGGGCAAAAGCCCTTCAAAGAGAGCATAAGTTCAAGGTGTTTGGCTGGGGTGTATCCATGGAAATGAGCTGCCAGAGGAAGTGGTGGAGCCTGGTACAATTACAACACTTAAAAGGCACTTCGATGGGTGCCTGAATAGGAAGGGTTTGGAGGGATATGGGCTGGGTGCTGGCAGGTGGGACTAGATTGGGTTGGGCTACCTGGTTGGCATGGATGAGTTGGACCAAAAGATCTGTTTCCGTGCTGTACATCTCTATGACACTAAGTGATATTCAACATCTCTTTCTTAAAATTTATCATCAACCTCATTTATGGGGTGTAGGCATCACTATCAAGGCCAGCATTTATTGACTGTTAAAGTCAACCACTTTACTATAGGTTTGGAGTCACAAATTTCCTTCTCTACAGTACATTAGTGAACCGAATGGATGTTTACGTTGTCATCCTTTGGTCAGCTATTCCAGATTTATTTCAGTTGAATTCAGATTTCACTACGTGCGAGGGTAGGACTTGAACCCATCCCCAGACTGTTAACGTAGGATTCTAGATTGCTCGTCCAGTGATATTCCTAATACACTACAGCCTCCTCTGGCTAGTATTTCATTCATATTTAGTGAATGAATACTTGCTGTTAGTGACATTGCGCTTGATACAGTGGATGCTCTGCAGTCTTTACTGAACTGCAACAAGTCACGTCTTGATGCTAAGAACTTACCTGTCTTTTCATTCCTAGACATCCTGCTTGCGAGCTGAATCCATCTGTTGGTTTTCCTTTGTTCCTTTCAGTGGCTGCAGCTACCCTCAGACATTGGGCTCTGGTTCTCGTGTTTGTCCTGTTGCACCTCATACTCATCACAAGCACAGCATGGGGCGGAAAGCAAGAGTTGGCCACTCAGCCCCTTTCAATGACACAAGATCATCAACCTTAAACTTTAACTGTCTGTCTCTCACTGCACAGTTGCTGCCTAACCAGCAGAGAGAAAGAGAGACAAGTTACCAGAATATCAGCTCTGTTTAAGGGAGGTGGCAAACAATTTGAATGGACATAAAAAGCTACTGGGGAAAAGGGTTTGGATATTTTAATATTTTAAAAAAACTTCCAAAATGACTTCTACACAATATATGCCTTTCAGCAAAAAAACACACCCTCCAAAGAGCTTATTTACATCAAAGTCTGCTCGAGATGAAAGCTACACAAGGTTTCCGAAGACTTTTATTTCTTCTGAAAAACTACACAAAATTGTTACATTAATACAAAAACTAGCTTTGAAATCACGACTAAAAGCAGCAGAAATTGCTGTATTAAATATATTTGCCTGTATTGCTGTACAAAAAGCCGAATCTTTGTTCATTTAAACATTTAGACATGTGGTTTTAAAAATAGATGGGAGGCTCAGATTCCAGGGGGTAAGTTAAACTAATAGGGAACAGAGGATTCCAATCTCCAAATAAGGAGCGGGACCTTCCATACTGAAAGGGGGGGGGGGTAAGGAAGAGAGGAGGGGGGAGTGAAGAGCAGGGAAAGATGAGAGAGAGAGAGAGAGGAAAATCCGGTTTCACCAGGCTGCTTCCTCAGTTCTGGGGCTGAAAACTTGGGCCTTTCCTCCTCCTCCTCCTCCAAGGCCAATTCCAGGAACCAGACAGTGAATGGAAAAGGTAGATATAGAAGAATTAATGAAATAAAGTTTTCAGACAGAACAGGGACAGAGAATCAAGCCCTCGACAGGTAAATCAGCGAGAACTCTGCACGTGGAAGGAAAGGTCAGTGGAACTATTGTTAAAATCTAGAGATTTAAACAGACATGTTTTTGGATAATAGCTTCTGGTTTATAGGAGTGTTGTAGTCACAATTTGAATTTTTAAAGAGAGGGTAAATGACAAGAAACTGTGCTGACATCGGCCTGACAGTAAAGTTGACTGGTCAAGTAGTTTGAAACCAAAAGCCACTATTGTTTTATTGAGGGTGAAAAAGATAGGTATTTCCACTCGATTACAGCTGTTTTACAGTCCATAATGAGAATTGTCCAGGTCGCCTAAAAGCCAGAAAGATGTTGTCAACATCAAGTTGCAAACAGTGACCAGGAGCAGGAACCCTGGCTGATTTCTGCCCCCCACCCAAATCCTTTCTCATATAGGAAAGAGTGGACAGTGACCAGAGCAGGAACCCTGGCTGATTTCGCCCCCCCCCCCCCTCTCTCTAATATAGGGGTCAGTGGGCAGTGACCAGGAGCAGGAACCCTGGCTGATTTCCCCCCTCTCTCTAATATAGGGGTTAGTGGGCAGTGACCAGGAGCAGGAACCCTGGCTGATTTCCCCCCCTCTCTAATATATGGGTCAGTGGACAGTAATCAGGAGCAGGAAGCCTGGCTGGTTTCCCCCCAATCCAGGGTCAGTGAACGATTAAGAACAGCAACATGTTTATGGACAGGTTGAATATAAAGCACATTATTAGGTGTTAAATTCTCAGTTTTAAGCAATCCCACATAATTGATATAGGCTCCTGTAAGTGTATATCTGTTTTAGTAATCAAGTGTTAAAAAGCCATCGTTTACCAAAAATAGAGGAAACTAACTATTTTTTTTCCCACAGAAGAGTGCATTTAATAAAACTCTTTTCAAACTAGGTCCTTTCAGTTTCAGTTGAAATGATTGACAGCAGTGAGCTCATCAAGAGCCTGCTCACTCGCAGGATAACGAGAGCCCTCTGCCTTATCCCCCTACTCTGAGGACAGGTCAGTGACAGTCACCCCCATTTCCCCCGTTACATTATTTCATTCAATGCTTTGATCTGTGGTCCTCCTGTTGATGTGGAACTCGTCTGAGCCAGGCAGTCATTCTTCAGTGCAAAAGGGAATCCACGAGTCAGCCCTGGGGCTGTGGTCAAAATACACCCAGCTCCATTCAGTACTACCTCTGGACACTCAAACTCCAGCCGCTCAGACAACTGGCAGTCTTTGAAAGTCCCAACTCACCCCCCCCCCCCCCCCCCCCCCCCCAACAGTAGCCCATGATTCCTCGGGTGGACCATAATTCTGACATCTGTTCGGCCGGGTGTGAAAATAGGCAATCAAATCAGCTTGCCAGAGGGGAAACCAGAATTTAAACAGAACACTGTGTAAGGTTAAAGGTAGATTGAGGGTTTTGGGGAAAAAAAAACGGATAGGGTAGATGGAGAGAAACATTCCCCGCTGGGCAACCCGGTCTAGGGGGGAGGAGGCAGAATGTGACAGACCACGGGGAGGAGAAATGAAGTAAATAGGGACGAGGAGAAGTGTGACATATCCACCGACGAAAAGCTGACAAGGCCAGATCGATCACACATTTGAAGTTTGGACAGGTTTTGCTTGCCCAGGATATTGAGAGATAAGCAGCCAAGGGACAGAGATACAGTGAGGGCACACTTCAGCCACGATTGCACTGAATGAATGAATGAATGAATGCTGTGAATGGGAACTGAAATGGAGCTCTCAGGAGTGTTTAAGGGCTGTTTGGACAGAGTGACAGCTGATGGTGGTGAGACGAGATTATCCTAACCACAGCCCCTTACCCTGGAATGAAAAGGACCCCTGTGACTAATGCAAAACCCAGGATCAACATGATGACTTTGCACAGCCGTTGATGGGGGGAGTTGAGTTCGTGAGGCAGGATTTCCATGAAGGTTATGTAGATAAAGGTTCCCGTAGCCACTCCCTCCAGCACACATCGAACCAGCTGGTGGCTGGGATCCTCCGTCACAGCGATACCGAGACCAATCCCCAGAGGGGACATGACAGCAAAGACCATGACACAGCCGACAACCACCGTCCACTTCAGCCGGCTCTGCACCAGTTTCAAGGTCAGGCTGAAGGCGATGATACACTTGTGGACCGAGAGGGCGACGCAGGTCTCCACCACCTTGGAACTGGCCTCCTGTAGCCCCACTGCCAGCCCCTCAAAGACAGAGTGCAGGGACAGCGCCAGCACCAGCACCAGGCAGCGGATGGCCGAGTGGGAGTTGAAGTCCACGTGGAGGTGAGGCCCAGTTTCTTCCCACTGAGCTCCACTCTCACCCGAGCTGAGGTGGTGCTGAGTGTGTAAGTTCCCACTGAGCGACCTGCCCAGCAGTGACCGGGTCTCCTCAAGGTTGCTGGGTTGGTCGCGACACGCCAACACAATCTGCTCCATGATCAGCACCAGGAAGAAGCCCATCACCACTATGAAAAGCGGCAGGGGGAACTGTAGCTGCAACACAATCCAACAGGCACATGAGGGAGCAGGAATCACTGACATTCATGGTCCCAATAGTATAACAGATAATAATAACACAGTGGCAAAGAAAACGCCACAGGTTTCGGTGTACAAAATGACCAGGCTCGATTCACAGGACAGATCCAGAATGGGTTAGAGACAAAAAGCCAGGACAGTATAGAGGAAGCTTTACTCTGTATCTAACCCTGTGCTGTCCCTGTCCTGGGAGTGTTTGATGGGGGGGGGGGGAGGAGGGGAACAGTGTAGAGAAAGCTTTACTCTGCATCTAACCCCATGCTGCCCCTGTCCTGGTGGTTTGATGAGGGGGACAGTGTAGAGGGAGCTTTACTCTGTATCTAACCCCGTGCTGTCCCTGTCCTGGTGGTTTGATGAGGGGGACAGTGTAGAGGGAGCTTTACTCTGTATCTAACCCCGTGCTGTCCCTGTCCTGGTGGTTTGAGGAGGGGGACAGTGTAGAGGGAGCTTTAGTCTGTATCTAACCCCGTGCTGTCCCTGTCCTGGTGGTTTGATGAGGGGGACAGTGTAGAGGGAGCTTTACTCTGTATCTAACCCCGAGCTGTCCCTGTCCTGGGAATGTAGAATGAGCAGAAGATATGGGAGATTGATCAATGGATCTGGGTGAGATGAAGAGGTTGATAAGCCATGATCTTATTGAATGGGAGCAAACCTGAGGGGTCAAAGTATCAACTGCTTTCTCTCTCTCTCTCATTCTTAATCTAACAAAATTAAACCCACTCAGAGCCAGCTGCACAAGTGATTGTGCAATTGCTGAGAAGATATTGAGTAATTTCTGGGATAGTTGGACACAGCGTGCAAATTCAAGATGTGCAAGTCTCTCTTTCCGGGAGATACATGGTCACAAACCACAGGCTATTTCCTCACAGGCCTGTGGCACCGATAAACTGATCCCTAGCAACCTCAAGGGGGCAAAACCTTTCCTTCTGCCCCTCCCCAATCTGCACGCCCAAAGACAACAACCTCTCTACTCCAACAGGGGCCAGAGCCCAGCCCCTGACCCAAGGAAAGGCAGCTCATTGTGCCTCTTAGACTCTGTGCAACCCCCCCCCCCCACCACCACCACCACCCACACTCCTCAAAATGGGTAAGAAATATTCTCCTTCAGATGGTGGAGGGGAAATGGAGAGGTTGACAGGAGTGCTGATCAAGTGTCACAGGTAGACAGGGTGGTGAAGGCAGCATTAGACACGCTTTCCTTCATTAGTCCGAGCACCGTTCCAGCTGTACTTGACACTGGTAAGGCCCCATGTGGAGAGCTGCATGCAATTCTTGGTCATCCTGCTATCGGTAGGATGTTACTAAACTGGAAATGGTGCAACAAAGATTTACAAGGACGTTACCAAACTGAAGTGTTTGAGTTATAAGGAGAGGCTGGATAGACTGGAGCTTTGTTCCCTGGAGTGTTGAAGGCTGAGGGGTGACCTTAGAAAAGGTTTATGAAATCATGAGGGGCATGGATAAGGTGAATAGCCAAGGTCTTTTCCCCAGGGTAGGTGAGTCCAAAACTAAACCGCATAGGTTTAAGGTGAGAAGGGAAAGATTTAATAGGGACCAGAGGAGCAACTTTTTCATGCAGAGGGTGGCACGTGTATGGAATGAGCTGCCAGAGGAACTGGTGGAGGCTGGTACAATTACAGCATTTAAGAGGCACCTGGATGGGTACATGAGAAACATGGACCAAATATAGGCAAATGGGATTAGTTCAGTTTAGGAAAGTTTTGGACGTAGGTTTGCTGGCTGAGCTGGAAAGTTCATTTCCGAACGTTTCATTACCCTACTCGGTAACATCTTCAGTGGGCCTCAGGCGAAGCAATGCTGAAACTTCCTGCTTACTATTTATATGTTTGGGTTTAGGAAAGCGGTCAGCATGAACAGGTTGGGCTGCATGACTGTGATATAGGGAACAGGAAGATCCAGATACTTTAAAGGGTATTACTTGCATTGGCTTTCCATCACCTAATTGCCCAATGAGCTGACTTGGCCAAATCAGAGAGCCATTAAGAATCAGCATCATTGCAATGAGTGTGGAGTCAGAACAGGTTAGGGTGGTGAAGCAGATTAATTTTTACAACGATCAACGATAGTTGCTTGGCAACCAGCAGGAAGACTGTCTGTCCATTTCCCCCACATATTCACCAGTGCTGTGAGTAAGATTTGAACTGGTATCCCAGGCCATCAGTCTGTGCCTCTGGATGCTGGATCCAGTGACATTACCACTGGATCTCTCACTTCCCACTCCTTTAAACAAGAGATGCAAACAGAAAAGTCAAGCCCCACCTGACACTGTCCCCATCAGACACTCCTGGCACAGAGACAGTGCTGGGTTAACAGTAAAGCTCACAAAGAGTAAAACAGAAAAGTAAACGTTTTCCCAGCGTTCAAACTGAAATAAAATTCCAGCAACTCTCTGGAAAATGAAAAAAAAACAAAAACAAGAAACAAAATAAAAGGCTTTCCTCACTCCGTCTCCACCAACCACTCTTGGGGTGGGGACAATAAAGGATCAAAATATGCAACAAAGGGTCAAAACACAATGGAAACTAAAATCTACCTCTCTCAGCTCCATTCCCACCAGGTGCTCCCAGGACAGCGGCAACAAGGCTCTAAAAGTTCAGAGGAAAAGGTTCCTTTATCCATTGCTAACATGGACCCCATCCAGCACTCTGGGACAGGGACAATACCGAGTTAAAAGAAAACCCCTCTTGGCTCTTTTAAGGGATGCCTCCCCCCCCCCCCCCCCCCCCACATACACACAAACCAGATGTCGAGGGGGAGCTTGAGCAGATTAGTGAATGAGTTAAACTCGGAAACAGATAAAACTCTGAACTGCAATAGAGAAGCACAGAGAAATCCATCTGACAGCCTGCATTAGAAATAGGTCACAGAGTGTGGCAAAACACCCGTGATGGAAATCACAAATAGCTCAGTAACTGAATGGGCACAGGAAGAGTTGTGGAGGACAGAGTGAGGGTGGGGGGAGGTGAATCAAATGGATTGTGGAGCTTGAGTGACTTATAACGGAGACCTAACAGTGAGTGGTTTATGGTACCAACACTTCAGAAAGTGTCAGTGTGACCACATCAGTGAGTCAGTCATTCCTTGTGTTCGATCTGACCGACCTCAGTCACACCATAGTCAACAAGCCAGCATTTCCATAAACAACACTGCAGGTGAAGACGTTTCTTCCCCCCCCTCCTCCATGACTGCTTCAATCCTGCTACTGCAGAGGTGGCTCACTCAACAGATGGCATCACTGCAGACAGAAATCCCTGCTGCGTGTACAGATGAACAGACTGCTGTGGAACAGGAAGGACTCTGTGTTTTCTGTTGCCATTTGCCTGGTTACAATCAGCGCAACCAAACGGCCATCACACGAGCGGCCTTCCAAATCCAACCCCTGAAACTTCTGCCCGTTACTGGGTGGACAAGCTCAGTGTAATAGCAGAGGTGCGCAGCTGGATTAGAGGGCCCAATCTTTCCCAGGTTTGATTCCAGCCTCGAGCGACTGTGTGGAATTTGCACATTCTCCCAGTGACTGTGTGGGTTTCCTCCAGGTGCTCCAGTTTCCTCCCACAATCCAGAAGTGTGCAGGTCAGGTGGATTGGCCATGCTAAATTGCCCATAGTGTTAGGTGCATTACTCAGAGGGGAAATTGGTCTGGGTGGGTTACTCTTCGGAGGGTCGGTATGGATTGGTTGGGCCGAAGGGCCCGTTTCCACACTGTAGGGAATCTAATCTAATCACAAAAAGGAATCAGGTTCCCCTCTGCACAGGGAAATACAAAAGCTCCTGTGGTACTGTTAGAAGTAGTGGAAATCTCCTGTGCCAACATCTGTTTGCTTTTTTCTCCCCCCTAAATCAACTTAGAATTAGAGTTAGGTTTATTGTCACATGTACTCACGTACAAGAGTACAAGTGAAAAGTGTATAAAGTCACCATTTCCAGCACCATCCTAGGTACAAAATTGTAGGTGTAAATTCGAAACATAAAGAACGAAGAGGTAAAAGTTCTGCATTACAGTCCTTCTCAGCAGGGGGTGTACGTCTGCCTTAAATACCCTCAATGACTTGCCCTCCACAGCCCTCTGCAACAATGAGTTGCACAGATTCCCCATCCCCTGGCTGAAGAAATCCCTCCTCGTCTCAGTTCTAAAGGGTTGCCCTCTCAGTGAGGCTGTGTACTTGGGCCCTAGTCTCTCCTACTAGTGGAACCATCATCTCCACATACACCCTTCTCTTTTGAACTGAAAAACAAACAGAGTAAAGAGTTAGAGGTGTGCAGCACTGAAACAGACCCTTCAGTTCCATCTCGTCTATGCCAACCAGATATCCCAACCTCCCCCGCTCCCCCCCCTCCAACCGAATCTCTTAAATGCAGAAAACAAAAATGAAAAGCAAAGCTCTCTCTGGTGAAAACAAACTGAAATTAAAGTTCCCTTGACATCATCCACATCAAATACTCCCAGGACAGGAACAGCAGGGGGATTAAACAGAGTACAACTCCCTTGACTCGTTCATAAAAGCAGAAGTCAAAAACAATGATGAAACAGTCTCTGCTGGGGCACTGTATCAGAATCAAACGGAAACTTATACAACCAAACAGAAACTTACTAAAATTAAAATAGTGTTGCCCAGGGCCTGCAGTGCGCACTGGTCTCTAAAGGCCTCTACCATACCAGTGGCACCACATACTCCCTCCCCAGGGAGGGACAAGTACAGACATAACCACCATCCATAGGCGAAAGTGAGGACTGCAGATGCTGGAGCTCAGAGTCGAGTGTGTGTTGCTGGAAAAGCACAGGTCAGGCTGCATCCGAGGAGCAGGAGAATTGACGTTTTGGGCAAAAGCCCACCATCAGGAATGAGGCTGGGAGCCTCGGGGTTGGACAGGTATCTTTCTCTCATTCCTGTTGTAGGGCTTTTGCCTGGAATGTCGATTTTCCTGTTCCTCGGATGCTGTCTGACCTGCTGTGCTTTTCCAACACCACAAACTTGACCATAACCACTACCCCACTACCCATGCCCACTCTATCCAAGCCTCTTAGGATCCTGTAAGTTTCAATCAGATCTTCCATCACCCTTCTCAACTCCCTCAAGAATAGACAAGAGTCCTCCACCAATATGACAAGCCCTTCATCCCTGGGATCATTCCTACAAATCTCCACTGGACCCCCCCACCCCCCCCCCCCAAGCCTGCAAATCCTTCCTTAGATACGGAGCCCAAAACTGTTCACAATATTCCAAACGTGGTGGGACCAGTGCCTTGTATTGCTGAGGCTGTATATCTCTGCTCTTGTATTCTAGCCCTCTGAAAATGGATGCTAACATTACATTTGCCTTTCGAACTACCAACTGAACCCGCCTGTTAACAATAAGAGAACCCTGAACTAAGACTCCTTAAGTCCCTTTGTGCTTCAGATTTCAGAAGACTTTCCCTGCATGGAAAATAGTCTATGCGTCTATTTGCCCTATCAAAGTGCAAAACCACACATCTCCCACATTGTATGCCATCTGCCACTCCCCTAGCCTTTTCAAGTCTCTCTGCAGCCTCCCTGCTTCCTCAAAACTGTCCCTCTGTCCGTCTTTGCGTCATGTGCAAATTTAGCAACAATGCCTTCGGTTCCTTCGTCCAGATCATTAAAGTATAAACACTCGTTTATCCCAACTCTGCTTTCTGCAAGTCAGCCAATTCTCCGCCCATACCATACTTTGACCCTACACCATGGGGTCTTATCTAACTTAGCAGCCTCCTGCGCAGCACCTCGTCAAAGGCCTTCTGGAAACCCAAATAGATCACATTCACTGGCTCAAACAATTCTAACAGATTTATAGGGCATGACCTCCTCAAGAGAGAGAGTGCCATGCGGATTCAGCCCTAATTCACAATGTTCCGTGGAATCAAACTCTCAGGTTTGTACACGGTGAATGTGTAGATGATTGACAGATTTGTGATACCTGATGCCTGGATTAGTATAAATGGCACTCACTGTAATTTTCATCTTGTCCAGCACTGCAGCCATGTCAGACAGGAAATCTGGAAGCAAATCCAACAGACACGTGGCTAGGAATACACCACCCGCCAAGCAGCTGAGGAGACTAAGAATTCGCCGCTGACCTATCAAAGAAAGATTCACAGTCTTCAATGAATGCTAGATGTTGTAAGAGTGAAACCTCATCAGCCTCTTGGGGGGGGGGGGGGGGGGGGGGGGTAGTAATTGAGGATAACAGCCCCCAATGTCTTGGTATAAAGTGAAGGCCACAGTGACATCATGGCCAGATCATCTCTCAAAAGTCAAATATGAATTGGGGGGGGGGGGGGGGGGGGGGGGGGGGGAGTTGGGAGGGGGGTGGGAGTTGGGGGGGAGGTGGGGGTGGGAGTTGGAGGGGAGGTGGGGGTGGGAGTTGGGGGGGGGGAGTTGGGAGGGTGAGTTTGGGAGGGTGTGGGGGGAGTTGGGGGTGGGGGTGGGAGTTGGGGGGGGGAGTTGGGGGTGGGAGGGTGTGGGTGGGAGTTGGGGGTGGGGGGTGGGTGGGGGTGGGTTTGGGAGGTTGGGGGTGGGGGAGTTGGGGGTGGGGGAGTTGGGGGTGGGGGAGTTGGGGGTGGGGGAGTTGGGGGTGGGGGAGTTGGGGGTGGGGGAGTTGGGGGGGGGAGTTGGGGGTGGGGGGAGTTGGGGGGGGGGAGTTGGGGGGGGGGGAGTTGGGGGGGTGGGGGTGGGGGTGGGTTTGGGAAGTTGGGGGGTGGGGGAGTTGGGGGGTGGGGGAGTTGGGGGGTGGGGGTGGGTTTGGGAGGTTAGGGGGTGGGGGAGTTGGGGGGTGGGGGAGTTGGGGGTGGGGGTGGGGGAGGGGGAGTTGGGGGGGGGGGAGTTGGTGGGGTGGGGGTGGGGGGGGGGAGTTGGTGGGGTGGGGGTGGGGGTGGGTTTGGGAGGTTAGGGGGTGGGGGAGTTGGGGGGTGGGTTTAGGGGGTGGGAGGGGAGTTGGGGGGGTGGGGGTGGGTTTGGGAGGTTAGGGGGTGGGGGAGTTGGGGGGTGGGTTTAGGGGGTGGGAGGGGAGTTGGGTGTGGGGGAGTTGGGGGTGGGAGGGGAGTTGGGGGGTGGGGATTGTACCGGGCCGCTCTTACCCGAGCTCCCGGATCCTCCAGCCGCTCTCCGGAACACGCAGAGGGGCAGCAGGCCGCTGAGGGCCGTCAGCAGCAAGAGTAGGAACAGGGAGATCACCTTCACCTCCAGGCTCGGGCTCATGGCCTGGAGCAGGCCCGGCTCCAGCGGCTCCTTCCCAGGTCCGACTCCCCCCATCGGCCCGGACACGGCGGTGGGGAATCCTCCAGCGGGACCGGACTGTAATAAGAAAGGACAGGGCCGGGACCACTTCCCCCTCAGTCACCTCCCGCAAGGGCTGGAACTACAAACCCCGGTCTGACACCATTCCCAGCCGATCAGCGGCCGGAGCCGGCGTGAGTGACAGCCCGGCGTCCAATCAACCATGGGGACGTCAGTATGATTGACCCTGGACAGCCCAATTGGAAGAGTGGGAGTCAGAAGGCGGGATTACGGTGCGAGGATCACCCAACGGCGTGGCGTATGGGCGGGGCGCATATGGACACCGCCCAATAGCCGTCGGGGGGGAGGGGTCGGGCGATTGGTCACTGGTACAGAGATAGCCCAATCCGACAGCCGGATCTTTGATTGACGTTTGGATTATTCAATAGAAGACAAAAGGGCCGGTCATAGGCGTCACCTAATGGGCAGGACGGAGGCGGGGTCAGATGATTGGCGTGCGGATCGAACAATCGAAAAGATGTGGTAGTGGCCCCTGCCTCCACGATGTGCCAATCAACGAAAGCCGCAGGGTTTGGGTGATGAGCGTGCGCTCGGACCAATCTGCCGGAGGCGCTGTCCCCACCGCGCTGCGGTAACCAATCAGTGGAAGGGGACGAACAAGGGAGGCGGGTGGTACCTGCCGCGGTGATGCCCCACCCAGTGAGTGGAGGGGGCAAACGTGTTGTTAGGTGATTGGCGTGCCAATAGACCAATCGGAGGGAGGTGGGTTGCACCTGCCGCGATGAGGCGAGTGGGGCGGGGTGTAGGTGATTGGCGTCCGCGCAGACCAATAGAGGTGTGTTGGAGGTGGTACCTGCCGCGGCGGTGGTTCAATCAGTGACAGCGTTGGGGTTTGGAGCGCTGGTGGGCATGCGCAGTAATGGAGGTGGTGGTGAGTTGTCACCCTCGGAACAGCTGGAGGGGGAGGAGGAGCAGGGCGCTCTGACAATGCACAGAGGGATGGGTGTACCTGAGCGTAGCTGTGGGCAGTGACTCCCTGGTTGGATAAGGAGGAGGAGGAGGAGGAGGAGGAGGAGGGGGGTAGGGCCTACACCAGGATGTCCACATCCTGAACCGTGCGGGGCCCTGCACCGTCTATGCCCGGGGCTCCCCAGGTTAGTGCAGGACCACACTCTCTCTGTCTGTCTCTGTGTGGGACTTGTAAAGCTCCCTCTACACTGTCACCCAAACACTCCCAGGACAGGGACAGCACGGGGTTAGATACAGGGTAAAGCTCCCTCTACACTGTCACCCAAACACTCCCAGGGACAGGGACAGCACGGGGTTAGTTACAGAGTAAAGCTCCCTCTACACTGTCCCTGTCCCTGGGAGTGTTTGATGGGGGGACAGTGTAGAGGGAGCTTTACTTTGTATCTAACCCCGTGCTGTCCCTGTCCCTGGGAGTGTTTGATGGGGGGACAGTGTAGAGGGAGCTTTACTCTGTATCTAACCCCGTGCTGTCCCTGTCCCTGGGAGTGTTTGATGGGGGGACAGTGTATAGGGAGCTTTACTCTGTATCTAACCCCGTGCTGTCCCTGTCCCTGGGAGTGTTTGATGGGGGGACAGTGTAGAGGGAGCTTTACTTTGTATCTAACCCCGTGCTGTCCCTGTCCCTGGGAGTGTTTGATGGGGGGACAGTGTAGAGGGAGCTTTACTCTGTATCTAACCCTGTGCTGTCCCTGTCCTGGGAGTGTTTGATGGGGGGGACAGTGTAGAGTGAGCTTTACTCTATATCTAACCCTGTGCCATCCCTGCCCCTGGGAGAGTTTGATGGGGGGACAGTGTAGAGTAAGCTTTACTCTGCATCTAACCCCGTGCCGTCCCTGCCCTTGGGAGAGTTTGATGGGGGGACAGTGTAGAGGAAGCTTTACTCTGTATCTAACCCCGTGCCGTCCCTGCCCTTGGGAGAGTTTGATAGGGGTACAGTGTAGAGTGAGCTTTACTCTGTATCTAACCCCGTGCCGTCCCTGCCCTTGGGAGAGTTTGATGGGGATGCTGGCAGCCTCAAGTATTGATCATTGACTGGTTCCAGGTTTGCGAAGAATGAATGCCGGCAACGAGGAGCTCCTGGGTGTTTACTATCAGCAAGCCAGTGTATTCCTGGAAAGTGGATATTCTGCCTCGAACAGCTTGTATCCTGGTCAGGAAGATAATGACACCACTTCGGAAAAGCTTCTGGAGGAGTGGGCACTTCCTACAGCCCCTGTGAGTGGCTCAGTGGAGGTACAACTGCATACACACACGCACATGCCAGGATTCCTCAACAGTGAGAGCCTGAAAACAGTGGTGTACAGACCCCAACTCCCCAGTGTAGTGGCTGGCTTCGATTAGTGTGGTACATTCTGGCTCTTGAGTTCCCTCCTCCACTTTCAGTTAGTGATTCTGAGGGGAAATGGAGTGTTGTAGTTTACTACAAGGGGAATGAAATCAACAGGAAGAGGTGTATTGCTGTCATTGTACAGGATTGGTCTCCTGATTATGCAGGCAAAGGAATCAGTGGTGACTGGGGGTTAGATGGAAATTTGGAATTCAAAACACAGATCAGCTGTGATGTTATTGAATGGTGGAGCTGAATGACCTAACGCTGCTGATAATTTGTGTGTTATTTAATAAAGGATATCGTTGTAATGGAAGCATTTCAGAGATAGTTCACATGACTCGTTCAGCATTGAGGAGGTCATCTTCAGAGGAGAGACGTTGAGCAGCCTGGTCTGTGTCCAATGGGGTTGTGAAGAATGAGAGATGATTTAGTTGAGACCATGTAGGATCCTGAAGGGGACTGGACTGTGTGTGTGGGCAGGAGGGGTAAGTGCTGAAAGGATGTTCCCCAACAAAGGGCTAACCAAGATGAGAGGAGACAGATTAAAAATAAGAGGTGGCTTTGAGTTAGGGCCCTGGTGGATCTCCTGCTTCCAGCAGGGTTTAGGATAGAGAGAAGCACATCATTTTCTCTTAGAGGAGCTTGAGTTTGTAGAACTCCCCTTTCCCAGAGGGTTGGAGGAGCGGGTGTGGGGGGGTGGACAGGCGCCATTCAGTAGTTTTAAAGGCAGAGGTAGATTGATTCTTGATGAATAAAGGGGTCAGAGAGTATTGTGGGGAGAGGTGGGAAAGTGGAGATGAGAACACAATCTGATCACCTGTGATCTGATTCTCTGGTGGAGCAAGCTCGAGGGGGGGGTCTGAATGGCTGCGAAATCTTTGGCTGATCTCCCAGCCCAGACCATGAGACACTTCTACCTGAAACATTCTGTTCTGGTTTGGCATTGCTGTTTGATTATCGCCATGGTGCAGTGTCTCGGGAGGTTTTACTCCAGCTAAGCAGCTATATCAATGAAGCTGTTGTCACAGAGCGTGGAAACAGACCCTTGGTCCAGCAGGCAAAAGCAAGGACTGCAGATGCTGGAAACCAGAGTTTAGATCAGAGTGATGCTGGAAAAGCACAGCAGGTTAGGCAGCATCCGAGGAGCAGGAAAATCGACGTTTCGGGCAAAAGCAGTTCGTCAGGCAAAGCCCTTTCAGCTGGCAGCCAGTACATGCTGAGCAGGTTTCCCAAACTAAACTAGTCCCACCTGCCTGCATTTGACCCATGCCCTCCAAACATTTCTTATTCATAAACTTGTCCAAATTATTTTAAACGTTGTAACCATACCTGCATTCACTACTTCCTCTGGCAGTTCATTCCATACATGAACCACTCTGTTAAAAACATCACCCTTCATATGCTTTTTCAATCTTTCTCCTCTTACCTTAAAACAATGTCCCCTGGTTTTACACCTCTCCCTGCCTGAGGGGAAAGATACCTGCCATTCACTTTATCTATGCCCCTCTGATTTTATAAATATCAATAAGGTCACCCCTCAACCTCCTACACTCCAGTTTTTAAAAAACACTCTCAGCCTTTCCAGTCTATTTTTATATCTCAAACCCTCAATTCCCGGCAACATCCTAGTAAGTCTTTTCTGACCCCTCTCCAGTTCAATAATATCCTTCCTATAACAATCAGAATGGACACAGTGTTCCAGAAGAGGCCTTCCCAATGTCCTGTACAACCTCAACATGACTTCCCCAACTCCTGTACTCAAAGGACTGAGCAATGAAGGCAAGCGTGCTGAACGCTCCTTTACCATCCTGTCTACCTGTGATGCAAATTTAAAAGAATTATGTACCTGACCCCTTAGGTTTCATGTTTTACACTACCCAGGGCCCTCCCATTAATTGTATAAGTCATTGCATCATTTAAGAGGCACTTGGATGGGTATATGAATAGGAAGGGTTTGGAGGGATATGGGCCGGGTGCTGGCAGGTGGGACTAGATTGGGTTGGGATATCTGGGTCGGCATGGACGGGTTGGACTGAAGGGTCTGTTTCCATGCTGTACATCTCTATGAATCTAACTCCGGGCGGCACGGTGGCCCAGTGGTTAGCACTGCTGCCTCACAGTGCCAGAGTCCCGGGTTCAATTCCCGCCTCAGGCGACCGACTGTGTGGAGTTTGCACGTTCTCCCCGTGTCTGCGTGGGTTTCCTCCGGGTGCTCCGGTTTCCTCCCACAGTCCAAAGATGTGCAGGCCAGGTGAATTGGCCATGCTAAATTGCCCGCAGTGTTAGGTAAGGGGTAAATGTAGGGGTATGGTGTGGGTTGTGCTTCGGCGGGTCGGTGTGGACTTGTTGGGCCGAAGGGCCTGTTTCCACACTGTAATGTAATCTAATCTTAAAAAAAAAACTCAATTTGCCACTCCTTAATTGACTCAATTGATTAACATCTCTTTGAAATCTTCGTTGTCCACTATACCAACAATTTTGGTGTAATCAGCAAACTTACTTAACATAACCCTGCAATGCTGAACATGAGATCCATCTCTCTCTCTTTCTCTCTCTCTCTCTCTCTCTCTCTCTCTCTCTTTCTCTTTCTCTTTCTCTTTCTCTCTCTCTCTCTCTCTCTCTCTCTTTTTCTCTTTCTCTTTCTCTTTCTCTCTCTTTCTCTCTCTCTCTCTGGGCAGGGTCTGAACGAGAGTGAATCCGAAGACGTCTTCCAGACAATGATTAATCCCAATGAGGTTCTGAGCAGCTCAATGAACACCCTCGAAGCAGCTTCAGAGACTGACAGTGGAATTTCAGATGACCACCATCCAGAGACACCTCAGCCAAGTGAGCAAGGACCTGACACTGGGGCAGGGCAAAGCACGCTCTACCAGCTCGTATATGGAGTCAGCAACATCAAAACGCAGGGAGCAGCCAGCCACAGTGACCTGGTCTCCATTGAGCTCGGTCAGTGATACCAGGGTTGGTAGGGGCAGGAGCCCAGGATAGGCAGGGTGAGGGAGAGTGTGGGAACCCAGGCCAGACTCGCTGGGGGGAAGGGACTGGGATCCTGGGGGTTTGGGACGCTGGGGGGAAGGGGCTGGGATCCCGGGGGGGGACGCTGGGGGGAAGGGGCTGGTATCCCGGTGGGGGGGGACGCTGGGGGAGGAAGGGGCTGGGATCCCGCTGGGGGGAAGGAACTGGGATCCCGCTGGGGGGGAGCACGCTGGGGGGGTGAGGGGCTGAGATCCCGCTGGGGGAAAGGGGTTGGGATCCCGGGGGGGGACGCTGGGGGAAAGGGGCTGGGATCCCGGTGGGGGGGTACGCTGGGGGAGGAAGGGGCTGGGATCCCGCTGGGGGGGGAAGGGGCTGGGATCCCGCTGGGGGGGGAAGGGGCTGGGATCCCGCTGGGGGGTACGCTGGGGGGAAGGGATTGGGAATCTGGGGGGGGACGCTGGGGGTGAAGGAGCTGGGATCCCGGGGGCAGGGGGACACTAGGGGGGATGGGGCTGGGGTCCTGGGGCAGTGTCACTGGGTGGGGCTGGGACCCCGGGGCGGGGTCTCTGGGGGATGGGGTTGTAGTGACTGTGTTGTTCTGTGTTACAGGGGGCTGGAATACAGCAATGCTGCTCCCAGAGGCTTGTATTGTGGACAGTGCGACTGGTCTGACAGGCTGTGTGAAAAGACCACTCAGTGTGACAGACAGTGACAGTGAAACTGCTGACTGCCTCATGGTAGGTAGGACAAGGCACTCCCCAAAATAAAATATAGCAGCAAGAGACCATCCGGGAACCGGCATTTCCACACCACCACATTGCCACCAACTGTCCATCTGTCAGCAACAGACCAGGAGCTAACACCATCCACTGTCTACACAGTAAAGGGGGGGTGGAACCCCATATCCTTCGGGAGGGGGAAGGGGGAGGGGGGAGGGGGGAGGGGGGAGGGGGGAAGGGGAAGGGGAAGGGGAAGGGGAAGGGGGAAGGGGGAGGGGGGAGGGGGGAGGGGGGAGGGGGGAAGGGGGAAGGGGGAAGGGGAAGGGGGGAGGGGGGAAGGGGGAGGGGGAGGGGGATCCCGTACCCCAGTGAGAGGCAGCCCCTTCAGGAGGCGTGCCCTCTGACCCATCTGAGGATTTGTGTGTCTGTAAGGTTGATGCGTGCGTAAAAGAATGAATGAGTTTTCTTTTGTGTAATAAGATGTTTTCAATTGTTTTTGTCATTTTTATTGTATTTATTTTATGTACTTTTAACAATGAAACATCAGCCTCTGGTGAAGACATTCAGTAAATGACCACCATAGGAATCAAAGTGAAAAATTTGAAGTTATGGTCTTTTAGGCCAGGATTCACTGTGGGATCGGACGTACCCAGTAACAGGCCTGATCCCCTGATCTGTGGGATCGGACATACCCAGTAACAGGCCTGATCCCCTGATCCGTGGGATCGGACGTACCCAGTAACAGGCCTGATCCCCCGATCTGTGGGATCGGACGTACCCAGTAACAGGCCTGACCCCCCGATCCGTGGGATCGGACGTACCCAGTAACAGGCCTGATCCCCTGATCTGTGGGATCGGACGTACCCAGTAACAGGCCTGATCCCCCGATCCGTGGGATCGGACGTACCCAGTAACAGGCCTGATCCCCTGATCTGTGGGATCGGACGTACCCAGTAACAGGCCTGATCCCCTGATCCGTGGGATCGGACGTACCCAGTAACAGGCCTGATCCCCTGATCTGTGGGATCGGACGTACCCAGTAACAGGCCTGATCCCCTGATCCGTGGGATCGGACGTACCCAGTAACAGGCCTGATCCCCTGATCTTCTGTCCTTTCCCAGCCTTACCCTGATCTGATACTGACCGAGGAGGAGAAGCGACTGCTCACTCAGGAGGGTATTGTTCTGCCCAGTAACCTCCCCCTAACCAAGGTAAGCTGCTATTCCTTTCTGAAATCCACAGGCAGCATTAGGAGCTGGCAGGAACTGGATAACACCAGCTTTAAATATTCGAGAGTGAGGGGGGAACAGAAAGAGGTGACAGTGGTTGGGGAGTCCAAGGAGGAAATGCCAGGTAGCTGAGGGCTGCTCGCTATTGGTGAAGCGATGTTGGATCTGTTTTTGTGAGGGTTGGGGTTAGGTGTGAGGTGACTCCTTTTGCTGGGAGGGATGCTGAGAAACGATGTGGGATAACCAGAGTCAGCAGTTTGTATAAGTACCCAATGTCCACTTTAAGAAGTGCTGAACAATACAAACAGACACCATCGGTGCCCAAGGAGGTTGTTCAGCCCCTCTGTAACAGGGCTGATTTGGTTTTGTGTTCAGAATTCCATATTCCCACCAACTCATGAGGAAACCCTCAGTCCCACCTGCCAAATCTCAGAAATGTTCAGTGACCCGGCGAACAAGAGCAGTTACCGGATTGAGGGATTTCAAGCCAGTATAGGGATGGGAGAAGCTGGGAGTATTCTCCTTGGAGTGCACAGAGTGAGAGGTGATTTGACCGAGGTGCTGCCATTGGCGAGAGGTTCAGACAGAGTCACAAGGGAGGTAGTCCGCCCACGGGGGGGTGGTCCAGAGCTGGAGGACGCGGGGCTTAGGGATTGGAAAAGGGGGAGGGGGTAGAGGGAAAGATAAGGATGTGGAGTGCACCTTCTGAAATGTGCAAGGCCACTGGGAAATGAGCAGGAGGTGAATTGCTCCTACAGAGAGCTAGGACAGAGATGACAGGCCGATTGGCCAGTGCGCTGAGGACAACATGGGTGAGGATTAAAGAAATGCTCAGGAGTGAGCATGGGGTGGGGGTGGCATTGGTAAAGTCAACTCTAGAACCTTCCCCCGTCTCTTCCTCGCCCCCCCACTCCACACCTCACCCCTCCGTCTCCCCCTCCTCCCAACCCCAGATCCCCCACTCTCCGTCTCCCGCTCCCTACCGACCTCACATCTCCCCTCTCCATCTCCCGCTCCCCCCCCCCCCCAACCCCACATCTCCACTCTGCGTCTCCCCTCTCTCTCAACCCCACATCTCCCCTCTTCTTCTCCCCCTCTTCATCTCCCCCTCCCCTCAATCCCACATCTGTCCTCTAACTTCCCCCTCTGTCTTTGCGCTCTGCCTTCCACCCCCTCACTCCCTCTCTCTCCCTCTCTCTCCCCCTCTCAATCCTGTTTCATCTCACTTCCAATACCCCCTCCTATACCTCCCACCCTATGCCCTCCCTCACTGTCTTCTCCTCTGTCCCTCTCCATGTCAGCGTTTCCCCCTCCCCTCTCTCTATGCTCCAGTCACGCCCCCCCCCCCCCCAATGCCCCTTTCCCTTCACTGCTCTCCCACATCCAACCACGGCACTAACTGACAGTTTCATTCCCCCGTCCTCAGGCTGAGGAGCGGATTCTAAAGAAGGTCCGGAGAAAGATCCGGAACAAACAGTCAGCGCAAGAGAGTCGCAGGAGGAAGAAGGAATACATCGACGGCTTAGAGAGCAGGTGGGGGTCATGATCCAAATGGGGGTCAGGGAGCGAGGGTGGGTGAGTGGGGGAGGGGGCCTGGTGGAGGAGGGTGGGGGGGGGTGAGGGATTGAGCACATTTTGAGGGTCCCTGTTCACTGTGGTTTCTCTCTCTCTCTCTCCACCCCCACCTGCCAGGGTTGCTGCTTGTACAGCTCAGAACCAAGAGCTTCAGAAACAAGTCCTGAAGCTTGAACATCACAATGTGTGAGTAGCAACAAAATTATGTCATAACCCTCCGACAGTGCGGCGCCCCCTCAGCGCCGACCCTCCGACAGTGCGGCGCCCCCTCAGCACTGACCCTCCGACAGTGCGGCGCCCCCTCAGCACTGACCCTCCGACAGTGCCCGCCCCCTCAGCGCCGACCCTCCGACAGTGCGGCGCCCCCTCAGCGCCGACCCTCCGACAGTGCGGCGCCCCCTCAGCGCCGACCCTCCGACAGTGCGGCGCTCCCTCAGCACTGACCCTCTGACAGTGCGGCGCCCCCTCAGCGCCGACCCTCCGACAGTGCGGCGCCCCCTCAGCGCCGACCCTCCGACAGTGCGGCGCCCCCTCAGCGCCGACCCTCCGACAGTGCGGCGCCCCCTCAGCGCCGACCCTCCGACAGTGCGGCGCTCCCTCAGCGCCGACCCTCCGACAGTGCGGCGCTCCCTCAGCGCCGACCCTCCGACAGTGCGGCGCTCCCTCAGCGCTGACCCTCCGACAGTGCGGCGCCCCCTCAGCACTGACCCTCCGACAGTGCGGCACTCCCTCAGCACTGACCCTCCGACAGTGCGGCGCCCCCTCAGCGCCGACCCTCCGACAGTGCGGCGCCCCCTCAGCGCCGACCCTCCGACAGTGCGGCGCCCCCTCAGCGCCGACCCTCCGACAGTGCGGCGCTCCCTCAGCACTGACCCTCCGACAGTGCCCACTCCCTCAGCGCCGACCCTCCGACAGTGCGGCACTCCCTCAGCACTGACCCTCCGACAGTGCCCACTCCCTCAGCGCCGACCCTCCGACAGTGCGGCGCCCCCTCAGCGCCGACCCTCCGACAGTGCGGCGCTCCCTCAGCACTGACCCTCCGACAGTGCCCACTCCCTCAGCGCCGACCCTCCGACAGTGCGGCACTCCCTCAGCACTGACCCTCCGACAGTGCGGCGCCCCCTCAGCACTGACCCTCTGACAGTGCGGCGCCCCCTCAGCGCCGACCCTCCGACAGTGCGGCGCTCCCTCAGCGCCGACCCTCCGACAGTGCGGCGCTCCCTCAGCACTGACCCTCCGACAGTGCCCACTCCCTCAGCACTGACCCTCCGACAGTGCGGCGCTCCCTCAGCACTGACCCTCCGACAGTGCCCACTCCCTCAGCGCCGACCCTCCGACAGTGCGGCGCCCCCTCAGCGCTGATACTCTGAGTTAACGTTTGCTGTTTTCCTTTCCCTCTTCTCTCTCTCTCCCCTCCCTCCCTCCCCCCTCCCCGTCCAGCTCTCTGGTGACTCAGCTCCGCAGGTTACAGTCTCTGATTAAGGAAACGTCAAACAAGGCGGCACAGACCAGTACCTGTATTATGGTGAGTATCAGCACTAACAGCAGTACGTGCTGCTGCAAAGCACCATCCCACAGCAGGAGCTGAGTCATCTAGTTTCCAATGTACCCTCCTACCCCCTCAAACTGTGAGTGATGCCACTTGCAGTCAAATAGCCTCCTGGTGCACACTGTCTCTGTTAATTGCTGTGCCATTGGGAACTTTATCACACCAGTCACCTGGCAGAATCTAGAGTCTGGCACAGGGATTCACCCAGCCTGTCCTCCGTCTTCTGAGACACTGACTCAAAATGTTTCACATTCATATAGCACCTTCAACACAGCCAACTGTTGCAAGGTGCTTCTCAGCTGGGTAGGCAAACAGTGCCTCCCAGTGAGGAATAGGGCCACTGACCAGACACTCGGTTCGAGAGCTTGGCTTATACATTGTCTTAATGGAGGTGAACTGAGATAGACAGGCAGACAGAGAGACGCAGGGGACATAATGACAGAGAGGGGGTGTAGGGGGCTGGAGGGGGTGACTGGGATAGGGTGGGAGTGGAGGGGCTGGAGGGGGAGACTGGGATAGGGTGGGGGTGGAGGGGCTGGAGGGGGAGACTGGGATAGGGTGGGGGTGGAGGGGCTGGAGGGGGAGACTGGGATAGGGTGGGGGTGGAGGGGCTGGAGGGGGAGACTGGGATAGGGTGGGGGTGGAGGGGCTGGAGGGGGAGACTGGGATAGGGTGGGGGTGGAGGGGCTGGAGGGGGAGACTGGGATAGGGTGGGGGTGGAGGGGCTGGAGGGGGAGACTGGGATAGGGTGGGGGTGGAGGGGCTGGAGGGGGAGACTGGGATAGGGTGGGGGTGGAGGGGCTGGAGGGAGAGACTGGGATAGGGTGGGGGTGGAGGGGCTGGAGGGGGAGACTGGGATAGGGTGGGGGTGGAGGGGCTGGAGGGGGAGACTGGGATAGGGTGGGGGTGGAGGGGCTGGAGGGGGAGACTGGGATAGGGTGGGGGTGGAGGGGCTGGAGGGGGAGACTGGGATAGGGTGGGGGTGGAGGGGCTGGAGGGGGAGACTGGGATAGGGTGGGGGTGGAGGGGCTGGAGGGGGAGACTGGGATAGGGTGGGGGTGGAGGGGCTGGAGGGGGAGACTGGGATAGGGTGGGGGTGGAGGGGCTGGAGGGCCAGACTGGGATAGGGTGGGGGTGGAGGGGCTGGAGGGCCAGACTGGGATAGGGTGGGGGTGGAGGGGCTGGAGGGGGAGACAGATTGGGAGCGGGGCTTAGTTGACCAGAGATCTGGGTTTTGTCGGTTGGATTATACTGCTCCACAGACCGACGCTGCTGTATCTCTGAGTTGTGTGGAGTGTTTCTGAATCTCCTGAGTTCCATCAGGCAGCAGCGGCATTCCCTTTGTTTCCTTTCTCTCTCTCTCTCTTTCTCAGATTCTCACATTCTCCCTGGTCCTGCTGGTGTTTCCCAGTTATAACCTGATACAGTTGGAGACTCCAGTCAACAAACAGGGTTACAAACCCACTGGAGGTAAGGAGTCATCATTAGAGTCTGAAAAATTACCCTTTGACCCATTGTGTCTGCCCCAATCAAAAACAAGCACCTTACCATTCTAATCCCATTTTCCAGCACTTGGCCCGTAGTTTCATATGCTTTGGTATTGCAAGTGTACATCTAAGTAGATTAATACTTTGAATGTTTGTTTGTTTCTGTCTCTCCCACCCTTACAAGCAGTGAGTTCCAGATTCCTACCACCTTCTGAGTGGCAACAAGTTTCCCCATGTCTCCTCGAAACATCCTGCCCTGTACCCTGGTCATTGATCCCTCCACACAGGAGAAACTGTAGACCTAGCCGTGTCCTCTCCTCTGTCTCCCCCCTCCCCTCTGCTCCAAATCAGTCCAGTCTCTCTTCATAATTAAAACTCTTCAGCCCAGGCAACATCCTCATAAACCTCCACTGCACCCTCTCCTCTCCTAGAATGTGAAATCCAAAACTGTACATAATACTCTAGCTGTGTCCTAACAAATCATATGCCCTCTGACAGTGCGGTGCTCCCTTGGCGCCGACCCTCTGACAGTGCGGTGCTCCCTTGACACCGACCCTCTGACAGTGCGGTGCTCCCTTGGCACCGACCCTCTGACAGTGCGGTGCTCCCTTGGCACCGACCCTCTGACAGTGCGGCGCTGCCTCCAGGCTGTGTTTGAGTGTGTATCTAAAATCCCTGTGCTGTGTTGGTTTGCTGATCACATAGTTCTGTATGCACTGAGGAGATAAAGGAGAGGGGATATGAATAAGCAGATTTTGCAGAATGAAGGCTTTGTTTCCCTTCCATAGCATTGTTATTTATCTTTCCCCAATATGTTTTCTGCTAGTTATTTCCAGGACAATCCTCACTGAGCTGGAATCCTCCCGGATATCGGGACTTCCTGACCGGTCTCTCTCTGATGCCCAGGGATCCGTGCACCTGCAGGAAGAAGCTGACCTGTTCAGCAACAATTCCCAGGAGCAAGGGAACCGCTCAGCTCCAGTGGGGCAGATGTCCCAGAGTCTGAGGGTCAGCCACCCTGAAGATTCACAGCTCCAGGATTCTGTCGGCAACTCCTCGTCTGGGAGGCAGGAGGACACATCCGACTCTGGCATGCCTATCCCAAGCACGGGGCATCTCCAGCAAGGACCACAGACGGAAGCACTCCTAGGGAATGCCCTCTCTGTTAAACCTGGGCATGCCGATGAGATGTGAAATGGAACGTCAAGCACTTGCTAAGGACCGCGAGCCTCCTGCCCTCCCCTCACGGCCACTGAGTGACCGGGACAGTGCAGCTCTGAGCATTCCTGGTGAAGGGCTCCTGCCTGAAACGTCGATTTTATTTCCTGCTCCTCAGATGCTGCCTGATCTGCTGTGCTTTTCCAGCACCACTCTAATCTAAGCTCTGAGCATTGGTCACAGCCTCTGCTGACTGTTGGATCCTTCATGGTCCCCTCTCGATGAGAAAGCTGCATCTCGCCTGGGACTCCAATTGGGTGCTGTACACTTCCTCTGTGGTCTGGCCTTTCTAAATGACGAGTTCTGTAAATAGTTATTCAGAAATCCCTGTCCATCTGTCCGCCCCTCTCTGTGCATGTCTCCCTCTGTATCCTGATCATTCTTAAATACTGTTTTGACAAATAAATATTTTTATTGATATTTGCATACAATCAGACCCTCCAGTTGTTGGAGGTGGTTTTGATTTTTGTTTTGGTAAATTGTAAGTGTATAATGTTTTACAGAGATATATTTATTCATGGATTTTGAAGGCTGGCCATAGCCATCTATCCTTATCAGAGTATACCCCAGGTGATTGTGTTTGGAGCTTGTGTTAAAAGTGAACCTTCTACATCCTTCACTGATCAAGAAACAAAACTATGGAATATTATTGAGCCAAGTAGCAGAAGCTAAGACACAAGCCATAGACTTTGTTCTTAGAGTAGATAAAAATGACCCCTGCCACAGTCGGTGAGACTTACAAAGTCTATGGGAGTTGAGAATCTGCTAGAGTTGATGTTTCCCCTTTTGAACTCTGCAGGGATTGTTTGAACCTGCGCTGGGGTTTCTCCAGTCAATACATCCTCTGAGCTTACTGGATTTGAAACAGGATCCAGCTCCACTGAAGGAATAGCAATATATTTTTAAGTCAGGATGGTGAGGGGCTCAGAAGGGAACACGACCCCCCTTCAAGTTCCCCTCTCTCTGCTGCCTTTGCCCCTCTGAATGACTGAGGGTAGTGGGGGGAATTTCTCCCAAGTCGCGTTCCTGAAGAGCTACCTCCAACCTGCAGGGCGGCACTGTTCCTGGAGGACTAGTTGGTGTTGCTGGTGCTGGCCGCTGGGAGGTGCCCTTCAGGGAGGTTACTCCCCCTGGTCCTGCCTGCTGCAGGGGTCGCTGTTGTGGCGCCGGGGGGCGGGGGTCGCTCTTGGCCCGGTGACGATCGTCGACGTCCCGCCAGGAGATGGCGGCGGCGGCGGAAAAAACCAGGCCGAAGGTGAAAGAGAGAGAGAGAAGGAAAGAAAAAACATACCTGGAGAAAGAATCACCCGGAAAACCAGAGAGACAGAGTCAAATACCCGGGATAGGGGGAGGGGGAGAGAATTACTGCTGTGGGCCCCGCTGGAATGTTCCAGAATAAAACCCCCGGGAGAGCGGGTGGGGGAGGGGTGTCCCTGGGGGTTTAAGGGGGGGGGGGTGACCCTGGGGTTTGAGGGGGGTGGGTGGGGGGTGTCCCTGGGGTTTGAGAGGGGGTGGGTGGGGGGTGTCCTGGGGGGGTGGGGGGTGTCCTTGGGGTTTGAGAGGGGGGGGGTGGTGGGTGTCCCTGGGGGGTGGGGGTGTCCCTGGGGTGTGGGGGGGGGTGTCCCTGGGGTTGGGGGGGGGGGAGGTAGGGGTGTCCCTGGGGGTTGGGGAGTGTGGGGGCGGGGGAGGGGTATCCCTGGGGTTTGAGAGGGGTGGGGGGGAGGGGTATCCCTGGGGTTTAAGGGGTGGGGGGGTGACCCTGGGGTTTGGGGGGGGGGGTGTAGGGGGGGAGAGGTGTCCCTGGGGTTTGCGGGGGGGGAGTAGGGAGGGAAAGGTGTCCCTGGGGTTTGCGGGGGTCTGGTGTGGAGGGGGGGGGGGTGTTGAGAGGTGTCCCTGGGGTTTGCGGGGGTCTGGTGTGGAGGGGGGGGGGAAGGAGAGGTGTCCCTGGGGTTTGTGGGGGGGAGTAGGGGGGGAAAGGTGTCCCTGGGGTTTGCGGGGGTCTGGTGTAGGAGGGGGGTGAGAGGTGTCCCTGGGGTTTGCGGGGGTCTGGTGTGTGTGGGGGGGGGGGGGGAGCGGGGAAGAGGTGTCCCTGAGAATGATGGTGTCAGGGGGTGTGATCTACCTGAGTTTTAGATACAGGGGTTATTTGATAAATGTTGGGGCGTGGGGTCATACGTGGGGATTCATGTCATCATACCTCCACCTTGTTATTTACCAGAAGCCTGCTCCACGGCTCGGGACGATTACAAGGATTCCCCATAATGATGCCTGATGCTATGCAAGGGCTCCAGGCTGTTGCAAGCTCTATCATTTGCTGCTCTCAAATCATGTCTTTGAATTGTGAATCACAGGAGGCCCAGGATCCAATCAGCAGCTGCAGACATGGTCAGCCTTTCAGCTGCACAAACACCAGCCAATCATTCCGACTTACTCTCTTCTATCTCTTCATGTTGAATATCCGGTGAGTTAGAAATCAAACCCCATTAAATATCCGGTTTGTTACACCCCAAACCCCATTAAATATCCCGAGTGTTAAATTCTGATCCCCATGAAATATCCAGATTGTAAAACACAACCCCATTAAATATTGATTTGAAGATGCTGGTTAAGTATTGGTGTATTACGCCCCGAACCCCATTAAATCTCTGGGAGAATAACAGCCAGGGTTCCTGCTAATGATCTGAAGAGAGACGGGGGACCTTTTTCACACGGAGGATGGTGCTTATATTAGATTACTTACAGTGTGGAAACAGGCCCTTCGGCCCAACAAGTCCACACCGACCCGCCGAAGCGTAACCCACCCAGACCCATTCTCCTACATTTACCCCTTCACCTAAAACTACGGGCAATTTAGCATGGTCACTTCACCTGACCTGCACATTTTTGGATTGTGGGAGGAAACCGGAGCACCCAGAGGAAACCCACCCAGACACAGGGAGAATGTGTAAACTCCACACAGAGAGTCGCCTGAGGTAGGAGTTGAACCCGGGACTCTGGCGCTGTGAGGCAGCAGTGCTAACCACTGTGCCACCATGCCACCCATATGGAATGAGCTGCCAGAGGAAGTGGTAGAACTAAGTCCAGTTACAACATTTAAAAGATGTTTGGATAGGCATATGGATAGGAAATATTTAGAGGGATATGGGCCAAGTGCAGACAAAGCGACTAGTTTGGGACACTGGTTGGCAAAGGCAAGTTTGGTCGACGGATCTGTTTCCATGTTCTATGACTTCATAAATCAGCCGCAGTCCTGCTCCTGATCACTGTCCAGTGACCCTGCCTACAGGAACGGGAAATCAATCAAGCTGGTAAGAATGAGACGTGAAATACTGTCAGTCATGATACTTCTGTTATTATCTTTCAGGTTCAGTGAATCTCTGACGTCACATGAAGGAAAAGATTCAGGTATCTTCCTACTTTGTTCAAAATGAACAACTGTCATTTTGCGAGCACCTTGCTGGGTAAGAGCAGCCCTGGCACTACACACAAACATTATAAGATGCATTTTACATCAGGCATGTAAGGAAATAACTGGGACGAGTAACCAAGAGATCAGCATTTAGCAGGAGGGAAACACTTGAAGAGAATTTCTGACCTGAGAGTCAATCCTTTGCAGCAGAAACCCTCCTTAACAGCACAGCACAGTGCAGGCTCCCAAAGCAACTGCACTTGGCAGCCCACTCCCACCTTCTAAAGCGGCAATTAGGGATGGGCAATACGTGCTGACCCAGCCAGCGTCACCCGCATCTAAGGATCAATTTTCTAAAAATTCAGTAACATCCCCCCACCCCACTCCACTCCAGTCCACCCCACCCCACCCCACCCACAGAGTAGAGCATTTCAGACATTCACTCCACCGCCTTGTCTGCCGAATGGGGAATGTGTAGAGAAAGCTTTGCTCTGCATTGAACCCCATGCTGTCCCTGTCCCAGGAGTGTTTGATGGCAGGGGGAGAGATAGTGTAGAGGGAGCTTTACTCTATACCTAATCCCATGCTGCCCCTGTCCTACAAGTGTTTGATAGTGAGGAACAGTGTAAGGGGAGTTTTACACTGTATCTCACCCCATGTTGTCCCAGGAATGTCTAGTAGGGGACACATAGAGGGAGCTCTACTGTGTATGTAACCCTGTGCTGTCCCTGTATCTTGGAGTGTTTGATGGTGGGCAGCGTAGAGAGAGTTTTACATTCAGTTTAGAAGAGTAGAGGGAGCTTTATTGTGTTGTCCGTGTAGTTCCATGTTGCTGTCTATTCACAGTGAGCACCGTTTCAAACGCCCCGTGTTGGCAGGTCGAACAATTCTTTGTGGCAGAGAGCTGTAAGGAGTGCACACGCTTTGAGGTGGTAAGTGTCCTGGAAAGGTGACTGCTGGGAGTGTGGGTGTAAAAGGGAGGGTTTGGGGCCCTGTGCCAGGGGAAAGGGGGAGTGGCAGAGACAGATGGGGCCTTGCCCAGCACCTGAGCAATTTGTTGATCACAGTCTGACTCCTGTGTTCTTTACAGAAAACCCGAGAAGCCTGCAGTACAACAGGATTTGTGGAAAAGATCAATTGCTCCGAGTCCCAGCGAGAGGAATATAAAAGGTAGGGATTTCTGGGTTCTTTGTTCATGGGGATGTTGTGTGGAATGGAGCTGGGAGGGGTAGGGATATTGAGTTGCACAGTTGACCGCTGGACTGTCTATGGCTCTAACCTATCGTATTAAGGCTGTTTCACAATGCTGTACTGTGTGCCTCTGCAGCTGCCGCTCCGCACTGATGGAGGAGACTCTGTTCTGGAGGTTCGAAGGCACCATGCTAACACTCTCCATCATCTTCTCCGTGTTGGTCATTCACCGTCAGACAGCACTGGACAGACTGGCCTCTGAGAAGGTCCGGAGACAAATTGAATCAATTTGACCTGATTGCTGCCTCATTGTCAGACATTGAGACTGAGTGTGGTTACAGCTGAATACAAATAAGCACACACAGACCGGAGCACTCCAATCAGTATTACCTAGTGTTCTGTGTAGGCCTGCCTCCGATCCGGTGCAGGGGAAAATAAGGACTGCAAATGCTGGAGAGTCAGAGTCGAGAGAGTGGTGCTGGAAGAGCACAGCAGGTCAGGCAGCATCTGAGGAGCAGGAACATCGATGTTTCAGGCAAGAAGCCTCAGTCCAGTGCAATCTGACCAACTCAATTCCATCATCTGTTCAGTCCATGATCAAAATATACACCAATTATTGCCTCTGCCACCCTCGTGTGGCTCCAGTAGAAGTGACTCTCGAGTTTAAGGTTATTTGTGTCTGTGTGTGTTACTCTGAGCCTTGTGTGTGTATGCATGTGTGTGAGAGAGAGAGAGCGCATTACAGTGTAAGCCGGTTTGTGTGTGAGAGAGAGAGAGAGCATTACGTGTGAGCCAGTTTGTGTGTGAGAGAGAGAGCATTACAGTGTGAGCCGGTTTGTGTGTGTGAGAGAGAGAGCATTACAGTGTGAGCTGGTTTGTGTGTGTGAGAGAGAGAGAGAGCATTACAGTGTGAGCTGGTTTGTGTGTGAGAGAGAGAGAGCATTACAGTGTGAGAGAGAGAGAGAGCATTACAGTGTGTGAGAGAGAGAGAGAGCATTACAGTGTGAGAGAGAGAGAGAGCATTACAGTGTGAGAGAGAGAGAGCATTACGGTGTGAGAGAGAGAGAGAGAGAGAGCATTACAGTGTGAGAGAGAGAGAGCATTACAGTGTGAGAGAGAGAGAGAGCATTACGGTGTGAGCCGGTTTGTGTGTGAGAGAGAGAGCATTACAGTGTGAGCTGGTTTGTGTGTGAGAGAGAGAGAGCATTACAGTGTGAGCCGGTTTGTGTGTGAGAGAGAGAGCATTACAGTGTGAGCCGGTTTGTGTGTGTGTGAGAGAGAGAGAGCATTACAGTGTGAGCCGGTTTGTGTGTGTGTGAGAGAGAGAGCATTACAGTGTGAGCCGGTTTGTGTGTGTGTGAGAGAGAGAGAGCATTACAGTGTGAGCCGGTTTGTGTGTGAGAGAGAGAGCATTACAGTGTGAGCCGGTTTGTGTGTGTGTGAGAGAGAGAGCATTACGGTGTGAGCCGGTTTGTGTGTGAGAGAGAGAGAGAGCATTACAGTGTGAGCCGGTTTGTGTGTGTGAGAGAGAGCATTACAGTGTGAGCCGGTTTGTGTGTGTGAGAGAGAGAGAGAGCATTACAGTGTGAGCTGGTTTGTGTGTGAGAGAGAGAGCATTACAGTGTGAGCCGGTTTGTGTGTGTGTGTGTGTGAGAGAGAGAGAGAGCATTACAGTGTGAGCTGGATTGTGTGAGAGAGAGAGAGCATTACAGTGTGAGCCGGTTTGTGTGTGTGAAAGAGAGAGCATTACAGTGTGAGCCTGTTTGTGTGTGAGAGAGAGAGCATTACAGTGTGAGCCGGTTTGTGTGTGTGTGAGAGAGAGAGCATTACAGTGTGAGCCGGTTTGTGTGTGTGTGAGAGAGAGAGCATTACAGTGTGAGCCGGTTTCTGTGTGTGTGTGTGAGAGAGAGAGAGAGCATTACAGTGTGAGCTGGATTGTGTGTGTGAGAGAGAGCATTACAGTGTGAGCCGGTTTGTGTGAGAGAGAGAGAGAGCATTACAGTGTGAGCCGGTTTGTGTGTGTGAGAGAGAGAGCATTACAGTGTGAGCTGGTTGGGGGGGGGGGGGGAGAGAGAGAGCATTACAGTGTGAGCCGGTTTGTGTGTGTGTGAGAGAGAGAGCATTACAGTGTGAGCCGGTTTGTGTGTGTGTGAGAGAGAGAGCATTACAGTGTGAGCCGGTTTGTGTGTGTGAGAGAGAGAGAGCATTACAGTGTGAGCTGGATTGTGTGTGTGAGAGAGAGCATTACAGTGTGAGCCGGTTTGTGTGTGTGTGAGAGAGAGCATTACAGTGTGAGCCGGTTTGTGTGTGTGAGAGAGAGCATTACAGTGTGAGCCGGTTTCTGTGTGTGAGAGAGAGAGAGCATTACAGTGTGAGCTGGATTGTGTGTGTGAGAGAGAGCATTACAGTGTGAGCTGGTTTGTGTGTGAGAGAGAGAGCATTACAGTGTAAGTCGGTTTGTGTGTGTGAGAGAGAGAGAGCATTACAGTGTGAGCCGGTTTGTGTGTGTGAGAGAGAGAGCATTACAGTGTGAGCCGGTTTGTGTGTGAGAGAGAGAGCATTACAGTGTGAGCCGGTTTGTGTGTGTGAGAGAGAGAGCATTACAGTGTGAGCTGGATTGTGTGTGAGAGAGAGAGCATTACAGTGTGAGCCGGTTTGTGTGTGTGTGAGAGAGAGAGCATTACAGTGTGAGCCGGTTTGTGTGTGTGTGAGAGAGAGAGCATTACAGTGTGAGCCGGTTTGTGTGTGTGTGAGAGAGAGAGCATTACAGTGTGAGCTGGATTGTGTGTGAGAGAGAGAGCATTACAGTGTGAGCTGGTTTGTGTGTGTGAGAGAGAGAGAGCATTACAGTGTTAGTTGGTTTGTGTGTGTGAGAGAGAGAGCATTACAGTGTGAGCCGGTTTGTGTGTGTGAGAGAGAGCATTACAGTGTGAGCCGGTTTGTGTGTGTGAGAGAGAGAGCATTACAGTGTGAGCTGGATTGTGTGTGTGAGAGAGAGCATTACAGTGTGTGCCGGTTTGTGTCTGTGTGAGAGAGAGAGCATTACAGTGTGAGCCAGTTTGTGTGTGAGAGAGAGAGAGAGCATTACAGTGTGAGCTGGTTTGTGTGTGTGAGAGAGAGAGAGAGCATTACAGTGTGAGCTGGTTTGTGTGTGAGAGAGAGAGAGCATTACAGTGTGAGCCGGTTTGATTCTGTGTGAGAGAGAGAGCATTACAGTGTGAGCCGGTTTGTGTGTGTGAGAGAGAGAGCATTACAGTGTGAGCCGGTTTGTGTGTGAGAGAGAGAGAGCATTACAGTGTGAGCCGGTTTGTGTGTGAGAGAGAGAGAGAGCATTACAGTGTGAGCCGGTTTGTGTGTGAGAGAGAGAGAGAGCATTACAGTGTGAGCTGGTTGTGTGTGTGAGAGAGAGAGCATTACAGTGTGAGCTGGTTTGTGTGTGAGAGAGAGAGAGAGCATTACAGTGTGAGCCGGTTTGTGTGTGAGAGAGAGAGAGAGCATTACAGTGTGAGCTGGTTGTGTGTGTGAGAGAGAGAGCATTACAGTGTGAGCCGGTTTGTGTGTGAGAGAGAGAGAGCATTACAGTGTGAGCCGGTTTGTGTGTGTGTGAGAGAGAGAGAGAGCATTACAGTGTGAGCCGGTTTGTGTGTGAGAGAGAGAGAGCATTCCAATGTGAGCCGGTTTGTGTGTGTGAGAGAGAGAGAGCATTACGGTGTGAGCTGGTTTGTGTGTGTGTGAGAGAGAGAGAGCATTACAGTGTGAGCTGGTTTGTGTGTATGAGAGAGAGAGCATTACAGTGTGAGCTGGTTTGTGTGTGAGAGAGAGAGAGAGCATTACAGTGTGAGCCGGTTTGTGTGTGTGTGAGAGAGAGAGAGAGCATTACAGTGTGAGCCGGTTTGTGTGTGTGTGTGAGAGAGAGAGAGAGCATTACAGTGTGAGCTGGTTTGTGTGTGTGTGAGAGAGAGAGCATTACAGTGTGAGCCGGTTTGTGTGTGTGTGAGAGAGAGAGCATTACAGTGTGAGCCGGTTTGTGTGTGTGTGCGTCACACTGGGACCCTAGTGCCTTTGTGTGTTTGTTAAACATTGTCTTTTTGAACAAATCTGATAGGTTAAGTGTAGGTCACCACCACACAGCCTGACCTTGTACTTATTAATCCCAATGAGTGTATCTAAATCAGGAAAATAACCTGCTGTGCAGAACGACAAGATGCTGGAGTGAAATATCACTCAGGCTGTGTAGACTGAGAGTCATTTAGGGCTGAAGTAGTGTGGAGAGCGCATTACCGTCAGTTTAAAAGAATATAACTTTCTTCTGTATTTAACTCCAGGAGTCTCTATCCTGGGACTCATCAACTGAGGTAGTGTGGGCTGAGGTTAGAAACAGGAAAGGAGAGGTCACCCTGTTGGGAGTTTTCTATAGGCCTCCGAATAGTCCCAGAGATGTAGAGGAAAGGACGGTAAAGATGATTCTCGATAGGAGTGAGAGAGACAGGGTAGTTGTCATGGGGGACTTCAACTTTCCAAATATTGACTGGGTACGAGTGCTATAGATGGGTCAGTTTTTGTCCAGTGTGTGCAGCAGGGCTTCCTGACACAGTATGTAGACAGGCCAACAAGGGGCAAAACCACATTAGATTTGGTACTGGGTAATGAGTCCGGCCAGGTAGGTGAGCACTTTGGTGATAGCGATCACAATTCTGTTATGTTTAGTGATAGAAAGGGATAAGTGTATACCACTGGGCAAGAGTTACAGCTGGGGGAAAGGCAATTACGATGCGATTAGGCAAGATTTAGGAAGCATAGGATGGGGAAGGAAACTGCAGGGGATGGGCACGTTAGAAATGTGGAGCTTATTCAAGGGAAAGCTCCGTGTGTCCTAGATAATTATATACCTGTCAGGCAGGGAGGAAACTGTAGAGTGCGGGAAGGAAGTGGAATCTCTGGTCAAGAGGAAGAAGAAGGCTTATGTTAGGATGAAATGTAAAGGCTCAGTTCGGGTGCTTGAGGGTTACAAGGCAGCCATGAGAGACCTCAAGAGAGAGCTCAGAAGAGCCAGGAGGAGACATGAGAAGTTGTTGGTGGATAGGATCAGGGTAAACCCTAAGGCTTTCTATAGGTATTTAAGGAATAAATGAATGACAAGAGTAAGATTAGGGCCAATCAAGGATAGTAGTGGGAAGTTGTGTGTGGTGTCAGAGGAGATAGGGGAAGCACTAAACGAATATTTTTCGACAGTATTCACTCTAGAAAACGACAATGTTGTCGAGGAGATACTGAGATACAGGCTACTAGACTAGGTGGGATTGAGGCTCACAAGGAAGAGGTATTAGAAATTCTGCAGAGTGTGAAAATAGATAAGTTCCCTGGGCCGGATGGGATTTATCCGAGGATCCTCTGGGAAGCCAGGGAGGAGATTGCAGAGCCTTTGGCATTGATCTTTAAATCATCATTGTCTACAGGAATAGTGCCAGAAGACTGGAGGATAACAAATGTGGTTCCCTGTTCAAGAAGGAGAGTAGAGACAATCCTGGTAATTATAGACCAGTGAGCCTTACTTCAGTTGTTGCTAAAGTGTTGGAAAAGGTTATAAGAGATAGGAATTATTATCGTCTAGAAAATAATAATTTGACTAGGGATAGTCAGCACGGTTTTGTGAAGGGTAGGTCGTGCCTCACAAACCTTATTGAGTTCTTTGAGAAGGTGACCAAACAGGTAGATGAGAGTAAACCTGTTGATGTGGTGTATATGGATTTCAGCAAGGCGTTCGATAAGGTTTGGTCGGAGTAACTGGAATGCAAAGTACTGGGCTAATGGTAAGATTCTTGGTAGTGTAGATGAGCAGAGAGATCTCGGTGTCCATGTACACAGATCCCTGAAAGTTGCCACCCAGGTTGACAGGGTTGTTAAGAAGGCATAGAGTGTTTTGGCCTTTATTAATAGAGGGATCGAGTTCCGGAACTATGAGGTTATGCTGCAGCTGTACAAAACTCTGGTGCAGCCGCATTTGGAGTATTGTGTAATGGTCACCGCATTATAAGAAGGATGGGGAAGCTTTGGAAAGGGTGCAGAGGAGATTTACTAGGATGTTGCCTGGTATGGAGGGAAGGTCTTACGATGAAAGGCTGAGGGACTTGAGGCTGTTTTTGTTAGAGAGAAGAAGGTTGAGAGGTGACTTAATAGAGACATATAAGATAATCAGAGGGTTAGATAGGGTGGACAGGGAGAGTCTTTTTCCAAGTATAGTGACAAAGAGCATGAGGGGGCATAGCTTTAAATTGAGGGGTGATAGATATAGGACAGATGTCAGAGGTAGTTTATTTACTCAGAGAGTAGTAAGGGTTTCACAAGGTTTGTAGCTCAGGTTGAGGTTTAGGGTGTTGGTTTGCTCACTGAGCTGTAGGTTTGATATCCAATCGTTTCATTACCTGGCTAGGTAACATCATCAGTGGCGACCTCCAAGTGAAGCAAAGCTGTTGTCTCCTGCATTCTATTTATATCTTTCTCCTGGATGGGGTTCCTGGGGTTTGTGGTGATGTCATTTCCTGTTCGTTTTCTGAGGGGTTGATAGATGTCATCTAGATCTATGTGTTTGTTTATGGCGTTGTGGTTGGAGTGCCAGGCCTCTAGGAATTCTCTGGCATGTCTTTGCTTAGCCTGTCCCAGGATAGATGTGTTGTCCCAGTCGAAATGGTGGTAGTTTTTCATCCGTGTGTAGGGCTACAAGGGAGAGAGGCTCGTGTCTTTTTGAGGCTAGCTGGTGTTCGTGTATCCTGGTGGCTAACTTTCTTCCTGTTTGTCCTACGTAATGTTTGTGGCAGTCCTTGCATGGAATTTTATAGATGACGTTGGTTTTGCCCATGGGATGTACTGGGTCTTTTAAGTTTGTTAGTTTTTGTTTGAGAGTGTTGGTGGGTTTGTGTGTTACTAGGATTCCGAGGGGTCTTAGTAATCTGGCTGTCATTTCTGAAACTTCTTTGATGTATGGTAAGGTGGTTAGGGTTTCTGGCTGTGTTTGGTCTGCTTGTCGTGGTTTGTTCTTGAGGAATCTGCGCACTGTGTTTTTTGAGTATCCGTTCTTCTTGAATACGTTGTGTCGGTGGTTCTCCTCTGTTTTCCGAAGTTTGTCTGTGCTGCAGTGTGTGGTGGCTCGTTGGAATAGTGTTCTGATACAGCTTCGTTTGTGTGTGTTGGATGTCACAGTAGAAAGAAAGGACAAGGGAGAATTACAAACCTGCGCATACAGAAAACCAACAAACACTGACCAAATACTTAACCATGCCAGCAACCATCCCAACTTTAAGTACATTTAAATCGTCATTGGACAAGCATGTGGGCGTACATGGAATAGTGTAGGTTAGATGGGCTTCAGATTGGTATGACAGGTCGACACAACATCGAGGGCCGAAGGGCCTGTACTGCGCTGTAATGTTCTATGTTCTAGGGTACTTGATGGGGACAGTGTAGAGGGAGCTTTACTCTGTAACTTCGCCCTGTCTATCCTGAGTGTGTTTGATGAGGACAGTGTAGAGGGAGCTTTACTCTGTATCTAACCCCTGTCTCTGTCCTGGGAGTGTTTGATGGGGACACTGTGGAGGGAGCTTTACCTCTAGTTGACCACATGCTGTTGCAGTCCTGGGAGGGTCTGATGGGGGGGACAGTGTAGAATGATCTTTACTCTGTACCTGACCCTGTGCTGGGAGTGAGATGGGGACAGTGTAGAGGAAGCTGTCATGCAGCCAGTTTCCACTATGTTTCTGTTAGTTTCTGGTTACTAACGTTACTATCTGGCCTCAGTAATGTTTGGACCTCTTTTGTTTCGTTTTATTTCAAAGATAGGATGACATCTCTGTTTACAAAAGCTGACTAAACACTCTGCTTAAACAGTGATAGCTGTCTGGTTTACATTAAAGAATGCATTGACCCCTTGGTGTTGTAATTGCAATAATAGAGCAGGATGTTGAAGAATTGGGCTACTTTGGATTTCGTGTTGTGCACTAAGAAAGGGATTAGTTAGCTATCGTACTGTAAAGGAACCTTTGAGAAATAAGAACGTAACCATCGCGTTAAAGAAGAACTGACTGCACTTTAGAAACAGCATTTAAAATGTTGGTGATATAATCATGTTACAACCACACGTTTGAAAAGTTCACACTTAAGAAAGTGTCCCCAATTTGTCAATCACATCACAACGAAATTGTGTTAACAAAATGCACATTTTAGCAGAACAACCTGTAAACCTTTAGATTCCCTACAGTGTGGAAACAGGCCCTTCGGCCCAACCAGTCCACACCAACCCTCCAAAGAGTAACCCACCCAGACCCATTTCCCTCTGACTAATGCACCTAACACTATGAGCAATTTAGCTTGGCCAATCCACCTGACCTGCAATTCTTTGGATTGTGGGAGGAAACCGGAGCAAACCCACACAGACACTGGGAGAATGTGCAAACTCCACACAGACAGTCACCCACGGCTGGAATCGAACCTGGTTTTATGTGAAGTTTCAATAACATGTAGATCATTCTGAAACAAGGGTGTTAAATCTGATCGAACAAATGGAGGGCTATGAGAAGCAAGTTGATGACCACACATTGGGAGAATACCTGAAAAACATTAACGGGCTAATGTTTCAAATGTTACCAGAAAATCTAGAAGTAAAAAAAGGGGCTTATGAAAGAAAAGTATAGATATGAACACTAGTACGATTCAGGAAAATCCAAAGGTTCATTATCAGTACATAAGGAGCAAACGAATCACCATGGGAGGGTTGTACCTACCAGTAAAATTCACCAGGACCATCTCTGACACCTCCCTCCCCTTCCTGGACCTCTCCATCAATAACAACTGACTTGACACTGACATTTATTTTACAAACCCACAACTACCTGGATTACACCTCTTCCCACCCTACCTCCTCCATATTCCCAATTCCTCCGCCGTATCTGCTCCCAGGAGGACCAGTTCCACCACAGAACACCCCAGATGGCCTCCTTTAAAGACCGCAATTTCCCTTCCCACATGGTTGAAGATGCCCTCCAACGCATCTCATCCATATCCCACACCTCCGCCCCTCACCCCACTATAGCAAGGACAGAACCCCCCCTGGTCCTCACCTTCCACCCCACCAACCTCTGCATCATCCTCCGCCACCTCCAAACGGACCCCACCAACAGGGATATATTTCCCTCCCCACCCCTTTCCACCTTCTGCAAAGACCGTTCCCTCCGTGACTACCTGGTCAGGTCCACACCCCCTACAACCCACCCTCCCCTCCTGGTACTTTCCCCTGCCACCGCATGAATTGCAAAACCTGTGCCCACACCTCCATCCAAGGCCCCAAAGGAGCCTTCCACATCCATCAACGTTTCACCAGCACATCCACCAATGTCATTTATTGTATCCGAAGCTCCCAATGTGGTCTCTTCTACATTGGGGAGACTGGACGCCTTCTCGCAGAGCGCTTTAGGGAACATCTCCGAGACACCCGCACCAATCAACCCCACCGCCCCGTGGCCCAACATTTCAACTCCCCCTCCCACTCTGCCGAGGACATGCAGGTCCTGGGCCTCCTCCACCGCCGCTCCCTCACTACCTGACACCTGGAGGAAGAACGCCTCATCTTCCACCTCAGGACACTTCAACCCCAGGACTTCACCAGTTTCCTCATCTCCCCTCCCCCCACCTTACCCCAGCTCCAACCTGCCAGCTCAGCACCATCCTCATGACCTGTCCTACCTGCCAATCTCCCTTCCCACCTATCCACTCCACCCTCCTCTCTAACCTATCACCTCCATCCCCACCCCCATTCACCTATTGTACTCTTGCCTACCTTCTCCCCAACCCCACCCCCTTTCCCACTGATCTCTCCACCCTGCAGGGCACCCTGCCTTCAGTCCTCATGAAGGACTTTTGCCCCAAACATCGATTTATCTGCTCCTCAGATGCTGCCTGACCTGCTGTGCTTTTCCAGCATCACTCTAATCTAGTACATGGAAGCAGACAATGTAGACTGAATGCTCAACGAGCAGTTTGTCTTTTCACAAAAGGGGTGTCACAGGCAATTAAAGAGGGATGGGAAATGTTCAATGAAGTAAACAGGGAAGTGCTGGGGGACAGACCGAAGGGGTGAATAAATCATGAGGAACAGAAGAATTGCATCCTCAAGAAGCCAAGGAGGATAATAGCAGATGCCCCGAGGATCATTTTCCGATCCTCACTGGATACAGATGAGCTTCCAGAGGATGGGAGGTCTTTGAACGTTTTCCTATTATTTGAAAAAGATGCAAGGGATGGGTCAAATAATTATGGACTGGTCACTCCAATCTCAGTGCTGAGCAAATTATTACATTTGAGACCGGATAAACCACCACTGGATTAAATCAGAGTCACGCGGTTTATTATGGGAAGGTCATGTCGAGTCATAGAGATGTACAACATGGAAACAAGAGCCTTCGGTCCAACCCGTCCATGCCGACCTGATATCCCTAACCCAATCTAGTTCCAACTGCCAGCACCCGGCCTATATCCCTCCAAATCCTTCCTATTCATAAACCCATCCAGATGCCTTTTAAATGTTGTAATTGTACCAGCCTCCACCACTTCCTCTGGCAGCTCATTCCATACACATAACACCCTCTGAGTAAAAATGTTGCCTCTTACCCTAAACCAATGCCCTCTAGTTCTGGACTCCCCCAGCCCAGGCAAAATACTTTGTCTATTTACCCTATACATGCCCCTCATAATGTTATAAACCTCTACAAGGTCACCCCTGAGCCTCTGACACTCCACCTTCTTGACTATCGTATTTACCTGCAACTCTACTTGCAAGGAGCTATGAACCTGCACTCCAAGGTTTCTTTGTTCAGCAACACTTCCTGGGACCTTACCATTAAGTGTATAAGTCCTGCTAAGATTTGCTTTCCCAAAATGCAGCACCTCACATTTACCTAAATTAAACTCCATCTGCCACTTCTCAGCCCATTGGCCCAGATCCTGTTGTAATCTGAGGTAACCTTCTTCGCTGTCCACTACACCTCCAATGTTGGTGTCATCAGCAAACTTACTAACTATACCTCTTATGCTCACCTAAGAGGTGTCTTACTAACTTAATTCAATTCATCAAGATAGACCAATTAGGGTAGTGCAGCGGATGTTATCTACATGGACAAAAGTCTCAGCAGACTAGTTAGAAAGACCAAGGCCCATGGAACATGGGCAATCCAGCTGAGTTGGCTCAATAATGGACAATACTTGGTGGAAAATAGTTTCCACTGTTGGTCGACATGGCTCCAAGGGATGACTGGGAAATTTGTAGGGAACACAAATTAGCCAGGTAATTGATGAAAAGACTGACTGCAGATAGTGTCTGGTTGAGTGGGTGGGAAGGTAGCGTCTGGTTGAGTGGGTGGGAAGGTAGTGTCTGGTTGAGTGGGTGGGAAGGTAGTGTCTGGTTGAGTGGGTGGGAAGGTAGCGAATGGAAGATGGAGAAACCAAAAGGATAAAAACACCAGGCATGTGGTCCATGTCCATAGCTCCCTGATGGTGGCAGAGCAGGTGAATAAGGTGCCAAATACATCATGAGGTACACTGCTTCATTGGGCAAGGTATTGAGTACTAGATCAAGGCTGTAATGAGGCGAACATGAGGACCGCAGATGCTGGAGATTACAGTCGAGAGTGTGGTGCTGGAAAAGCACAACAGGTCAAGCAGCATCTGAGGAACAGGAGAGTCGAGATTTCAGGCATAAGCCCTTCATCATGGTTCCTTCAAGCTGAGGAGAGTCATTAAGCCAAGGTTTTTTTTTAAGAACACAGGACATTGATTAGGCCACTTTTGGAATGTTGTGCACAATTCTGGTCTCCTTCCTATCGGAAGGACGTTGTGAAACTTGAAAAGGGTTCAGAAAAGATTTACAAGGATATTGCCAGGGTTGGAGGATTTGAGCTACAGGGAGAGGTTGAACAGGCTGGGGCCTTTATCTCTGGACCGTCGGAAGCTGAGGTTCATAAGCTCATGAAGGGCTCCAATAGGATAAATAAACAAAGTCTTTTCCCTGGGGCCGGGGAGTCCAGAACTAGAGGGTGTAGGTTTAGGGTGAGAGGGGAAAGATATGAGAGAGACCCAAGGGGCAACCTTTTCACACAGAGGGTGGTACGTGTGTGGAATGAGCTGTAAGGGGAAGTGGAGGAGTCTGGTACAATTGCAACATTTAAGAGGCATCTGGATGGGTATATGAATAGGGAGGGTTTGGAGGGATCTGGGCCAAGTGCTGACAAATGGAGGTAGATTAGGTGAGCATATCTGCTCAGCACAGATGAGTTGGACTGAACAATCTGTTTCCATACTGTACATCTCTATGACAAGAGGCTTAGGGGTGATTCAACCGAGGAGTTCAACTTAATAAGGGGCTTGGATGGAGTGAATGGGAAAGATGTATCTTCCCTCATGGAGAGTTCAGTAACCAAGGGCACAGATTTAACAGGTTTGGTAGGCACATCAAAGGAAGCATGAGGAAAAGCTATTTCACCCATGGGTAGTGGGTGTCTGGAGCTCTCTGCTTGGTTTGGTGATGGAGACAGAAACCCTCACCTCATTTAAAAGAAAGTTTAACGTGCCCTTGAATTGCTGAAGGCTGTAGACTGGTGCTAGAAAAGATTAGAATTGGCAGCTCGTTTCAGTGAACACCGACATGATGAATTGAATGACCATTTTCTGATCATATGCTTTGAGAAATGTTGGATTTGCTTAGGATATTATCTGCAGCATAGACTAAGGAGAACCAGTGGATGAGATGTATTTGGATTTTGTAAGGCTTTTGATGAGGTTAATAAACAAAGTTAGAGTGCATGGCCTTGGGAGAAATATATAAGTACAGATTGAGACTTGATTGATAGGCAGAAACAGAGCAGGAATAAACAATGTCACCAGCCCATTGGGGAAGTGTGCTGATCCTCAAACTCCATTAATATTGGCTCAAAGTACACACAGCCCCCCGAGTTACATGGGCGTAGGAATCAGGTTAACATAAAAAACCAAGCTCCCATACTTAACAACTACTGTTTATTATTAATGAATACATTTTATCCACAAGCAAAACTGTACACTATGAAGATATAACTCCCACTCACTGATACTTTAACCAACCTGTAAAATGACTGGAGATACAAGAAGAAAACAGGTGTTATGGTAGTGTGTGTGTGTTGGGGGAGGGGGGAACACGATTCAAAGGGTTAGGCATTTCTTTACTTATCCAGATCTCTATTTTCCAATCTTCATGACCTTTCACCTCTTAGGAGGCACAGGGCAATTGGCACATAAATTACAAAGCTTCTCGGTGACTGGTTAAAGGCATCTGATAGGAGAAAATAATCAGGCTTCAGGAACTTTGACCAGAGATAGAACTTGCTCTTCCAGCAGTCCTGGGACTACTCACCCTGTAATGTAAACACCCAAGGTGTTTCCCAGCTCAGAAGCCAGAGACCTGTCATCACATCCTGACATCTTCTGGCATCTACAACTGGTCACATTGGTATAAACCAATCAGCAACTTACTGCTGGCCAATTCTCACTCTGCACACATACACCCCTGGTGGTGAGGGGTCTTATCTTTCTTCTCCCACTACTGTGCAAATCAGCAGTGTAAACACAGCTCACAATGAGTTCCAGTCAGTTGTTTTCAGAGGTGCAGTCACTCCTGGGTCTTAACACGATTCTCCCATTTTATTCAAAGTACAGAAACGTTCCAATGTCTTTACAGATGTATCATGCTCAGGATGGCAGGATGTTACTAGTGGGGTACCACAAGGATCAGTGCCAGGACCACAATCCTATGTAGCTGTGGACCCCAGTTGGAATACGTCCATATCTGCTGGATGGGACGGTAAATGGTGAGGAGGTTATGAGGGGAATCGGACACGCTAAGTGAATGGACTGGAAGATGGCAGATGGAATAGAATATGAATAAACATGAAGTTAAGTTACTTTGCTAGAAAATAAGTAGGGCTTGGGGAGTGCGAGTATCCAAAAGAACCTGGTGTCCTTGTTCTTCAATTATTGCAAGTTGGTATTCAAGTGCAACAAATAGTTAGAAAGACAAATTAATACATTGGCCTTCATTGTAAGGAGATCCTATCACAGGAATAAAGATGTCTGGTTACAGTTGTATAGAACACGTCTGGTGTATTCTGTACAGTTTTGGTCCCCCTATCTAAGGGAGGTTCCATTTGCCATAGGAGGAGTGCAGTAGAGGTTCACCAGTTAATCCCTGGGATGACAGGATTGGGTCGATAAGTTTCTAAATAGCAGAGGTGATCTCCTTCAAGTGCAACATCCTCTCAAGTTATGACAGGGTGGAGGGAGATCAGATGCTTTCCCTGGCTGATGACTTGAGAACTGCGGGACATAATCTCAGGAGCAGAAGCAGGACACTTCAGACTGAGCTGATGGATTTGTTCACACAGAGGATGGTGAATTGGTAGAATACTCTGTCCAGAGGGCTGTGGAACCTCAGAGACAGGGCAGCTTCAAAACAAATCAGGATTCTGGAAAATAATGACATGAGGGAATATGGAGGTAATGCAGGAAAATATCACAGAGTATAATCAGTCAAAGCAGGGTCAAAACCAATGGCCTACTCCTGTTCCTCTAGGCAAACTATGAGATCAGTAACTGATCTCAGGAACTTGTCATCTCTAGCAATTTGCACAGTAGATGCTGCAAGTATCAGATAAGAGGGTATGGTGTTCTGATGATATAACGGAGAGGTCTCTGTCATCCTGAGGCCTTGTTATCTAACATCACTGTGTCAACCGCATCGTCGTCATTTACCAGTAAATAAATAAAGGCTCAGGAAGAACCTGGCCTTATCACCAAGACAGATGGTGTGCGCATCAATCTATGAACACACTGTTAGAAATGGGACTGATAGAACGATGGACCAGTATAAATAGGAGAGGGACTGCCCAGAGTTAATGGGGGAAGGACAGGACAGCAGGAAAAGAAACGACTCAGCAGCAGGAAGGAAATATTCAACAGCAGAAAAAGATCGTAAATAGAAATAAGTGGACGAGAGGAGAGTATTCTCTGCTGCAAGACTAAGGGACAGTTGCAGGTAGAGGCTGTGGGAAGGGCAGACAGACTGAGGATATGGGAAGACTGGGAGGACAGTAACGTCGAAGAGAGAGAGAGATAACAAGTAGAAAAGGGTGTGAGGAAGCCAACAGATCAAGAGACAGACAAGGACACAGACAGTGGTGATAGAGACACAGCCAGCAACGTCAACTGATTTACGCCATGGTGCTGCTGAGGGGTGCAGTGAGATTTTTGTGCGTAGCTTTGATTCTGTTCCCTCACACCATATACACCGCAGGAGAATGCTTCTTTAACGGCAAAGGTGAAAGTAATTTCTGTTAACCTGGGAGGTGGAGGTTATCGTAAGAGTGAGTGGTTATGAAGTGGGATGGGCAACCAACTGGCTTCCTTTGACACTAACCCCTGTCTGTATCTTGGTCTAGCCACCTGTGAACACAAAGGTGTCAGGCTGGAGACTGGAGACACTTGGATTAATGAAGAATGTTACCAATGTATCTGCCTGAAGCCCTTTGGAGTCGGCTGCTGTGACAGGTAAGTAGAAACCAAAACAGCAGGAGCACTTCATGGGGACATTCTGGATCTCAACCAGCATTGAATGTGTTGGGTTTGGGGGTGCTGGGGACACAGTGTAGAGGGAGCTTTACTCTATATCTAACCCCGTGCTGTCCCTGTCCTGGGAGTGTTTGATGGGGGGGGCAGTGTAGAGGGAGCTTTACTCTGTATCTAACCCCATGCTGTCCCTGTCCTGGGAGGGTTTGATGGGGGCAGTGTAGAGGGAGCTTTACTCTGTATCTAACCCCATGCTGTCCCTGTCCTGGGAGTGTTTGATGGGGGACAGTGTAGAGGGAGCTTTACTCCATATCTTAACCCTGTGCTTGGGGGTATGTACTCTCCGTGGATTTAACACAGCCTGGGGTGGGGGTTGTATAATATGCTCTCTCAGCCTGTCTTTTCTTAATAGCGTGCCCCAGCCTGTCGATTACCCTGATTGGTGCGAACTTATTCAGCGACCCAGCTCATGCCTTCTGGCTGTCGTTATGAAAGCCAACCACAAGATCCCATGCATCAGTAAAACCACCATGGGACGTCTTCGGCTTCAGAACAACTACAAGGAAGAGGAAAACGCATTCATCTAACATCTGGGGAGCCAACAGGAAGCAGGAACCAGCCTTTGCTTCACAGGCTGGGCCTGAGCTGGCTTTCAGTATTCCATCAATATCCCTGGGCTGTAATTTCAGTCCATGAGAAACCAGCAGATATCACCAAAGGTGATAATAAAGAGGGGAAGCGGTTAGCCCCATGTGATCAATGGCTAACTTCAGATCACCTTCAAGGATAGTCTTGATGACACAGAACAATACAGATCTAACAGTCAGTTGGTTATGTTAATCTCACAGATTCCCACAGAACACTCCTCTATGTTTCGGCTCTCATCTGTGGTTGGTTTCTGTTTGATGCAATAATAAAAAAAACTGCAGAAATACCTTCTCCTGGGTTCACTGTTTAATGGGACAGAATGCGCATTCTGAATAAAGGTCACAGGGTGGGAAATGCTAACTCTGCCTTCTCTCCAGAGACCTGCTGAGCCTCTCCGGCAATTTCTGCTCGTTGGTGTTTGAGGGAACTTTACTCTGTATCTGCCGTGTAAGTGGTCGCTAGAGATAGTGTTAGGTGGGCTTAAAGTAGAGGAGCTTTATCTATCGAGATTGCGCTGTTCGCAGTATCAAAGGATATTTGTATTGTGCTGTCCGTGTACTCAGTGTCTGATGGGACAGTGTAGAGAGAGCTTTACTCTTTAGCTAACCCCATCCTGTCCCTGGGAGGGTTTTTATGGGAAGTGTCAAGAAATCTCTATATTGTTTATTTTTACTTCAGACCAGTAGAGAGCTTTATTCTGTATCTAACCCAGGTAGTATCTTTCCTGAGGGTATTTGATGGGGACAGTACAAAGGAAGCTTCATTCTAAATCTGAGTCTTCAGCTGACAGTGAACAGCTCAGGTGATCAATATGGGTGACACCAGGCCCTCTTCAAATTACAAGCAGGTAATTTCACTTTTGACTAAAGAAAGAAAGCGACAAGGTGTTGAATGTTTAAATATTCAGAGGGACAATGTTTGTCCTGTAACCTGACCATGTGCTGGCTGTTGGAAACTTAGTCACTTGGCTGCAGCTGGAGTATGACCTGTAACCAGATCTGAGCGGGATAAATCCACACTGACAGAGCTGCTCTGACAGTCAGTGCAACGAAGCCAGTCCTGGAGTTACAGCTGCAACTCAGGACTGAACAAAAATCCACGGCTTCCTCAGGAGTACGATGTTAATGAGGTAATTGTCATCTTTAATCAGAAGCTGCAACATTTTTAAAAAAACCCGGAGAGGAGGCAGCAAGAATCCTCAGCACTCACATCCCTCAGGCCTCAGGCAATGGGCTGTGAACAGCAACTAGAAAACACGGCAGAGTAATGGGGCCAAATGGCAAGTCGAGGGGTCTGTGAAGAAGGGACATAAGGGATAGAGGAGGTGGGGGGATAATGGTGAGAGGTGGCTCTGGAGCAGCACAAAATATCAGTGGTTTCTGAGGCGGGAGGGGGAAGCATCCTCTGGAACGGGAAAATGCCCACCTTCCACTTGGTAACCCTCACCCCAGGGGCTACCGGGCTCAGAGAGACAGACTAGGGGGCCACAGACGAAGAAGTGACACCCAGTTCCCTCTTCACATTCTCTTGAGCACCTGAACTGACCGTGTGTGAGAGAGTGACAGAGAGAGCAGGGGAGGATCGCACCCAGATCTTCATCTCACTGACTCTCCCAGCCACTGGGTACAGGCTGAAGAAATGTGTTCGCAGGGAGGGCAGTGAAGACCAGTCCTCACAGGTCTCTCTGTCTGTGTTGTCCATATATCCCACCAGATATATGGGGGGGGGGGGGGGGAAGAGAGAAAAAGAGGGAGAGATGGGGGGGGGGGGGAGGAAAGAGAGAGTGTTGGAGGGAGGGAAGAGAGAGTTGGGGGAGAGGGAGGGGGGAGAGGGAGGGGGGAGAGGGAGGGGGGAGAGGGAGGGGGGAGAGGGAGGGGGGAGAGGGAGGGGGGAGAGGGAGGGGGGAGAGGGAGGGGGGAGAGGGAGGGGGGAGAGGGAGGGGGGAGAGGGAGGGGGGAGAGGGAGGGGGGAGAGGGAGGGGGGAGAGGGAGGGGGGAGAGGGAGGGGGGAGAGGGAGGGGGGAGAGGGAGGGGGGAGAGGGAGGGGGGAGAGGGAGGGGGGAGAGGGAGGGGGGAGAGGGAGGGGGGAGAGGGAGGGGGGAGAGGGAGGGGGGAGAGGGAGGGGGGAGAGGGAGGGGGGAGAGGGAAGAGAAGAGGGTGGGGGGGGGGAAGAGAAGAGGGTGGGGGGGGGGAAGAGAAGAGGGTGGGGGGGGGAAGAGAAGAGGGTGGGGGGGGGGAAGAGAAGAGGGTGGGGGGGGGGAAGAGAAGAGGGTGGGGGGGGGGAAGAGAAGAGGGTGGGGGGGGGAAGAGAAGAGGGTGGGGGGGGGAAGAGAAGAGGGTGGGGGGGGGGAAGAGAAGAGGGTGGGGGGGGGGAAGAGAAGAGGGTGGGGGGGGGGAAGAGAAGAGGGTGGGGGGGGGAAGAGAAGAGGGTGGGGGGGGGGAAGAGAAGAGGGTGGGGGGGGGAAGAGAAGAGGGTGGGGGGGGGAAGAGAAGAGGGTGGGGGGGGGGAAGAGAAGAGGGTGGGGGGGGGAAGAGAAGAGGGTGGGGGGGGGAAGAGAAGAGGGTGGGGGGGGGAAGAGAAGAGGGTGGGGGGGGGGAAGAGAAGAGGGTGGGGGGGGGGAAGAGAAGAGGGTGGGGGGGGGGAAGAGAAGAGGGTGGGGGGGGGGGGAAGAGAAGAGGGTGGGGGGGGGAAGAGAAGAGGGTGGGGGGGGGAAGAGAAGAGGGTGGGGGGGGGAAGAGAAGAGGGTGGGGGGGGGAAGAGAAGAGGGTGGGGGGGGGAAGAGAAGAGGGTGGGGGGGGAAGAGAAGAGGGTGGGGGGGGAAGAGAAGAGGGTGGGGGGGGGAAGAGAAGAGGGTGGGGGGGGGAAGAGAAGAGGGTGGGGGGGGGAAGAGAAGAGGGTGGGGGGGGAAGAGAAGAGGGTGGGGGGGGAAGAGAAGAGGGTGGGGGGGGAAGAGAAGAGGGTGGGGGGGGAAGAGAAGAGGGTGGGGGGGGAAGAGAAGAGGGTGGGGGGGAAGAGAAGAGGGTGGGGGGGGAAGAGAAGAGGGTGGGGGGGAAGAGAAGAGGGGGGGGGAAGAGAAGAGGGGGGGGGAAGAGAAGAGGGGGGGGGGGAAGAGAAGAGGGGGGGGGGGGGAAGAGAAGAGGGGGGGGGGAAGAGAAGAGGGGGGGGGGAAGAGAAGAGGGGGGGGGGGGAAGAGAAGAGGGGGGGGGGGGAAGAGAAGAGGGGGGGGGGGGAAGAGAAGAGGGGGGGGGGGGAAGAGAAGAGGGGGGGGGGGAAGAGAAGAGGAGGGGGGGGGGGGAAGAGAAGAGGGGGGGGGGGAAGAGAAGAGGGGGGGGGGGAAGAGAAGAGGGGGGGGGGGGGAAGAGAAGAGGGGGGGGGGGGAAGAGAAGAGGGGGGGGGGGGAAGAGAAGAGGGGGGGGGGGGAAGAGAAGAGGGGGGGGGGGGAAGAGAAGAGGGGGGGGGGGGGAAGAGAAGAGGGGGGGGGGGGAAGAGAAGAGGGGGGGGGGGAAGAGAAGAGGGGGGGGGGGAAGAGAAGAGGGGGGGGGGGAAGAGGGGGGGGGGGAAGAGGGGGGGGGGGGAAGAGGGGGGGGGGGGAAGAGGGGGGGGGGGGGAAGAGAAGAGGAGGGGAGAGAGGGAGTGGGGAGTGAATTGAGCCTGACCCGCGCCCCCTCTCCCTCTGTGTCTGTTCCAGGGCGGCTGGAGGATGTTGTCCGGAGCGGGAGCCCGGGCCCGGGCGGGGGTGGCAGCCTCTCTCCCTCCTCCTCCTCCTCCTCCTCGTGTTACCGGAGCCCGGCCTCTCGTGCCCGTCCCCCTGCCGCTGCTGGCCCGACAACCGGACGGTGGAGTGCTCGGGCCGGGGCCTGGAGTCGGTGCCCGCGGGGATCCCGGGGGGGACCCGGGTGCTCGACCTGAGCCGCAACCGGCTCCGGCGGCTGGAGTGGCCGCGGGGGTCCGGGCCGACGGTGCGGCGGCGGCTGGAGGAGCTGGACCTCAGCGGGAACCTGGTGTCGGAGCTGCCCGGGGGAGAGGGGGAGGAGGAGGAGGAGGAGGCCGAGGATGGAGGGGCCTGGTCCGGGCTCGGGCAGCTCCGCCGCCTCCGCCTCGACCGTAACCGCCTGCGGTACCTGTCCCCGGGGGCGCTGGGCCGCCTGGCTGCCCTGGAGAGCCTGGAGCTCGGCTCCAACCCGCTGCCGGCGCTGCTGGACCTCACCTTCCGGGGCCTGCGCCGCCTCGGCCGCCTGGAGGTGGGAGGCCCGCAGCTCGGTTACCTGGGCCCGAGGCTGTGGGAGGGCCTACCCGCCCTCCGCCTGCTCACCGTCACCGGCGGCTCCCTGCCCGCCGCCCCGTCCGCCCTCTCCCTGCAGCCGCTCGCCAACCTCAGCGCCCTCCGCCTGCTCGGCCTCGCCCGGGTCCGCCGCCTCCCCGCCGGCACCTTCGGGCCCCTGGCCGCCCTCCGCCTGCTGCAGCTGGACGGATGGTCCTCCCTGTCCGAGCTGGAGGAAGGCAGCCTCCGGGGGCCCGAGCTGCTGCTGCGCCTGTCGGTCACTCGCTGCAACCTGAGCTCGGTGCCTTACCGGGGCCTACAATCCCAGCCTGCCCTGCGCTGGCTCGACCTCTCCCACAATCCCATTCGCGTCATCCGCGCGGGGATGCTGCGCCACGTGACCCGCCTGGAGGAGCTGCGATTGGTCGGCGCCGGCCTGCTCGCCGTCCAACCGGAGGCCTTCCGCGGACTCCTCTACTTCCGGCTGCTCGACGTCACGTCCAATCAGCTCCGCAGCCTGCCCGAGAAGGCCTTCCGCTCGGCGGCCGGCCTCCACAGCCTGGGCCTGGGCGACAACCCGCTCGCCTGCGACTGCCGCCTGCACTGGGTGGCCCGCCGCCGCCGGCGGCTCCGCTTCCTGGGCCCGGCGCCCGCCTGCCGCACCCCGGAGGCCCACCGCGGCCTCCGCCTCGACCGCCCGCCGCCGCCCGGCTCCTTCCTCTGCAGCCGGCCCCGCATCCGCGACAAGCGGCCGCAGCGCCTCTCGGTCCGCGAAGGCCGGCCCGTCACGTTCCGCTGCTCGGCCGACGGTAACCCGCCCCCGGACATCCTGTGGCTCAACCCCCGGCGCCAGCGGCTGGGCGCCCCCACCCCCGGGCCCTTCCCGCTCTCGGGCCCGGCGCTGGGCCGCAGCCGCCTGCTGCCCGACGGCGGCCTGGAGATCGCCTCGGTCCGCCCGCAGGACGCTGGCATTTACCGCTGCGTGGCCCGCAACGCTGGCGGGAACGACACCGCCTCGGCCACGCTGCGGGTGCGGCCGCTGTCGCCGCAGGAGCTCGGCGTCTTCCGGCCGGCGGGGAGAGGCGGCGTGCGGCCCGGTTACCCCTTCGACACCCAGACCCTGCTGGTCACCACCACCATGGGCTTCGCCTCCTTCTTCAGCGTGGTCACCGTCTGCTTCTCGCTGCTGTTCGCCTGGAGCCGGGCCAAGGGCCCGATCAAACACAACAACATCCAGGTGGACTTTGTGCCGCACGGGGGCGGTGGCGGCGGAGGGGAGGGAGAAGACGCCAAGTACAACATGAAGATGGTGTGACGGCGGGCGTCTACTCGACGCGATGTCGTCATGGGTAAGCGTGACCGTGATGTCACGCCGTCAGCGTACCACGTGGCCGTGATCCCACTTTTGACGCCATGTCGTCATCGCCTCACGTAGACACGCCCCGAATGTCAACTTGGTGAAAGTGGGGATTGGAGATTAGTGTGTTGCTGGGAAAGCACACGAGGAGCGGGAGAATCCATGTTTCGGGCAAAAGCCCTTCATCGCTAATTCCCAATGAAGGGTTTTTGCCCGAAACGTCCATTCCCGCGCATGTCGGATGCTGCTTGACCTGCTCTGCTTTTGCAGCACCGCTCTCCCGCCCCCCAAAATCATCTGGACCCGCACCTTTCACGTCATGCCGTCATCGCGCACAGCGTTGTCCCTTGCCTTTGACGCCATGCCGTCATCGCGCACAGCGTTGTCTTTTGCCTTTGACGCCATGCCGTCATCGCGCACAGCGTTGTCCCTTGCCTTTGACGCCATGCTGTCATCGCGCACAGCGTTTTCCCTTGCCTTTGACGCCCTGCCGTCATCGCGCACAGCGTTGTCCCTTGTCTTTGACGCATGCCGTCATCGCGCACAGCGTTGTCCCTTGTCTTTGACGCATGCCGTCATCGCGCTCAGCATTGTCCCGTGCTTTTGACGCCCTGCCGTCATCGCGCACAGCGTTGTCCCTTGTCTTTGACGCATGCCGTCATCGCGCTCAGCATTGTCCCGTGCTTTTGACGCCCTGCCGTCATCGCGCACAGCGTTGTCCCTTGCCTTTGACGCCATGCCGTCATCGCGCTCAGCATTGTCCCTTGCCTTTGACGCCATGCCGTCATCACGCCGCACGTTGATGTTGCAGATGCGAACGTCATGCCCGTGACGTCACCTCACTGTATCAATTAAAGTGAATCTCCTGGGGACTGTTTGTTTGTCTCATTCTCTTAGTGACGTGGCCATGGGTCAGGTCATGCACTTTGGTGCAAGGCTATTTCCTTATTTGGCAGGAGGCTTGAGATTATTTTATAATTAGGGAAACAGACCCTTGTGTCCATTTGGTCCACGCCAACCAGATTCCCCAAATAAATCTCATATAAAAACCGAAAGCACATGTGGTGCTCCAGACCCGGAACCAAAGCAGAGGTCTGGCACCATCTGTGAAGGCAAAGTTAACGTTTCAGGTCCTCCTAGTGAACTGGACTTTTTTTTCTCTCTCAATGAAGTTCCAGGGGAAGGAGAGTGTTGGAGCCGACAATGGGGGAGGATGCAATAGAAACTTACAAACTAGTGGACATTGGGAAGGTGTTTCCATTAAAAGGAGAGAGTTGAAAATGTGTTGCTGGAAAAGCGCAGCAGGTCAGGCAGCAGCCAAGGAGCAGGAGAAGCGACGTTTTGGGCATCAGCCCTTCTTCGTCCTGAAGGACGGTTTATGCCCGAAAGGTCGATTCTCCTGCTCCTTGGCTGCTGCCTGACCTGCTGCGCTTTTCCAGCAACACATTTTCAACTCCGATCTCCAGCATCTGCAGTCCTCACTTTCTCCATTAAAAGGAGAGACTAGGGCACAGCCTTGGAGTAAAGGGAAGACCCTTCAGAACAGAGATGAGAAACGTTTTCAGTCAGAGAGTGGTGAATCTGGAAATCAGTTGGCAGAGAAGGCTAAGGAGGCCAGGTGATTCAGTATGTGTAAGGCAGAGTTGGATTGGTTCTTGATTTTCAAGGGTATCAAAGGTAATGGGGAGGAAGCAGGAGAATAGAGTTGAGAATATTATCAGCCGTGATGGAGAAGGCTCGATGGGCTGAATGGCCTCATTTCTGTTCCTATATCTTATGGGCTTTCTTTTTCCCTGGTCTCAACCTGCAACATCTCTCACTGGCTCCTCTCACAAGCACCCAGTTTTTCCTTACCCCCACACCCCCACCCCACCACCACCACCACCAAGGAGCGTGTGACACTCAGGAACAGTTTCCTACTCAGGGACAGGCTGTGAGCTCGTTGTAAATGAGTAGGAGAATGGGTGACTCATTGCAGGGCACAGAGCTGGCTGTGTATGGTGAGAGTATGACTAGCTGTGTATATTGATTTTTAATATCTGTCCAACTCATCAGCAGGTTTCAACTCATCAGCAGGTTGGGTGGCACGGTGGCACAGTGGTTAGCACTGCTGCCTCACAGCGCCAGAGACCCGGGTTCAATTCCCGCCTCAGGCGACTGTCTGTGTGGAGTTTGCACGTTCTCCCCGTGTCTGCGTGGGTTTCCTCCGGGTGCTCCGGTTTCCTCCCACACTCCAAAGATGTGCTGGTCAGGTGAATTGACCATGCTAAATTGCCCGTAGTGTTAGGTAAGGGGTAAATGTAGGGGTATGGGTGGGTTGCGCTTTGGCGGGGCGGTGTGGGCTTGTTGGGCCGAAGGGCCTGTTTCCACACTGTAAGTAATCTAATCTAAACTATCACTCACCTGTACGTTCAGGTCTTGTACTGCTTGTATTTATACAGTATGTCTGAGGTGTTGTCAAACATTAGAAAGTGTTAAACAGATGACAATCAACTAAAATGTAACACAAAAGCAGGCAAGAAGACTAAGTGTTGTGTTAAAGAGGTGGGTGTTGAGGGACATTTGTGAGGCAGGGATATTCTGGGAGGGAATTCAAAGCAGGGATGTTTAACAGGCCCGAATTAGATAGGTGCAGAGATCCTGAAGGGTAATGCTGAAGTGAGCGAGCAAAGTCAATGAGAACAGTCACTCATGATGGATGAAGATCAGGAGACTTGCAGCAAAACTCGAAGGTGATAGGAGGCAAGCTCGCAGCAGTAGAACTGTCAGGCCGAGAAGTAGCAAAGGCACAGCTACACAGACAGGGAAGGGCCATGTTCAGAAAGTGGAAGTAAAGGTTCCTGATAACGCAGAGAATGAATAGGACAGCGTGGTTGTGAACTGTCTGTTTCAACCTCAGGCCCTAATTGAGGAGAGGAATGGAACTGGAAGGAAATTGAATTTGTGGCGGAGAACCAAAGGTGATGGCTCCTGAATTCCCTGTATTTCACTTCAGGAAACTTGCCCTACATGTTGACCAGCGGTTGTGACAGGCATGGAGGTGAGGTTGAGTGGGGCAGGGGAGTGGTTCACCAGGATGGAGGTGATATTGAGGAATGAAGGTGATGTTATGTGGGATAGAGGTCATGTTGAAGGCCAGGTGAAGTTGAGTGGGTTGGAGGTGAGGTTCATTGGGATGGTGGAGAGGTTGAGTTGGGTGGAGGTGGTGTTGAGGGACAAAGGTGAGGCTGAGTGTGATGGAGGTGAGGTTGTAGGATGGAGGAAAGGGGATGAATAAAAGGTTAGATTGAGAGGGATGGAGGTGACGTTGACAGATTTGGAGGTGATAATGACAGGGATACAGGTGAGATGGGGCTGGTGTTGGAACTCCTAGATATGACCCTGCAACACTTTGGATAACGTTACTGAGCGCAGTTTGTTCTCATTCACCTTTCTACTTGTTCTCATTCACCTTTCTACTCCCATCCAGTGTCCTGTCAGTAAGCTGCACTCTCACAAAAGCTGAGGAACAATATAAGATGAGAGATTGACAACATGTCACAGGTAGAACAGTGCAAATATACAGGCATGGGAGAGCAATCTTCCTCAAATTCATTCTCCTGCACAGTCACTGCCAATTTCTCATCACTCTATGTAGTCGTATTCACTGGTGATGATGCTGCTCCTTTAATTGGGTTGTATTGTCCTTGGCTTTTTTTTCAAAGGTGGTTTTATGACAGGTTCTGAAATGTCTGGCTTGATGTACTTGAAGAAGCTTTTTAAGTTTTTAAAAAAAAAACACTTGTACAATGAAAGGGGTGTGGCCAGTTCACCCAGAAGAAAGAACCTTACAGCACAGAAACAGGCCCTTCGGCCCTCCAAGCCTGCAGCCCCCAGCTCAGCTTCTCTCTGGTTTGGTTTGGTTTTACATGTCTGGCTGTTCAGAGCAAGCAATCAGTTTTAAGGTAAAAGAAACAAACAACATGGAAAAAGGTGTTCCATGCTGAATCTCTCTCTCCCATCTCTCTGAAACTCTCCCCTAAGACCCCGGGTTTGATTTCCTTTTTTGTCAAGGGGTTTTTACGGGGATTATCGGTCTGGTTTTCCGATAGGTTAAATTATTCAGTATTCTGTTCTATTTCGTTTGTGTTTCATTTCATAACCTTGCAAATAAATTCGGTTTTGTTTAAAAGTAAGTGGTTGGGCCAGCTGCATCCATATTACACCTGCTCAAAACAACTCGCAAAGTTAGGGTTCGGGTTACTTCCTTGAAGTGTTTTGAGGGGGGGGGGGGGGGCTGGCCTGGTTCATAGCAACACATAAACTATATTCCCACCCAACACCCTTGCCTGGTCTCTGGCACATAAACAGGGATCCTTGGTCTAATCCAATTGCATGAACAAGGCCACTGGACTGTTTGAATCAAGGTTTCTTCTATAACTGAAAACAAGGCCATCAACAAACACATCATGTTTGGGGTTGGTTAGCTCAGTTACTTAGCCGGCTGGTTTGTGAGACAACAATTCCTTGTATCGGCCGAGGTCACCATTAAAGACCCTGCTTTCTTGACCTTGTCTCCTGCATAAGACATGGTGACCCTCTGATAAAAGTCACAATCAGTTAGCTCTCTCTGATAAGAGAGTCATCAATCGTCTGGCAACGTTCAGTTTCTGGGAGGTCGGTTGTGACTGTAATCTGTCTTATCCCACCCCTATTTCTCCTTCATGATTTCTATCACTGTTTTGTCTTTTACCTCTTTCTCCTCATCTCTTGTGTTTTGATTTCTTTCACTTCTTCCTGATTCTCTTTTTCTTGTACCTCTCTTTACCTCCCACCCACCTTGCAGGAAGGTCTCATCACCTTACTTTCTGCCCCATGAATTGAATCACCGACAAAGCCGCATTTTAATGTTCTGAGGAAGGGCCTGGACCCGAAATGTTAAACGTGACTTCTCTCCACAGACCCGCTGAGCTTTTCCAGTAATTTCTGGTCTTGTTTGCATTTTCTGGTTGCGCGGCTTTGTTATCATCCAGAGGGAAAGCCAAGAGGGGTCGTCATCAATCAAACTGATCGTCGTCATCACTCAAACTGATCGTCATCATCAATCAAACTGATCATCGTCATCAATCAAACTGATCATCGCCAGCTTTCCAGACCACTCAGCTCATGTAATATTATCACTTTGGAGTGATTTCTGGAGGAGTCCTAATTTGAGTAAAGAGTAACATTAATTGACTGGGCCTGAGAATTAACCTCACTGCTGAAGGTAAACCTCCAGAAATCTAACTAGTTTATACCCGGCATGCTGGCATATGTGCATCAATGGAAAACTGGGGCAGTCAGCCTCTGACATTGAGCACAGTGGCTACTCTGTGATTGATGCTCAGGCTGACCAGACCAGGACCTCAGGGACTAACAGGCAGTATACTCACTTGGACGTACACTCCCATGTGGTGTTGCGGTTCTTTGAACACCCACACCATATTGAGTCCAATGGGCTACACCATAACACAGAGAAGAAAACCTCTTGTTTTCATTCACGGCCATTACCGCGTCTTTGAAAGGTCCGAGAAATATGTAGCCGGACGAAGCAGTCAGTGACGCACAGCAAGATCCCACAGGTAACGACGAGATGATAAGCCAGATCGTTTGGGTCCTTTTTTTTTTGGCAGAGGGTGTATTGCTGGCCTAGGTCACTGGTAAGAACCCCCGCTGCTCCCCCAGCCCCTTCCTTTGAAACCTTGCACAGGCAGTAGCATTTCGAAGTAGCTGCATTACTTCAGTGCACGAGTGAATGCCAAACTGGATCATGGGGTTGAGAATCCAGAACACCAGTGAGAGCCCCTGGCTTTCCTCCCTGCAGCCTTTTGTTCCCTGTGCTCGTTTGAGCTTGTTAAATGCGTGAGGTCAGCTACAAGCAGGGGCCTGGAAGTATGTTCGACTCCAATCTCGAGAAGCAGAAACCATCTATTATTTACTAAGTGAGCCATTAAGGCATTAGGGAAGCTTGATAGGAGCTGAAACTATCAGTTTTAATAGATCTCACTCTGATTGTTATTGACAGTCTACAACAGATACGAGGGACACAGACCATTGCTGCTCAAATAGGTCTCTTCCCTCTGAAGGTGCAGATAATATTCCCAAGGCAGTATGCACCCCCCTCCCAGGATTGTGTGGAACTAGAGCCACATGCTTGTGAATTGAGTTTCCACCCCTAAGCTATGGGCTCAGGGGAAATTCTTTCCTCAGTGCTGAAGCTGATGTTTTAAGTTGGGTTGGGACCTTTTCCTTCTGGGTTCCTCGTACAGATTACCATCCTGCTGTTAAAGCTACAGAGGGCGTGTGTGACAGGAGTGAATGGCAATGGCTTTATCCATTGGGAACTGGGCTGAGTTTCCAGGCCAGAGTGTGTTTATCAAGAATAGGTCTGTGTTTACCAGGGGCAGGGCTGTGTTTACCAGGGGCAGGGCTGTGTTTACCAGGGGCCGGGCTGTGTTTACCAGACACGGGTCTGTGTTTACCAAGCACTGGGCTGTGTTTACCAGGTACAGGGCTGTTTTTACCAGAGACCAGGCTGTGTTTACCAGACACGGGTCTGTGTTTACCAGGCACCGGGCCGTGTTTACCAGGAATTGGACTATGTTTCTCAGGGGCCGGGCCGGGCCGAGTTTACCAGGCGCCGGGCCGCGTTTACCAGGCACCTGGCCGCGTTTACCAGGGACAGGGTCGTGTTTACCAGGGACAGGGTCGTGTTTACCAGGGGCCGGGCTAGTCAATGCTAGTCAGGCTCTAAGTTGTATTTACCAGGCACTTCAGCTCCTATAGCCTGCTCTAAACAAGACCAGAAAGACTATTCGAACACAAGGCAACGTTCCAAAACACTTTCATTTCGATAAAGCTGTGCTGTCTTCATTTGAAAGCTCTGACCTGGATTTGTAGCCGAGATATTCACAGGCAATGCTGCATGTTTTGTATCCTTCAGTCAATGAACATCTAATTGAATTAGCTCTTTTCCGGCTGAGTAAATTTGCATTAAGGTCAGCCAGTTTATTTTACTAACAATTCAGTCAACAATGAATCCCACAGAAAATCTGGGAGCACTTAGCCTTCTCCTCTCACGCAGGCCAATGTTGAGCTTTATACTGTGATTCCCTGAGCGACTCAATGGCCTTCAGCCTGACACTGGGACATTTTTCACTGAACACAATTAACTGATGGGGTGAGGAAGTGACATTCTCATTAATGGGTTATCTTCAACCGTCACCATTCAGGATGTGAGAGTTCCAAACTCCCAATTTGATTAACAGGCTGACATCTGCAGAACACAAATCAGAAAACCAGCTTCACGAGCATTGACAGTGATAAATAACATCCCACAGGGAACAGATCTAACAGCACACCCACAGACCCGACAGAACACCTACAGCCCCAATACCGCACCCACAGTCCCAATACCACACCCACAGCCCCAGTATCACACCCACAGCCCCAATACCACACCCACAGACCCAATACCACACCCACAGCCCCAGTATCACACCCACAGCCCCAATATCACACCCAATGCCCCAATATCACATCCACAGCCCCAATATCACACCCAAAGCCCCAATACCACACCCACAGCCCCAATGTCACACCCACAGCCCCAGTATCACACCGACAGCCCCAATATCACACCCAATGCCCCAATATCACATCCACAGCCCCAATATCACACCGACAGCCCCAATATCACACCCAATGCCCCAATATCACACCCACAGCCCCAATACCACACCCACAGCCCTAATACCACACCCACAGCCCCAATATCACACCCACAGCCCCAATGTCACACCCACAGCCCCAATATCACACCCACAGCCCCAATGTCACACCCACAGCCCCAATACCACACCCACAGCCCCAATATCACACCCACAGCCCCAATATCACTCACACAGCCCCAATATCACACACACAGCTCCAATATCACACCCACAGCTCCAATATCACACTCGGGAACCCAAAATCACACTCACAGCTCCAATACTTGACCCAGAACACCAATGTCACACCCACAGCCCCAATATCACACCCACAGCCCCAATATCACACCCACAGATCAATGCACACTCACAGCCCCAATATCACACCCACAGCCCCAATATCACTCACACAGCCCCAATATCACACCCACAGCTCCAATATCACACCCACAGCTCCAATATCACACTCGGGAACCCAAAATCACACTCACAGCTCCAATACTTGACCCAGAACACCAATGTCACACCCACAGCCCCAATATCACACCCACAGCCCCAATATCACACCCACAGATCAATGCACACTCACAGCCCCAATATCACACCCACAGCCCCAATATCACTCACACAGCCCCAATGTCACACCCACAGCCCCAATATCACACTCACAGATCCAATATCACACCCACAGCCCCAATATCACACCCAGCGCTCCAATATCACACTCACAGCTCCAATATCACATCCACTGCTCCAATATCACACCCACAGCCCCAATATCACACCCACAGCCCCATTCTCACATCCACAGCCCCAATATCACACTCACAGCTCCAATATCACACCCAGACCCAATGTCACACCCACAGCCCCAATATCACACCCAGACCCAATGACACACCCACAGCCCCAATATCACAACCACAGCCCCAATATCACACCCACAGCCCCAATATCACACCCACAGCTGCAATATCATACCCACAGCTCCAATATCACACCCACAGCTCCAATATCATACCCACAGCCCCAGTATCACACCCAGACACAATGTCACATCCACAGCCCTAATATCACACCCACAGCCCCGATATCACACCCACAGCCCCAATATCACACCCAAAGCTCCAATATCACACTCACAGCTCCAATATCACACCCACAGCCCCAGTATCACACCCACAGCTCCAATATCACACTCACAGCTCCAATATCACATCCACAGCTCCAATATCACACTCACAGCTCCAATATCACATCCACAGCTCCAATATCACACCCACAGCCCCAATATCACAACCACAGCCCCAATATCACGCCCACATCTCCAATATCACATCCACAGCACCAATATCACACCCACAGCCCCAATATCACACCCACAGCTCCAATATCACATCCACAGCTCCAATATCACACTCACAGCCCCAATATCACACTCACAGCTCCAGTATCACACCCACAGAACAATGCACACTCACAGCCCCAATATCACACACACAGCCCCAATATCACACTCACAGCTCCAATATCACACCCACAGCTCCAATCTCACACACACAGACCCAATAACACACTCACAGCTCCAATACTTGACCCAGAACACCAATGTCACACCCACAGCCCCAATATCACACCCACAGCTCCAATATCACACCCAAAGCTCCAATATCACACCCACAGCCCTAATATCACACTCAGAGACCTAATATCACGCCCACAGCTCCAATATCACACTCACAGACCCAATATCACACCCACAGCTCCAATATCACACTCACAGCTCCAATATCACACCCACAGCTCCAATATCACACTCACAGCTCCAATATCACACCCACAGCTCCAATATCACACTTACAGCTCCAATAACACATCCACAGCTCCAATATCACACCCACAGATCAATATCACACCCACAGCCCCAATATCACACACACAGCCCCAATATCACACCCACAGCCCCAATATCACACCCACATCTTCAATATCACACTCACAGCTCCAATACTTGACCCAGAACACGAATGTCACACCCACAGCCCCAATATCACACCCACAGCTCCAATATCACACACACAGCCCCAATATCACACCCACAGCTCAAATATCACACTCACAGACCCAATATCACACTCACAGCTCCAATACTTGACCCAGAACACCAATGTCACACCCACAGCCCCAATATCACTCCCACAGCTCCAATATCACACCCACAGCCCCAATATCACACCCACAGCTCCAATATCACACCCACAGTCCCAATATCACACCCGCAGCCCCAATATCACACCCACAGCTCCAATATCACACTCACAGCCCCAATATCACACCCACAGATCAATGCACACTCACAGCCCAAATATCACACACACAGCCCCAATATCACACCCACAGCCCCAATATCACTCACACAGCCCCAATATCACACCCACAGCTCCAATATCACACCCACAGCTCCAATATCACACTCAGGAACCCAAAATCACACTCACAGCTCCAATATCACACTCACAGACCCAAGATCACACTCACAGCTCCAATACTTGACCCAGAACACCAATGTCACACCCACAGCCCCAATGTCACACCCACAGCTCCAATATCACACCCACAGCCCTAATATCACACTCAGAGACCTAATATCACGCCCACAGCTCCAATATCACACTCACAGACCCAATATCACACCCACAGCTCCAATATCACACTCACAGCTCCAATAACACATCCACAGCTCCAATATCACACCCACAGATCAATATCACACCCACAGCCCCAATATCACACACACAGCCCCAATATCACACCCACAGCCCCAATATCACACCCACATCTTCAATATCACACTCACAGCTCCAATACTTGACCCAGAACACGAATGTCACACCCACAGCCCCAATATCACACCCACAGCTCCAATATCACACACACAGCCCCAATATCACACCCACAGCTCAAATATCACACTCACAGACCCAATATCACACTCACAGCTCCAATACTTGACCCAGAACACCAATGTCACACCCACAGCCCCAATATCACTCCCACAGCTCCAATATCACACCCACAGCCCCAATATCACACTCAGAGACCTAATATCACACCCACAGCTCCAATATCACACCCACAGCTCCAATATCACACACACAGCCCCAATATCACACCCACAGCTCAAATATCACACTCACAGACCCAATATCACACTCACAGCTCCAATACTTGACCCAGAACACCAATGTCACACCCACAGCCCCAATATCACTCCCACAGCTCCAATATCACGCCCACAGCCCCAATATCACACTCAGAGACCTAATATCACACCCACAGCTCCAATATCACACCCACAGCTCCAATATCACACCCACAGTCCCAATATCACACCCGCAGTCCCAATATCACACCCACAGCTCCAATATCACACCGACAGCCCCAATATCACACCCACAGCCCCAATATCACACTCAGAGACCTAATATCACACCCACAGCTCCAATATCACACCTACAGCTCCAATATCACACCCACAGTCCCAATATCACACCCGCAGCCCCAATATCACACCCACAGATCAATGCACACTCACAGCCCCAATATCACACCCACAGCCCCAATATCACACCCACAGCCCCAATATCACAACCACAGCCCCAATATCACACCCACAGCCCCAATATCACACCCACAGCTGCAATATCATACCCACAGCTCCAATATCACACCCACAGCTCCAATATCATACCCACAGCCCCAGTATCACACCCAGACACAATGTCACATCCACAGTCCTAGATCACACCCACAGCCCCGATATCACACCCACAGCCCCAATATCACACCCAAAGCTCCAATATCACACTCACAGCTCCAATATCACACCCACAGCCCCATGTATCACACCCACAGCTCCAATATCACACTCACAGCTCCAATATCACATCCACAGCTCCAATATCACACTCACAGCTCCAATATCACATCCACAGCTCCAATATCACACCCACAGCCCCAATATCACACCCACAGCCCCAATATCACACCCACAGCCCCAATGTCACACCCACAGCCCCAATATCACACCCACAGCCCCAATATCACAACCACAGCCCCAATATCACACCCACAGCCCCAATATCACACCCACAGCTGCAATATCATACCCACAGCTCCAATATCACACCCACAGCTCCAATATCATACCCACAGCCCCAGTATCACACCCAGACACAATGTCACATCCACAGTCCTAGATCACACCCACAGCCCCGATATCACACCCACAGCCCCAATATCACACCCAAAGCTCCAATATCACACCCACAGCTCCAATATCACACCCACAGCCCCAGTATCACACCCACAGCTCCAATATCACACTCACAGCTCCAATATCACATCCACAGCTCCAATATCACACTCACAGCTCCAATATCACATCCACAGCCCCAATATCACACCGACAGCCCCAATATCACACCCACAGATCAATGCACACTCACAGCCCCAATATCACACCCACAGCCCCAATATCACACTCAGAGACCTAATATCACACCCACAGCTCCAATATCACACCCACAGCTCCAATATCACACCCACAGTCCCAATATCACACCCGCAGCCCCAATATCACACCCACAGCTCCAATATCACACTCACAGCTCCAATATCACACTCACAGACCCAAGATCACACTCACAGCTCCAATACTTGACCCAGAACACCAATGTCACACCCACAGCCCCAATGTCACACCCACAGCCCCAATATCACACCCACAGACCCAATCTCACACCCATAGACCCAATATCACACCCACAGCCCCAATATCACACCCACAGCTCCAATATCACACCCACAGCCCCAATATCACACCCAGCGCTCCGATATCATACCCACAGCTCCAATATCACATCCACAGCTCCAATATCACACTCACAGACCCAATATCACACTCACAGCCCCAATATCACACCCACAGCCCCAATATCACTCATACAGTGCCAATATCACACCCACAGCTACAATATCACACTCACAGACTGAATATCACACTCACAGCTCCAATACTTGACCCAGAACACCAATGTCACACCCACAGCCCCAATGTCACACCCACAGCCCCAATATCACACCCACAGCCCCAATATCACACTCACAGATCCAATATCACACCCACAGCCCCAATATCACACCCAGCGCTCCAATATCACACTCACAGCTCCAATATCACATCCACAGCTCCAATATCACACTCACAGACCCAATATCACACTCACAGCCCCAATATCACACCCACAGCCCCAATATCACTCATACAGTGCCAATATCACACCCACAGCTACAATATCACACTCACAGACCCAATATCACACTCACAGCTCCAATACTTGACCCAGAACACCAATGTCACACCCACAGCCCCAATGTCACACCCACAGCCCCAATATCACACCCACAGCCCCAATATCACACCGACAGCCCCAATATCACACCCACAGCCCCATTATCACATCCACAGCCCCAATATCAGACCCACAGCCCCAATATCACACCCAGACCCAATGTCACACCCACAGCTACAATATCACACTCACAGACCCAATATCACACTCACAGCTCCAATACTTGACCCAGAACACCAATGTCACACCCACAGCCCCAATGTCACACCCACAGCCCCAATATCACACCCACAGCCCCAATATCACAACCACAGCCCCAATATCACACCCACAGCCCCAATATCACACCCACAGCTGCAATATCATACCCACAGCTCCAATATCACACCCACAGCTCCAATATCATACCCACAGCCCCAGTATCACACCCAGACACAATGTCACATCCACAGTCCTAGATCACACCCACAGCCCCGATATCACACCCACAGCCCCAATATCACACCCAAAGCTCCAATATCACACTCACAGCTCCAATATCACACCCACAGCCCCAGTATCACACCCACAGCTCCAATATCACACTCACAGCTCCAATATCACATCCACAGCTCCAATACCACACTCACAGCTCCAATATCACATCCACAGCTCCAATATCACACCCACAGCCCCAATATCACACCCACAGCCCCAATATCACACCCACAGCCCCAATATCACACCCACAGCTCCAATATCACACTCACAGCCCCAATATCACACCCACAGATCAATGCACACTCACAGCCCCAATATCACACACACAGACCCAATATCACACCCACAGCCCCAATATCACTCACACAGCCCCAATATCACACCCACAGCTCCAATATCACACCCACAGCTCCAATATCACACTCAGGAACCCAAAATCACACTCACAGCTCCAATATCACTCTCACAGACCCAAGATCACACTCACAGATCCAATACTTGACCCAGAACACCAATGTCACACCCACAGCCCCAATGTCACACCCACAGCTCCAATATCACACCCACAGCCCTAATATCACACTCAGAGACCTAATATCACGCCCACAGCTCCAATATCACACTCACAGACCCAATATCACACCCACAGCTCCAATATCACACTCACAGCTCCAATAACACATCCACAGCTCCAATATCACAACCACAGATCAATATCACACCCACAGCCCCAATATCACACACACAGCCCCAATATCACACCCACAGCCCCAATATCACACCCACATCTTCAATATCACACTCACAGCTCCAATACTTGACCCAGAACACGAATGTCACACCCACAGCCCCAATATCACACCCACAGCTCCAATATCACACACACAGCCCCAATATCACACCCACAGCTCAAATATCACACTCACAGACCCAATATCACACTCACAGCTCCAATACTTGACCCAGAACACCAATGTCACACCCACAGCCCCAATATCACTCCCACAGCTCCAATATCACACCCACAGCCCCAATATCACACTCAGAGACCTAATATCACACCCACAGCTCCAATATCACACCCACAGCTCCAATATCACACCCACAGTCCCAATATCACACCCGCAGCCCCAATATCACACCCACAGCCCCAATATCACACTCACAGCCCCAATATCACACCGACAGCCCCAATATCACACCCACAGATCAATGCACACTCACAGCCCCAATATCACACACACAGCCCCAATATCACTCACACAGCCCCAATATCACACCCACAGCTCCAATATCACACCCACAGCTCCAATATCACACTCAGGAACCCAAAATCACACTCACAGCTCCAATATCACACTCACAGACCCAAGATCACACTCACAGCTCCAATACTTGACCCAGAACACCAATGTCACACCCACAGCCCCAATGTCACACCCACAGCCCCAATATCACACCCACAGACCCAATCTCACACCCATAGACCCAATATCACACCCACAGCCCCAATATCACACCCACAGCTCCAATATCACACCCACAGCCCCAATATCACACCCAGCACTCCGATATCACACCCACAGCTCCAATATCACATCCACAGCTCCAATATCACACTCACAGACCCAATATCACACTCACAGCCCCAATATCACACCCACAGCCCCAATATCACTCATACAGTGCCAATATCACACCCACAGCTACAATATCACACTCACAGACTGAATATCACACTCACAGCTCCAATACTTGACCCAGAACACCAATGTCACACCCACAGCCCCAATGTCACACCCACAGCCCCAATATCACACCCACAGCCCCAATATCACACTCACAGATCCAATATCACACCCACAGCCCCAATATCACACCCAGCGCTCCAATATCACACTCACAGCTCCAATATCACATCCACAGCTCCAATATCACACTCACAGACCCAATATCACACTCACAGCCCCAATATCACACCCACATCCCCAATATCACTCATACAGTGCCAATATCACACCCACAGCTACAATATCACACTCACAGACCCAATATCACACTCACAGCTCCAATACTTGACCCAGAACACCAATGTCACACCCACAGCCCCAATGTCACACCCACAGCCCCAATATCACACCCACAGCCCCAATATCACAACCACAGCCCCAATATCACACCCACAGCCCCAATATCACACCCACAGCTGCAATATCATACCCACAGCTCCAATATCACACCCACAGCTCCAATATCATACCCACAGCCCCAGTATCACACCCAGACACAATGTCACATCCACAGTCCTAGATCACACCCACAGCCCCGATATCAAACCCACAGCCCCAATATCACACCCAAAGCTCCAATATCACACTCACAGCTCCAATATCACATCCACAGCCCCAGTATCACACCCACAGCTCCAATATCACACTCACAGCTCCAATATCACATCCACAGCTCCAATACCACACTCACAGCTCCAATATCACATCCACAGCTCCAATATCACACCCACAGCCCCAATATCACACCCACAGCCCCAATATCACACCCACAGCCCCAATATCACACCCACAGCTCCAATATCACACTCACAGCCCCAATATCACACCCACAGATCAATGCACACTCACAGCCCCAATATCACACACACAGACCCAATATCACACCCACAGCCCCAATATCACTCACACAGCCCCAATATCACACCCACAGCTCCAATATCACACCCACAGCTCCAATATCACACTCAGGAACCCAAAATCACACTCACAGCTCCAATATCACTCTCACAGACCCAAGATCACACTCACAGCTCCAATACTTGACCCAGAACACCAATGTCACACCCACAGCCCCAATGTCACACCCACAGCTCCAATATCACACCCACAGCCCTAATATCACACTCAGAGACCTAATATCACGCCCACAGCTCCAATATCACACTCACAGACCCAATATCACACCCACAGCTCCAATATCACACTCACAGCTCCAATAACACATCCACAGCTCCAATATCACAACCACAGATCAATATCACACCCACAGCCCCAATATCACACACACAGCCCCAATATCACACCCACAGCCCCAATATCACACCCACATCTTCAATATCACACTCACAGCTCCAATACTTGACCCAGAACACGAATGTCACACCCACAGCCCCAATATCACACCCACAGCTCCAATATCACACACACAGCCCCAATATCACACCCACAGCTCAAATATCACACTCACAGACCCAATATCACACTCACAGCTCCAATACTTGACCCAGAACACCAATGTCACACCCACAGCCCCAATATCACTCCCACAGCTCCAATATCACACCCACAGCCCCAATATCACACTCAGAGACCTAATATCACACCCACAGCTCCAATATCACACCCACAGCTCCAATATCACACCCACAGTCCCAATATCACACCCGCAGCCCCAATATCACACCCACAGCCCCAATATCACACTCACAGCCCCAATATCACACCGACAGCCCCAATATCACACCCACAGATCAATGCACACTCACAGCCCCAATATCACTCACACAGCCCCAATATCACACCCACAGCTCCAATATCACACCCACAGCTCCAATATCACACTCAGGAACCCAAAATCACACTCACAGCTCCAATATCACACTCACAGACCCAAGATCACACTCACAGCTCCAATACTTGACCCAGAACACCAATGTCACACCCACAGCCCCAATGTCACACCCACAGCCCCAATATCACACCCACAGACCCAATCTCACACCCATAGACCCAATATCACACCCACAGCCCCAATATCACACCCACAGCTCCAATATCACACCCACAGCCCCAATATCACACCCAGCACTCCGATATCACACCCACAGCTCCAATATCACATCCACAGCTCCAATATCACACTCACAGACCCAATATCACACTCACAGCACCAATATCACACCCACAGCCCCAATATCACTCATACAGTGCCAATATCACACCCACAGCTACAATATCACACTCACAGACTGAATATCACACTCACAGCTCCAATACTTGACCCAGAACACCAATGTCACACCCACAGCCCCAATGTCACACCCACAGCCCCAATATCACACCCACAGCCCCAATATCACACTCACAGATCCAATATCACACCCACAGCCCCAATATCACACCCAGCGCTCCAATATCACACTCACAGCTCCAATATCACATCCACAGCTCCAATATCACACTCACAGACCCAATATCACACTCACAGCCCCAATATCACACCCACAGCCCCAATATCACTCATACAGTGCCAATATCACACCCACAGCTACAATATCACACTCACAGACCCAATATCACACTCACAGCTCCAATACTTGACTCAGAACACCAATGTCACACCCACAGCCCCAATATCACACCCACAGCACCAATATCACACCGACAGCCCCAATATCACACCCACAGCCCCATTATCACATCCACAGCCCCAATATCAGACCCACAGCCCCAATATCACACCCAGACCCAGTGTCACACCCACAGCTACAATATCACACTCACAGACCCAATATCACACTCAGGAACCCAAAATCACACTCACAGCTCCAATATCACACTCACAGACCCAAGATCACACTCACAGCTCCAATACTTGACCCAGAACACCAATGTCACACCCACAGCCCCAATGTCACACCCACAGCCCCAATATCACACCCACAGACCCAATCTCACACCCATAGACCCAATATCACACCCACAGCCCCAATATCACACCCACAGCTCCAATATCACACCCACAGCCCCAATATCACACCCAGCACTCCGATATCACACCCACAGCTCCAATATCACATCCACAGCTCCAATATCACACTCACAGACCCAATATCACACTCACAGCACCAATATCACACCCACAGCCCCAATATCACTCATACAGTGCCAATATCACACCCACAGCTACAATATCACACTCACAGACTGAATATCACACTCACAGCTCCAATACTTGACCCAGAACACCAATGTCACACCCACAGCCCCAATGTCACACCCACAGCCCCAATATCACACCCACAGCCCCAATATCACACTCACAGATCCAATTTCACACCCACAGCCCCAATATCACACCCAGCGCTCCAATATCACACTCACAGCTCCAATATCACATCCACAGCTCCAATATCACACTCACAGACCCAATATCACACTCACAGCCCCAATATCACACCCACAGACCCAATATCACTCATACAGTGCTAATATCACACCCACAGCTACAATATCACACTCACAGACCCAATATCACACTCACAGCTCCAATACTTGACCCAGAACACCAATGTCACACCCACAGCCCCAATGTCACACCCACAGCCCCAATATCACATCGACAGCCCCAATATCACACCCACAGCCCCATTATCACATCCACAGCCCCAATATCAGACCCACAGCCCCAATATCACACCCAGACCCAATGTCACACCCACAGCTACAATATCACACTCACAGACCCAATATCACACTCACAGCTCCAATACTTGACCCAGAACACCAATGTCACACCCACAGCCCCAATGTCACACCCACAGCCCCAATGTCACACCCACAGCCCCAATGTCACACCCACAGCCCCAATATCACACCCACAGCCCCAATATCACAACCACAGCCCCAATATCACACCCACAGCCCCAATATCTCACCCACAGCTGCAATATCATACCCACAGCTCCAATATCACACCCACAGCTCCAATATCATACCCACAGCCCCAGTATCACACCCAGACACAATGTCACATCCACAGTCCTAGATCACACCCACAGCCCCGATATCACACCCACAGCCCCAATATCACACCCAAAGCTCCAATATCACACTCACAGCTCCAATATCACACCCACAGCCCCATGTATCACACCCACAGCTCCAATATCACACTCACAGCTCCAATATCACATCCACAGCTCCAATATCACACTCACAGCTCCAATATCACATCCACAGCTCCAATATCACACCCACAGCCCCAATATCACACCCACAGCCCCAATATCACACCCACAGCCCCAATGTCACACCCACAGCCCCAATATCACACCCACAGCCCCAATATCACAACCACAGCCCCAATATCACACCCACAGCCCCAATATCACACCCACAGCTGCAATATCATACCCACAGCTCCAATAACACACCCACAGCTCCAATATCATACCCACAGCCCCAGTATCACACCCAGACACAATGTCACATCCACAGTCCTAGATCACACCCACAGCCCCGATATCACACCCACAGCCCCAATATCACACCCAAAGCTCCAATATCACACCCACAGCTCCAATATCACACCCACAGCCCCAGTATCACACCCACAGCTCCAATATCACACTCACAGCTCCAATATCACATCCACAGCTCCAATATCACACTCACAGCTCCAATATCACATCCACAGCTCCAATATCACACCCACAGCCCCAATATCACACCGACAGCCCCAATATCACACCCACAGATCAATGCACACTCACAGCCCCAATATCACACCCACAGCCCCAATATCACACTCAGAGACCTAATATCACACCCACAGCTCCAATATCACACCCACAGCTCCAATATCACACCCACAGTCCCAATATCACACCCGCAGCCCCAATATCACACCCACAGCTCCAATATCACACTCACAGCTCCAATATCACACTCACAGACCCAAGATCACACTCACAGCTCCAATACTTGACCCAGAACACCAATGTCACACCCACAGCCCCAATGTCACACCCACAGCCCCAATATCACACCCACAGACCCAATCTCACACCCATAGACCCAATATCACACCCACAGCCCCAATATCACACCCACAGCTCCAATATCACACCCACAGCCCCAATATCACACCCAGCGCTCCGATATCACACCCACAGCTCCAATATCACATCCACAGCTCCAATATCACACTCACAGACCCAATATCACACTCACAGCCCCAATATCACACCCACAGCCCCAATATCACTCATACAGTGCCAATATCACACCCACAGCTACAATATCACACTCACAGACTGAATATCACACTCACAGCTCCAATACTTGACCCAGAACACCAATGTCACACCCACAGCCCCAATGTCACACCCACAGCCCCAATATCACACCCACAGCCCCAATATCACACTCACAGATCCAATATCACACCCACAGCCCCAATATCACACCCAGCGCTCCAATATCACACTCACAGCTCCAATATCACATCCACAGCTCCAATATCACACTCACAGACCCAATATCACACTCACAGCCCCAATATCACACCCACAGCCCCAATATCACTCATACAGTGCCAATATCACACCCACAGCTACAATATCACACTCACAGACCCAATATCACACTCACAGCTCCAATACTTGACCCAGAACACCAATGTCACACCCACAGCCCCAATGTCACACCCACAGCCCCAATATCACACCCACAGCTCCAATATCACACCGACAGCCCCAATATCACACCCACAGCCCCATTATCACATCCACAGCCCCAATATCAGACCCACAGCCCCAATATCACACCCAGACCCAATGTCACACCCACAGCTACAATATCACACTCACAGACCCAATATCACACTCACAGCTCCAATACTTGACCCAGAACACCAATGTCACACCCACAGCCCCAATGTCACACCCACAGCCCCAATATCACACCCACAGCCCCAATATCACAACCACAGCCCCAATATCACACCCACAGCCCCAATATCACACCCACAGCTGCAATATCATACCCACAGCTCCAATATCACACCCACAGCTCCAATATCATACCCACAGCCCCAGTATCACACCCAGACACAATGTCACATCCACAGTCCTAGATCACACCCACAGCCCCGATATCACACCCACAGCCCCAATATCACACCCAAAGCTCCAATATCACACTCACAGCTCCAATATCAAACCCACAGCCCCAGTATCACACCCACAGCTCCAATATCACACTCACAGCTCCAATATCACATCCACAGCTCCAATACCACACTCACAGCTCCAATATCACATCCACAGCTCCAATATCACACCCACAGCCCCAATATCACACCCACAGCCCCAATATCACACCCACAGCCCCAATATCACACCCACAGCTCCAATATCACACTCACAGCCCCAATATCACACCCACAGATCAATGCACACTCACAGCCCCAATATCACACACACAGACCCAATATCACACCCACAGCCCCAATATCACTCACACAGCCCCAATATCACACCCACAGCTCCAATATCACACCCACAGCTCCAATATCACACTCAGGAACCCAAAATCACACTCACAGCTCCAATATCACTCTCACAGACCCAAGATCACACCCACAGCTCCAATATCACACCCACAGCCCTAATATCACACTCAGAGACCTAATATCACGCCCACAGCTCCAATATCACACTCACAGACCCAATATCACACCCACAGCTCCAATATCACACTCACAGCTCCAATAACACATCCACAGCTCCAATATCACAACCACAGATCAATATCACACCCACAGCTCCAATATCACACTCACAGACCCAATATCACACCCACAGCTCCAATATCACACCCACAGCCCCAATATCACACCCACAGCACCAATATCACACACACAGCCCCAATATCACACCCACAGCCCCAATATCACACCCACATCTTCAATATCACACTCACAGCTCCAATACTTGACCCAGAACACGAATGTCACACCCACAGCCCCAATATCACACCCACAGCTCCAATATCACACACACAGCCCCAATATCACACCCACAGCTCAAATATCACACTCACAGACCCAATATCACACTCAGAGACCTAATATCACACCCACAGCTCCAATATCACACCCACAGCCCCAATATCACACCCACATCTTCAATATCACACTCACCGCTCCAATACTTGACCCAGAACACCAATGTCACACCCACAGCCCCAATATCACTCCCACAGCTCCAATATCACACCCACAGCCCCAATATCACACTCAGAGACCTAATATCACACCCACAGCTCCAATATCACACCCACAGCCCCAATATCACACCCACAGCCCCAATATCACACTCACAGATCCAATATCACACCCACAGCCCCAATATCACACCCAGCGCTCCAATATCACACTCACAGCTCCAATATCACATCCACAGCTCCAATATCACACTCACAGACCCAATATCACACTCACAGCCCCAATATCACACCCACAGCCCCAATATCACTCATACAGTGCCAATATCACACCCACAGCTACAATATCACACTCACAGACCCAATATCACACTCACAGCTCCAATACTTGACCCAGAACACCAATGTCACACCCACAGCCCCAATGTCACACCCACAGCCCCAATATCACACCCACAGCCCCAATATCACACCGACAGCCCCAATATCACACCCACAGCCCCATTATCACATCCACAGCCCCAATATCAGACCCACAGCCCCAATATCACACCCAGACCCAATGTCACACCCACAGCTACAATATCACACTCACAGACCCAATATCACACTCACAGCTCCAATACTTGACCCAGAACACCAATGTCACACCCACAGCCCCAATGTCACACCCACAGCCCCAATATCACACCCACAGCCCCAATATCACAACCACAGCCCCAATATCACACCCACAGCCCCAATATCACACCCACAGCTGCAATATCATACCCACAGCTCCAATATCACACCCACAGCTCCAATATCATACCCACAGCCCCAGTATCACACCCAGACACAATGTCACATCCACAGTCCTAGATCACACCCACAGCCCCGATGTCACACCCACAGCCCCAATATCACACCCAAAGCTCCAATATCACACTCACAGCTCCAATATCAAACCCACAGCCCCAGTATCACACCCACAGCTCCAATATCACACTCACAGCTCCAATATCACATCCACAGCTCCAATACCACACTCACAGCTCCAATATCACATCCACAGCTCCAATATCACACCCACAGCCCCAATATCACACCCACAGCCCCAATATCACACCCACAGCCCCAATATCACACCCACAGCTCCAATATCACACTCACAGCCCCAATATCACACCCACAGATCAATGCACACTCACAGCCCCAATATCACACACACAGACCCAATATCACACCCACAGCCCCAATATCACTCACACAGCCCCAATATCACACCCACAGCTCCAATATCACACCCACAGCTCCAATATCACACTCAGGAACCCAAAATCACACTCACAGCTCCAATATCACTCTCACAGACCCAAGATCACACCCACAGCTCCAATATCACACCCACAGCCCTAATATCACACTCAGAGACCTAATATCACGCCCACAGCTCCAATATCACACTCACAGACCCAATATCACACCCACAGCTCCAATATCACACTCACAGCTCCAATAACACATCCACAGCTCCAATATCACAACCACAGATCAATATCACACCCACAGCTCCAATATCACACTCACAGACCCAATATCACACCCACAGCTCCAATATCACACCCACAGCCCCAATATCACACCCACAGCACCAATATCACACACACAGCCCCAATATCACACCCACAGCCCCAATATCACACCCACATCTTCAATATCACACTCACAGCTCCAATACTTGACCCAGAACACGAATGTCACACCCACAGCCCCAATATCACACCCACAGCTCCAATATCACACACACAGCCCCAATATCACACCCACAGCTCAAATATCACACTCACAGACCCAATATCACACTCAGAGACCTAATATCACACCCACAGCTCCAATATCACACCCACAGCCCCAATATCACACCCACATCTTCAATATCACACTCACAGCTCCAATACTTGACCCAGAACACCAATGTCACACCCACAGCCCCAATATCACTCCCACAGCTCCAATATCACACCCACAGCCCCAATATCACACTCAGAGACCTAATATCACACCCACAGCTCCAATATCACACCCACAGCTCCAATATCACACCCACAGTCCCAATATCACACCCGCAGCCCCAATATCACACCCACAGCCCCAATATCACACTCACAGCCCCAATATCACACCGACAGCCCCAATATCACACCCACAGATCAATGCACACTCACAGCCCCAATATCACACACACAGCCCCAATATCACTCACACAGCCCCAATATCACACCCACAGCTCCAATATCACACCCACAGCTCCAATATCACACTCAGGAACCCAAAATCACACTCACAGCTCCAATATCACACTCACAGACCCAAGATCACACTCACAGCTCCAATACTTGACCCAGAACACCAATGTCACACCCACAGCCCCAATGTCACACCCACAGCCCCAATATCACACCCACAGACCCAATCTCACACCCATAGACCCAATATCACACCCACAGCCCCAATATCACACCCACAGCTCCAATATCACACCCACAGCCCCAATATCACACCCAGCACTCCGATATCACACCCACAGCTCCAATATCACATCCACAGCTCCAATATCACACTCACAGACCCAATATCACACTCACAGCCCCAATATCACACCCACAGCCCCAATATCACTCATACAGTGCCAATATCACACCCACAGCTACAATATCACACTCACAGACTGAATATCACACTCACAGCTCCAATACTTGACCCAGAACACCAATGTCACACCCACAGCCCCAATGTCACACCCACAGCCCCAATATCACACCCACAGCCCCAATATCACACTCACAGATCCAATATCACACCCACAGCCCCAATATCACACCCAGCGCTCCAATATCACACTCACAGCTCCAATATCACATCCACAGCTCCAATATCACACTCACAGACCCAATATCACACTCACAGCCCCAATGTCACACCCACAGCCCCAATATCACTCATACAGTGCCAATATCACACCCACAGCTACAATATCACACTCACAGACCCAATATCACACTCACAGCTCCAATACTTGACCCAGAACACCAATGTCACACCCACAGCCCCAATGTCACACCCACAGCCCCAATATCACACCCACAGCACCAATATCACACCGACAGCCCCAATATCACACCCACAGCCCCATTATCACATCCACAGCCCCAATATCAGACCCACAGCCCCAATATCACACCCAGACCCAATGTCACACCCACAGCTACAATATCACACTCACAGACCCAATATCACACTCACAGCTCCAATACTTGACCCAGAACACCAATGTCACACCCACAGCCCCAATATCACATCCACAGCTCCAATATCACACTCACAGACCCAATATCACACTCACAGCCCCAATATCACACCCACAGCCCCAATATCACTCATACAGTGCCAATATCACACCCACAGCTACAATATCACACTCACAGACTGAATATCACACTCACAGCTCCAATACTTGACCCAGAACACCAATGTCACACCCACAGCCCCAATGTCACACCCACAGCCCCAATATCACACCCACAGCCCCAATATCACACTCACAGATCCAATATCACACCCACAGCCCCAATATCACACCCAGCGCTCCAATATCACACTCACAGCTCCAATATCACATCCACAGCTCCAATATCACACTCACAGACCCAATATCACACTCACAGCCCCAATATCACACCCACAGCCCCAATATCACTCATACAGTGCCAATATCACACCCACAGCTACAATATCACACTCACAGACCCAATATCACACTCACAGCTCCAATACTTGACCCAGAACACCAATGTCACACCCACAGCCCCAATGTCACACCCACAGCCCCAATATCACACCCACAGCACCAATATCACACCGACAGCCCCAATATCACACCCACAGCCCCATTATCACATCCACAGCCCCAATATCAGACCCACAGCCCCAATATCACACCCAGACCCAATGTCACACCCACAGCTACAATATCACACTCACAGACCCAATATCACACTCACAGCTCCAATACTTGACCCAGAACACCAATGTCACACCCACAGCCCCAATGTCACACCCACAGCCCCAATATCACACCCACAGCCCCAATATCACAACCACAGCCCCAATATCACACCCACAGCCCCAATATCACACCCACAGCTGCAATATCATACCCACAGCTCCAATATCACACCCACAGCTCCAATATCATACCCACAGCCCCAGTATCACACCCAGACACAATGTCACATCCACAGTCCTAGATCACACCCACAGCCCCGATATCACACCCACAGCCCCAATATCACACCCAAAGCTCCAATATCACACTCACAGCTCCAATATCACACCCACAGCCCCATGTATCACACCCACAGCTCCAATATCACACTCACAGCTCCAATATCACATCCACAGCTCCAATATCACACTCACAGCTCCAATATCACATCCACAGCTCCAATATCACACCCACAGCCCCAATATCACACCCACAGCCCCAATATCACACCCACAGCCCCAATATCACACCCACAGCCCCAATGTCACACCCACAGCCCCAATATCACACCCACAGCCCCAATATCACAACCACAGCCCCAATATCACACCCACAGCCCCAATATCACACCCACAGCTGCAATATCATACCCACAGCTCCAATATCACACCCACAGCTCCAATATCATACCCACAGCCCCAGTATCACACCCAGACACAATGTCACATCCACAGTCCTAGATCACACCCACAGCCCCGATATCACACCCACAGCCCCAATATCACACCCAAAGCTCCAATATCACACCCACAGCTCCAATATCACACCCACAGCCCCAGTATCACACCCACAGCTCCAATATCACACTCACAGCTCCAATATCACATCCACAGCTCCAATATCACACTCACAGCTCCAATATCACATCCACAGCTCCAATATCACACCCACAGCCCCAATATCACACCCACAGCCCCAATATCACACCCACAGCCCCAATATCACACCCACAGCTCCAATATCACACTCACAGACCCAATATCACACCCACAGATCAATGCACACTCACAGCCCCAATATCACACACACAGACCCAATATCACACCCACAGCCCCAATATCACTCACACAGCCCCAATATCACACCCACAGCTCCAATATCACACCCACAGCTCCAATATCACACTCAGGAACCCAAAATCACACTCACAGCTACAATATCACACTCACAGACCCAAGATCACACTCACAGCTCCAATACTTGACCCAGAACACCAATGTCACACCCACAGCCCCAATGTCACACCCACAGCCCCAATATCACACAGATCCATATCACACCCACAGCCCCAATATCACACCCAGCGCTCCAATATCACACTCACAGCTCCAATATCACATCCACAGCTCCAATATCACACTCACAGACCCAATATCACACTCACAGCCCCAATATCACACCCACAGCCCCAATATCACTCATACAGTGCCAATATCACACCCACAGCTACAATATCACACTCACAGACCCAATATCACACTCACAGCTCCAATACTTGACCCAGAACACCAATGTCACACCCACAGCCCCAATGTCACACCCACAGCCCCAATATCACACCCACAGCCCCAATATCACACCGACAGCCCCAATATCACACCCACAGCCCCATTATCACATCCACAGCCCCAATATCAGACCCACAGCCCCAATATCACACCCAGACCCAATGTCACACCCACAGCTACAATATCACACTCACAGACCCAATATCACACTCACAGCTCCAATACTTGACCCAGAACACCAATGTCACACCCACAGCCCCAATGTCACACTCACAGCCCCAATATCACACCCACAGCCCCAATATCACAACCACAGCCCCAATATCACACCCACAGCCCCAATATCACACCCACAGCTGCAATATCATACCCACAGCTCCAATATCACACCCACAGCTCCAATATCATACCCACAGCCCCAGTATCACACCCAGACACAATGTCACATCCACAGTCCTAGATCACACCCACAGCCCCGATATCACACCCACAGCCCCAATATCACACCCAAAGCTCCAATATCACACTCACAGCTCCAATATCACACCCACAGCCCCAGTATCACACCCACAGCTCCAATATCACACTCACAGCTCCAATATCACATCCACAGCTCCAATATCACACTCACAGCTCCAATATCACACCCACAGCCCCAATATCACACCCACAGCCCCAATATCACACCCACAGCCCCAATATCACACCCACAGCCCCAATATCACACCCACAGCCCCAATATCACACCCACAGCTCCAATATCACACTCACAGCTCCAATATCACACTCACAGCCCCAATATCACACTCACAGCTCCAATATCACACCCACAGATCAATGCACACTCACAGCCCCAATATCACACACACAGCCCCAATATCACACTCACAGCTCCAATATCTCACCCACAGCTCCAATATCACATCCACAACTCCAATACCACACCCACAGACCCAATATCACACCCACACACCCAATATCACACTCACAGCCCCAAAATCACACCCACAGCCCCAATATCACACTCACAGACCCAATATCACACCCACAGACCCAATATCACACCCACATCTCCAATATCACACCCACAGCCCCAATATCACACCCACAGCCCCAATATCACACCCACAGCCCCAATATCACATCCACAGCTCCAATATCACATCCACAGATCCAAAATCACACTCACAGCTCCAATATCACACTCACAGCCCCAATATCACACCCAGACCCAATGTCACACCCACAGCTCCAATATCACACTCACAGACCAGTATCACACCAACAGATTTGATATCACACCAACAGCTTTAATATCGACGAACATCTTCAATATCATACCGACTCAGTTAGTGCTGAAGCAGTGACACACTGCTGGATGTTCACCGCTGAAGGTCTGCCGCACTGTCGGAGGGTCAGCGCTGAGGGAGTGGGCACTGTCGGAGGGCCAGTGCTGAGGGAGTGCCGCACTGTCGGAGGGTCAGTGCTGAGGGAATGCCTCACTGTCGGAGGGTCGGTGCTCAGGGAGCGCCGCACTGTCAGAGGGTCAGCGCTGAGGGAGTGCCGCACTGTCGGAGGGTCAGCACTGAGGGAGTCAGCACTGTCGGAGGGTCAGTGCTGAGGGAGTGCCGCACTGTCGGAGGGTCAGTGCTGAGGGAGTGGGCACTGTCGGAGGGTCAGTGCTGAGGGAGTGCCGCACTGTCGGAGGGTCAGTGCTGAGGGAGTGGGCACTGTCGGAGGGTCAGTGCTGAGGGAGTGCCGCACTGTCGGAGGGTCAGTGCTGAGGGAGTGGACACTGTCGGAGGGTCAGTGCTGAGGGAGTGGACACTGTCGGAGGGTCAGTGCTGAGGGAGTGCCGCACTGTCGGAGGGTCAGTGCTGAGGGAGTGGACACTGTCGGAGGGTCAGTGCTGAGGGAGTGCCGCACTGTCGGAGGGTCAGTGCTGAGGGAGTGCCGCACTGTCGGAGGGTCAGTGCTGAGGGAGTGCCGCACTGTCGGAGGGTCAGTGCTGAGGGAGTGGACACTGTCGGAGGGTCAGTGCTGAGGGAGTGCCGCACTGTCGGAGGGTCAGTGCTGAGGGAGTGGGCACTGTCGGAGGGTCAGTGCTGAGGGAGCGTCGCACTGTCGGAGGGTCAGTGCTGAGGGAGCGTCGCACTGTCGGAGGGTCAGTGCTGAGGGAGTGGGCACTGTCGGAGGGTCAGTGCTAAGGGAGTGGGCACTGTCGGAGGGTCAGTGGTAAGGGAGCACCGCACTCTGTTTTAGGCCACTTTCAGGTTATATATTAAACCGTTTGCTCACATGGACATCAAGAGATCCATGGCACTAAAGCAGTAGAGCTTTGAATTCTCTCCCAGGTCCAAACCCATCCTTACCATCACATTTACCAAAATCACCAAGTTAACACCGCCCGCACTCCCTCCCACTGTTCGTTGCTGTTTAGCAGCAGATTGTGAAATGAACTGGCTGCGTAACCTTACACCAGGAATGACCTTCAAAATATATTTCATTGGCTGTAAACATATTTGGGAATCTTGGGATTCAAAAGGTGTTAAGAAATGAAAGTTTTTCATAAGATCTGCCAAATATTGATACTGTAATATTATAAAGACACCATCATTCGTTTCAAATTGTTTCGGTTTATTGAAAACTGGCCTTGATTTCCCTTGCCCCAGCATTGTGTGTTAATGAAACTGTGACTCCAGGAAAAGCTTCACCACCTGAAAAAAACTTCTTCCTTTCCTGTTAAAGGCGCCTCCTGTTATTCAGTGTCAAGAGATATAAGCCCCCAGCCCACAAGAACGTTCAAACCTGCTTTAAGATCCAAATGATAATCCCTGGTTCCCATCTCGTGGCCATAATGTCTTTGCAGCCCCTGCCCCTTCCTGGCCGATCACTGGATTGGCATATAAGGCCAGCTGAAACTGGCACCAGACAGCAGCATGTCCCTGATAAGAGTTTCAATTGGGGTCTTCCCCACCAGACGCACAAAGAACAATTGCTCTATGACAGGAGAGGAGACCACACGCAGGGAAGGTAATCGCAGCAGCAGTTTGCCGAAGCGGTTGGGTTGGTTCGGGTACTGGTTACGGCTGTAATCTTCCAGGGCGCACTGGCATTTTTCCTGAAGACTCTCCACATGGGCAGGATCCGAGAGACCACAGGCATCTGCAGGAAAACCCACATTTTTAGATGACTAATAAAGACTGCAATAAGCCCAGCTAACTCCCCGCTCATTCCAGCAAGAAATGTTTCAGTTTTAAATGAATATCAAAATCTGCATTTGATGCATTCTTGAATGAGGTGAGTACTGTTGATAAGACTGTCATTTATCCCAACCACCCTGGGTAAGTGTTGGTGTGTCTGCTTATCTACAAATTAACATCTGATCAATTGTCTCCGCTCAGGAACCTCATTCACATCCCAGGTCATTGGGAGCACTTCTCAATACTCCCAGTTTCTGGAGCAACTTGCAATATTCCAAGTTCCTTGGTAATGCTTTCTGAAATTCCCAGATCTCTGGATGTAGCTTTTAGCATTCCTGGTCGCTGGGGAAGGGTTCCCAGTAGGGGGGACCATCTGATATTCCCAATTCGCACTGCACAGCTCCCAGTATTTCTAGTATACGTTGTGCAGTCCTCAATATTTCTTAGAAATATTGAACATAGAACATAGTTCTGCGCTTGGGAAATAGTTCCCAATGAACCCAGTTCTCTGATAGTCCCAGTGCCTGATCAGCAGTTCCTGGTATTCGAGGTAAACATCCCGGTCCCCAGGATGCATCTCCTGGCACTCAGAGTTTACAGGGAACTGTTGTCATATTCCTAAACTACTGGAGGAACTCCCAGGGGTAATTCCCAGTGTCCCCAGTTGATGAATTGATCAGGAAGTTGAAATTTCATTCACCCAGGAATGTGATATTACATGCAGCAACCTTAAATCATGATTTCCTTTGACCCGGCCATGTTCCGAGGTTCAAGTCTGGACCTACAAGCTCAAGAGACTCTCGCACCACGAAGTGATTTACTCGAACTGGTCACTGGCACTGAAACCACCATCAGGGAGAACATGGTGAAGGTTCAAACCCCAGGATATTAACAACTGGGAATAATGTGGTGAGCATTATCATGTCTGGGAGGTATAGGTGACTCTGAACCTGTGGTTCCCAAAATCTCTCCATCACTGGGCAACTTTCCTCACCTTGTGTCTGTTGTCGACTCATTGTTGGAGATCGATTGCTCCCGTTAGTCAACATCACCATTATCATCATGTATTTTGACAATTTTGAGAATGATAAAAGACAAACTAGGGGAGATTAATATGGGGTCTATTAATCTCATTACAGCTTTGCCTGTCTCTGCTCATCTGTCACTGAAACTCTTATTCTTCTCTTCTGTTACCTCTAAACAAACTATTCCAATTAATTCCTCACTGGTCTCCTACATTCTACCTTCTAGAAACTTGAGATCATCCAGATCCCAGCTGGCTTGTGTCATATCCCTGTTTCCCTATCACCCCTGTGCTCACTGACCTATATTGGGTCCCTACCTCTGTCATGTCCTCTAGCCTCATAACCACTCTAGATTTCTGCTAATTCTGGCGTCTTGTATGTTGTCGGTTACAATGGATTCATCACAGGCAGCCACATCTTCAGTTGTCTGGGACCTAAGTTCTGAAATTCCCTTGCTACAGCTCGCTGCTTGGCTTTAGTCTTTTAAGACCCACCTTAACACCTGCTGTGGTCTCACTGAGGCCCTGTACAGGTGCAGTGAGACTTCCTTGTTCCTGTATTCAAACCCTCTTGCAATGAAGGCCAACATACTGCCTGCTGTCCTAACTTACTTTCAGTTACTGGTATACAAGTAAGGTCAGGTCACATTGGACATTGACAATTCCCAATCAATGGCCGTTAATTAACACTGTACCATTCTGTTTTTCCAAGTGAAGAGGATAATATTACACTGAGCCTAGTATAATGCATCTGTCACACATTTGCCCACTGACTCAACTTGTTTCAATTGCCTTCAAGGCTGTTTATCTCTTCCTTATCAATTGGACCTGACGTTGCGTTACCAGCAAAATTGAAAATATTGGGCTGCATCTCACTTTTTGTTGGTAAAGCGCGTTCCATCAAGTTTTCCGGAGGGACTTTCATCCTGTGAATTCGAGCAAGATGTCTTCCAGTAGCTGACCAAAGGAGTCTCATTAACTACATACCCCATCTCTACGGCATCACTTAATTCGATTCTACACCCACTTCACCGTGTGCCGTTCGTGTTTGCACTGCACTAGATTGTCGGAGGTATTAGGTAAGGTTATCAGAGGTCGGTGTCGGGGGTATTAGGTAAGGTTATCGGAGGTTGGTGTTGGGGGTATTAGGTAAGGGTTATCAGAGGTTGGTGTCGGGGGTATTAGGTAAGGGTTATCGGAGGTTGGTGTCGGGGGTATTAGGTAAGGTTATCGGAGGTTGGTGTCGGGGGTATTAGGTAAGGTTATCAGAGGTTGGTGTCGGGGGTATTAGGTAAGGGTTATCGGAGGTTGGTGTCGGGGGTATTAGGTAAGGTTATCAGAGGTTGGTGTCGGGGGTATTAGGTAAGGTTATCGGAGGTTGGTGTCGGGGGTATTAGGTAAGGTTATCAGAGGTGGGTGTCGGGGGTATTAGGTAAGGTTATCGGAGGTTGGTGTCGGGGGTATTAGCTAAGGTTATCAGAGGTTGGTGTCGGGGGTATTAGGTAAGGGTTATCGGAGGTTGGTGTTGGGGGTATTAGGTAAGGGTTATCGGAGGTTGGTGTCGGGGTTATTAGGTAAGGGTTATCGGAGGTTGGTGTCGGGGGTATTAGGTAAGGTTATCAGAGGTCGGTGTCGGGGGTATTAGGTAAGGTTATCAGAGGTCGGTGTCGGGGGTATTAGGTAAGGTTATCAGAGGTTGGTGTCGGAGGTATTAGGTAAGGTTATCGGAGGTTGGTGTCGGGGGTAGTAGGTAAGGGTTATCGGAGGTCAGAGTTGGGGGTATTAGGTAAGGTTATCGGAGGTCGGTGTCGGGGGTATTAGGTAAGGTTATCGGAGGTTGGTGTCGGGGGTATTAGGTAAGGGTTATCGGAGGTTGGTGTCAGGGTTATTAGGTAAGGTTATCGGAGGTTGGTGTTGGGGGTATTAGGTAAGGTTATCAGAGATCGGTGTCGGGGGTATTAGGTAAGGTTATCCGAGGTTGGTGTCAGGGGTATTAGGTAAGGTTATCGCAGGTTAGTGTTGGGGGTATTAGGTAAGGGTTATCGGAGGTTGGTGTCAGGAGTATTAGGTACGGGTTATCGGAGGTTGGTGTTGGGGGTATTAGGTAACGGTTATCGGAGGTTGGTGTCAGGAGTATTAGGTAAGGGTTATCGGAGGTTGGTGTTGGGGGTATTAGGTAAGGGTTATCGGAGGTTGGTGTCGGGGTAATTAGGTAAGGGTTATCGGAGGTTGGTGTCGGGGTTATTAGGTAAGGTTATCGGAGGTTGGTGTCAGGAGTATTAGGTAAGGTTATCAGAGGTTGGTGTTGGGGGTATTAGGTAATGGTTATCGAAGGTTGGTGTAGGGGGTATTAGGTAAGGGTTATCGGAGGTCGGTGTCAGGAGTATTAGGTAAGGGTTGTCGGAGGTTGGTGTTGGGGGTATTAGGTAAGGATTATCGGAGGTTGGTGTCTGGGGTATTAGGTAAGGTTATCGGAGGTTGGTGTCGGGGGTATTAGGTAAGTTTATCGGAGGTTGGTGTTGGGGGTATTAGGTAAGGTTATCAGAGGTTGGTGTCGGGGGTATTAGGTAAGGGTTATCGGAGGTCGGTGTCGGGGGTATTAGGTAAGGTTATCGGAGGTCGGTGTCGGGGGTATTAGGTAAGGTTATCGGAGGTTGGTGTTGGGGGTATTAGGTAAGGTTATCAGAGGTTGGTGTCGGGGGTATTAGGTAAGGTTATCAGAGGTTGGTGTCGGGGGTATTAGGTAAGGGTTATCGGAGGTCGGTGTCAGGGGTATTAGGTAAGGGTTATCGGAGGTCGGTGTCGGGGGTATTAGGTAAGGTTATCGGAGGTCGGTGTCAGGAGTATTAGGTAAGGTTATCGGAGGTTGGTGTCGGGGGTATTAGGTAAGGGTTATCAGAGATCGGTGTCGGGGGTATTAGGTAAGGGTTATCGGAGGTCGGTGTCTGGGGTATTAGGTAAGGTTATCGGAGGTCGGTGTCGGGGGTATTAGGTAAGGGTTATCGGAGGTTGGTGTCGGGGGTATTAGGTAAGGTTATCGGAGGTTGGTGTCGGGGGTATTAGGTAAGGGTTATCGGAGGTCAGTGTCGGGGGTATTAGGTAAGGTTATCGGAGGTCGGTGTCGGGGGTATTAGGTAAGGGTTATCGGAGGTTGGTGTCGGGGGTATTAGGTAAGGGTTATCGGAGGTTGGTGTCGGGGGTATTAGGTAAGGTTATCGGAGCTTGGTGTCAGGGGTATTAGGTAAGGGTTATCGGAGGTTGGTGTCGGGGGTATTAGGTGAGAGTTATCGGAGATCGGTGTTGGGGGTATTAGGTAAGGGTTATCGGAGGTTGGTGTCGGGGGTATTAGGTAAGGTTATCGGAAGTTGGTGTCGGGGGTATTAGGTAAGGTTATCGGAGGTTGGTGTCGGGGGTATTAGGTAAGGGTTATCGGAGGTTGGTGTCGGGCGTGTTAGGTAAGGTTATCGGAGGTTGGTGTTGGGGGTATTAGGTAAGGGTTATCGGAGGTTGGTGTCGGGGTATTAGGTAATGTTATCGGAGGTTGGTGTTGGGGGTATTAGGTAAGGTTATCGGAGGTTGGTGTCGGGGGTATTAGGTAAGGTTATCGGAGGTTGGTGTGGGGGGTATTAGGTAAGGTTATCAGAGATCGGTGTCGGGCGTGTTAGGTAAGGTTATCGGAGGTTGGTGTCGGGGGTATTAGGTAAGGGTTATCGGAGGTTGGTGTCGGAGGTATTAGGTAAGGTTATCGGAGGTTGGTGTCAGGGGTATTAGGTAAGGGTTATCGGAGGTTGGTGTTGGGGGTATTAGGTAAGGGTTATTGGAGGTTGGTGTCGGGGGTATTAGGTAAGGTTATCGGAGGTTGGTGTCGGGGGTATTAGGTAAGGGTTATCGGAGGTTGGTGTCGGAGGTATTAGGTAAGGTTATCGGAGGTTGGTGTCGGGGGTATTAGATAAGGTTATCGGAGGTTGGTGTTGGGGGTATTAGGTAAGGTTATCAGAGATCAGTGTAGGGCCTGTTAGGTAAGGCTATCGGAGGTTGGTGTCGGGGGTATTAGGTAAGGTTATCGGAGGTTGGTGTCGGGGGTATTAGGTAATGGTTATCGGAGGTTAGTGTTGGGGGTATTAGGTAAGGTTATCGGCGGTTGTTGTCAGGGGTATTAGATAAGATTATCGGAGGTTGGTGTCGGGGGTATTAGATAAGATTATCGGAGGTTGGTGTCGGGGGTATTAGGTAAGGGTTATCGGAGGTTGGTGTCGGGGGTATTAGGTAAGGTTATCGGAGGTCGTGTCGGGGGTATTAGGTACGGTTATCGGAGGTTGGTGTCAGGGGTATTAGGTAAGGTTATCGGAGGTTGGTGTCGGGGGTATTAGGTAAGGGTTATCGGAGGTTGGTGTCGGAGGTATTAGGTAAGGTTATCGGAGGTTGGTGTCGAGGTTATTAGGTAAGGTTATCGGAGGGTGGTGTCGGGGGTATTAGGTAATGGTTATCGGAGGTTGGTGTCGGGGGTATTAGCTAAGGTTATCAGAGGTTGGTGTCGGGGGTATTAGGTAAGGGTTATCGGAGGTTGGTGTTGGGGGTATTAGGTAAGGGTTATCGGAGGTTGGTGTCGGGGGTATTAGGTAAGGTTATCGGAGGTTGGTGTCGGGGGTATTAGATAAGGTTATCGGAGGTTGGTGTTGGGGGTATTAGGTAAGGTTATCAGGGATCAGTGTAGGGCCTGTTAGGTAAGGCTATCGGAGGTTGGTGTCGGGGGTATTAGGTAAGGTTATCGGAGGTTGGTGTCGGGGGTATTAGGTAATGGTTATCGGAGGTTAGTGTTGGGGGTATTAGGTAAGGTTATCGGCGGTTGTTGTCAGGGGTATTAGATAAGATTATCGGAGGTTGGTGTCGGGGGTATTAGATAAGATTATCGGAGGTTGGTGTCGGGGGTATTAGGTAAGGGTTATCGGAGGTTGGTGTCGGGGGTATTAGGTAAGGTTATCGGAGGTCGGTGTCGGGGGTATTAGGTACGGTTGTCGGAGGTTGGTGTCAGGGGTATTAGGTAAGGTTATCGGAGGTTGGTGTCGGGGGTATTAGGTAAGGGTTATCGGAGGTTGGTGTCGGAGGTATTAGGTAAGGTTATCGGAGGTTGGTGTCGGGGTTATTAGGTAAGGTTATCGGAGGGTGGTGTCGGGGGTATTAGGTAATGGTTATCGGAGGTTGGTGTCGGGGGTATTAGCTAAGGTTATCAGAGGTTGGTGTCGGGGGTATTAGGTAAGGGTTATCGGAGGTTGGTGTTGGGGGTATTAGGTAAGGGTTATCGGAGGTTGGTGTCGGGGTTATTAGGTAAGGGTTATCGGAGGTTGGTGTCGGGGGTATTAGGTAAGGTTATCAGAGGTCGGTGTCGGGGGTATTAGGTAAGGTTATCAGAGGTCGGTGTCGGGGGTATTAGGTAAGGTTATCAGAGGTTGGTGTCGGAGGTATTAGGTAAGGTTATCGGAGGTTGGTGTCGGGGGTAGTAGGTAAGGGTTATCGGAGGTCAGAGTTGGGGGTATTAGGTAAGGTTATCGGAGGTCGGTGTCGGGGGTATTAGGTAAGGTTATCGGAGGTTGGTGTCGGGGGTATTAGGTAAGGGTTATCGGAGGTTGGTGTCAGGGTTATTAGGTAAGGTTATCGGAGGTTGGTGTTGGGGGTATTAGGTAAGGTTATCAGAGATCGGTGTCGGGGGTATTAGGTAAGGTTATCCGAGGTTGGTGTCAGGGGTATTAGGTAAGGTTATCGCAGGTTAGTGTTGGGGGTATTAGGTAAGGGTTATCGGAGGTTGGTGTCAGGAGTATTAGGTACGGGTTATCGGAGGTGTCAGGAGTATTAGGTAAGGTTATCAGAGGTTGGTGTTGGGGGTATTAGGTAATGGTTATCGGAGGTTGGTGTCGGGGGTATTAGATAAGGTTATCGGAGGTTGGTGTCGGGGGTATTAGGTAATGGTTATCGGAGGTTAGTGTTGGGGGTATTAGGTAAGGTTATCGGAGGTTGGTGTTGGGGGTATTAGGTAACGGTTATCGGAGGTTGGTGTCAGGAGTATTAGGTAAGGGTTATCGGAGGTTGGTGTTGGGGGTATTAGGTAAGGGTTATCGGAGGTTGGTGTCGGGGTAATTAGGTAAGGGTTATCGGAGGTTGGTGTCGGGGTTATTAGGTAAGGTTATCGGAGGTTGGTGTCAGGAGTATTAGGTAAGGTTATCAGAGGTTGGTGTTGGGGGTATTAGGTAATGGTTATCGAAGGTTGGTGTTGGGGGTATTAGGTAAGGTTATCAGAGATCAGTGTAGGGCCTGTTAGGTAAGGCTATCGGAGGTTGGTGTCGGGGGTATTAGGTAAGGTTATCGGAGGTTGGTGTCGGGGGTATTAGGTAATGGTTATCGGAGGTTAGTGTTGGGGGTATTAGGTAAGGTTATCGGCGGTTGTTGTCAGGGGTATTAGATAAGATTATCGGAGGTTGGTGTCGGGGGTATTAGATAAGATTATCGGAGGTTGGTGTCGGGGGTATTAGGTAAGGGTTATCGGAGGTTGGTGTCGGGGGTATTAGGTAAGGTTATCGGAGGTCGGTGTCGGGGGTATTAGGTACGGTTATCGGAGGTTGGTGTCAGGGGTATTAGGTAAGGTTATCGGAGGTTGGTGTCGGGGGTATTAGGTAAGGGTTATCGGAGGTTGGTGTCGGAGGTATTAGGTAAGGTTATCGGAGGTTGGTGTCGGGGTTATTAGGTAAGGTTATCGGAGGGTGGTGTCGGGGGTATTAGGTAATGGTTATCGGAGGTTGGTGTCGGGGGTATTAGCTAAGGTTATCAGAGGTTGGTGTCGGGGGTATTAGGTAAGGGTTATCGGAGGTTGGTGTTGGGGGTATTAGGTAAGGGTTATCGGAGGTTGGTGTCGGGGGTATTAGGTAAGGTTATCGGAGGTTGGTGTCGGGGGTATTAGATAAGGTTATCGGAGGTTGGTGTTGGGGGTATTAGGTAAGGTTATCAGGGATCAGTGTAGGGCCTGTTAGGTAAGGCTATCGGAGGTTGGTGTCGGGGGTATTAGGTAAGGTTATCGGAGGTTGGTGTCGGGGGTATTAGGTAATGGTTATCGGAGGTTAGTGTTGGGGGTATTAGGTAAGGTTATCGGCGGTTGTTGTCAGGGGTATTAGATAAGATTATCGGAGGTTGGTGTCGGGGGTATTATATAAGATTATCGGAGGTTGGTGTCGGGGGTATTAGGTAAGGGTTATCGGAGGTTGGTGTCGGGGGTATTAGGTAAGGTTATCGGAGGTCGGTGTCGGGGGTATTAGGTACGGTTATCGGAGGTTGGTGTCAGGGGTATTAGGTAAGGTTATCGGAGGTTGGTGTCGGGGGTATTAGGTAAGGGTTATCGGAGGTTGGTGTCGGAGGTATTAGGTAAGGTTATCGGAGGTTGGTGTCGGGGTTATTAGGTAAGGTTATCGGAGGGTGGTGTCGGGGGTATTAGGTAATGGTTATCGGAGGTTGGTGTCGGGGGTATTAGCTAAGGTTATCAGAGGTTGGTGTCGGGGGTATTAGGTAAGGGTTATCGGAGGTTGGTGTTGGGGGTATTAGGTAAGGGTTATCGGAGGTTGGTGTCGGGGTTATTAGGTAAGGGTTATCGGAGGTTGGTGTCGGGGGTATTAGGTAAGGTTATCAGAGGTCGGTGTCGGGGGTATTAGGTAAGGTTATCAGAGGTCGGTGTCGGGGGTATTAGGTAAGGTTATCAGAGGTTGGTGTCGGAGGTATTAGGTAAGGTTATCGGAGGTTGGTGTCGGGGGTAGTAGGTAAGGGTTATCGGAGGTCAGAGTTGGGGGTATTAGGTAAGGTTATCGGAGGTCGGTGTCGGGGGTATTAGGTAAGGTTATCGGAGGTTGGTGTCGGGGGTATTAGGTAAGGGTTATCGGAGGTTGGTGTCAGGGTTATTAGGTAAGGTTATCGGAGGTTGGTGTTGGGGGTATTAGGTAAGGTTATCAGAGATCGGTGTCGGGGGTATTAGGTAAGGTTATCCGAGGTTGGTGTCAGGGGTATTAGGTAAGGTTATCGCAGGTTAGTGTTGGGGGTATTAGGTAAGGGTTATCGGAGGTTGGTGTCAGGAGTATTAGGTACGGGTTATCGGAGGTTGGTGTTGGGGGTATTAGGTAACGGTTATCGGAGGTTGGTGTCAGGAGTATTAGGTAAGGGTTATCGGAGGTTGGTGTTGGGGGTATTAGGTAAGGGTTATCGGAGGTTGGTGTCGGGGTAATTAGGTAAGGGTTATCGGAGGTTGGTGTCGGGGTTATTAGGTAAGGTTATCGGAGGTTGGTGTCAGGAGTATTAGGTAAGGTTATCAGAGGTTGGTGTTGGGGGTATTAGGTAATGGTTATCGAAGGTTGGTGTAGGGGGTATTAGGTAAGGGTTATCGGAGGTCGGTGTCAGGAGTATTAGGTAAGGGTTGTCGGAGGTTGGTGTTGGGGGTATTAGGTAAGGATTATCGGAGGTTGGTGTCTGGGGTATTAGGTAAGGTTATCGGAGGTTGGTGTCGGGGGTATTAGGTAAGTTTATCAGAGGTTGGTGTCGGGGGTATTAGGTAAGGGTTATCGGAGGTCGGTGTCGGGGGTATTAGGTAAGGTTATCGGAGGTCGGTGTCGGGGGTATTAGGTAAGGTTATCGGAGGTTGGTGTTGGGGGTATTAGGTAAGATTATCAGAGGTTGGTGTCGGGGGTATTAGGTAAGGTTATCAGAGGTTGGTGTCGGGGGTATTAGGTAAGGGTTATCGGAGGTCGGTGTCAGGGGTATTAGGTAAGGGTTATCGGAGGTCGGTGTCGGGGGTATTAGGTAAGGTTATCGGAGGTCGGTGTCAGGGGTATTAGGTAAGGTTATCGGAGGTTGGTGTCGGGGGTATTAGGTAAGGTTATCGGAGGTTGGTGTCGGGGGTATTAGGTAAGGGTTATCAGAGATCGGTGTCGGGGGTATTAGGTAAGGGTTATCGGAGGTCGGTGTCTGGGTTATTAGGTAAGGTTATCGGAGGTTGGTGTCGGGGGTATTAGATAAGGTTATCGGAGGTTGGTGTTGGGGGTATTAGGTAAGGTTATCAGAGATCAGTGTAGGGCCTGTTAGGTAAGGCTATCGGAGGTTGGTGTCGGGGGTATTAGGTAAGGGTTATCGGAGGTTGGTGTCGGGGGTATTAGGTAAGGTTATCGGAGGTTGGTGTCGGGGGTATTAGGTAATGGTTATCGGAGGTTAGTGTTGGGGGTATTAGGTAAGGTTATCGGAGGTTGGTGTCGGGGGTATTAGGTAATGGTTATCGGAGGTTAGTGTCGGGGGTATTAGGTAAGGTTATCGGCGGTTGTTGTCAGGGGTATTAGATAAGATTATCGGAGGTTGGTGTCGGGGGTATTAGGTAAGGGTTATCGGAGGTTGGTGTCGGGGGTATTAGGTAAGGGTTATCGGAGGTTGGTGTCAGGGGTATTAGATAAGATTATCGGAGGTTGGTGTCGGGGGTATTAGATAAGATTATCGGAGGTTGGTGTCGGGGGTATTAGGTAAGGGTTATCGGAGGTTGGTGTCGGGGGTATTAGGTAAGGTTATCGGAGGTCGGTGTCGGGGGTATTAGGTACGGTTATCGGAGGTTGGTGTCAGGGGTATTAGGTAAGGTTATCGGAGGTTGGTGTCGGGGGTATTAGGTAAGGGTTATCGGAGGTTGGTGTCGGAGGTATTAGGTAAGGTTATCGGAGGTTGGTGTCGGGGGTATTAGGTAAGGGTTATCGGAGGTTGGTGTCAGGGTTATTAGGTAAGGTTATCGGAGGTTGGTGTTGGGGGTATTAGGTAAGGTTATCAGAGATCGGTGTCGGGGGTATTAGGTAAGGTTATCCGAGGTTGGTGTCAGGGGTATTAGGTAAGGTTATCGCAGGTTAGTGTTGGGGGTATTAGGTAAGGGTTATCGGAGGTTGGTGTCAGGAGTATTAGGTACGGGTTATCGGAGGTTGGTGTTGGGGGTATTAGGTAACGGTTATCGGAGGTTGGTGTCAGGAGTATTAGGTAAGGGTTATCGGAGGTTGGTGTTGGGGGTATTAGGTAAGGGTTATCGGAGGTTGGTGTCGGGGTAATTAGGTAAGGGTTATCGGAGGTTGGTGTCGGGGTTATTAGGTAAGGTTATCGGAGGTTGGTGTCAGGAGTATTAGGTAAGGTTATCAGAGGTTGGTGTTGGGGGTATTAGGTAATGGTTATCGAAGGTTGGTGTTGGGGGTATTAGGTAAGGTTATCAGAGATCAGTGTAGGGCCTGTTAGGTAAGGCTATCGGAGGTTGGTGTCGGGGGTATTAGGTAAGGTTATCGGAGGTTGGTGTCGGGGGTATTAGGTAATGGTTATCGGAGGTTAGTGTTGGGGGTATTAGGTAAGGTTATCGGCGGTTGTTGTCAGGGGTATTAGATAAGATTATCGGAGGTTGGTGTCGGGGGTATTAGATAAGATTATCGGAGGTTGGTGTCGGGGGTATTAGGTAAGGGTTATCGGAGGTTGGTGTCGGGGGTATTAGGTAAGGTTATCGGAGGTCGGTGTCGGGGGTATTAGGTACGGTTATCGGAGGTTGGTGTCAGGGGTATTAGGTAAGGTTATCGGAGGTTGGTGTCGGGGGTATTAGGTAAGGGTTATCGGAGGTTGGTGTCGGAGGTATTAGGTAAGGTTATCGGAGGTTGGTGTCGGGGTTATTAGGTAAGGTTATCGGAGGGTGGTGTCGGGGGTATTAGGTAATGGTTATCGGAGGTTGGTGTCGGGGGTATTAGCTAAGGTTATCAGAGGTTGGTGTCGGGGGTATTAGGTAAGGGTTATCGGAGGTTGGTGTTGGGGGTATTAGGTAAGGGTTATCGGAGGTTGGTGTCGGGGGTATTAGGTAAGGTTATCGGAGGTTGGTGTCGGGGGTATTAGATAAGGTTATCGGAGGTTGGTGTTGGGGGTATTAGGTAAGGTTATCAGGGATCAGTGTAGGGCCTGTTAGGTAAGGCTATCGGAGGTTGGTGTCGGGGGTATTAGGTAAGGTTATCGGAGGTTGGTGTCGGGGGTATTAGGTAATGGTTATCGGAGGTTAGTGTTGGGGGTATTAGGTAAGGTTATCGGCGGTTGTTGTCAGGGGTATTAGATAAGATTATCGGAGGTTGGTGTCGGGGGTATTAGATAAGATTATCGGAGGTTGGTGTCGGGGGTATTAGGTAAGGGTTATCGGAGGTTGGTGTCGGGGGTATTAGGTAAGGTTATCGGAGGTCGGTGTCGGGGGTATTAGGTACGGTTATCGGAGGTTGGTGTCAGGGGTATTAGGTAAGGTTATCGGAGGTTGGTGTCGGGGGTATTAGGTAAGGGTTATCGGAGGTTGGTGTCGGAGGTATTAGGTAAGGTTATCGGAGGTTGGTGTCGGGGTTATTAGGTAAGGTTATCGGAGGGTGGTGTCGGGGGTATTAGGTAATGGTTATCGGAGGTTGGTGTCGGGGGTATTAGCTAAGGTTATCAGAGGTTGGTGTCGGGGGTATTAGGTAAGGGTTATCGGAGGTTGGTGTTGGGGGTATTAGGTAAGGGTTATCGGAGGTTGGTGTCGGGGTTATTAGGTAAGGGTTATCGGAGGTTGGTGTCGGGGGTATTAGGTAAGGTTATCAGAGGTCGGTGTCGGGGGTATTAGGTAAGGTTATCAGAGGTCGGTGTCGGGGGTATTAGGTAAGGTTATCAGAGGTTGGTGTCGGAGGTATTAGGTAAGGTTATCGGAGGTTGGTGTCGGGGGTAGTAGGTAAGGGTTATCGGAGGTCAGAGTTGGGGGTATTAGGTAAGGTTATCGGAGGTCGGTGTCGGGGGTATTAGGTAAGGTTATCGGAGGTTGGTGTCGGGGGTATTAGGTAAGGGTTATCGGAGGTTGGTGTCAGGGTTATTAGGTAAGGTTATCGGAGGTTGGTGTTGGGGGTATTAGGTAAGGTTATCAGAGATCGGTGTCGGGGGTATTAGGTAAGGTTATCCGAGGTTGGTGTCAGGGGTATTAGGTAAGGTTATCGCAGGTTAGTGTTGGGGGTATTAGGTAAGGGTTATCGGAGGTTGGTGTCAGGAGTATTAGGTACGGGTTATCGGAGGTTGGTGTTGGGGGTATTAGGTAACGGTTATCGGAGGTTGGTGTCAGGAGTATTAGGTAAGGGTTATCGGAGGTTGGTGTTGGGGGTATTAGGTAAGGGTTATCGGAGGTTGGTGTCGGGGTAATTAGGTAAGGGTTATCGGAGGTTGGTGTCGGGGTTATTAGGTAAGGTTATCGGAGGTTGGTGTCAGGAGTATTAGGTAAGGTTATCAGAGGTTGGTGTTGGGGGTATTAGGTAATGGTTATCGAAGGTTGGTGTAGGGGGTATTAGGTAAGGGTTATCGGAGGTCGGTGTCAGGAGTATTAGGTAAGGGTTGTCGGAGGTTGGTGTTGGGGGTATTAGGTAAGGATTATCGGAGGTTGGTGTCTGGGGTATTAGGTAAGGTTATCGGAGGTTGGTGTCGGGGGTATTAGGTAAGTTTATCGGAGGTTGGTGTTGGGGGTATTAGGTAAGGTTATCAGAGGTTGGTGTCGGGGGTATTAGGTAAGGGTTATCGGAGGTCGGTGTCGGGGGTATTAGGTAAGGTTATCGGAGGTCGGTGTCGGGGGTATTAGGTAAGGTTATCGGAGGTTGGTGTTGGGGGTATTAGGTAAGATTATCAGAGGTTGGTGTCGGGGGTATTAGGTAAGGTTATCAGAGGTTGGTGTCGGGGGTATTAGGTAAGGGTTATCGGAGGTCGGTGTCAGGGGTATTAGGTAAGGGTTATCGGAGGTCGGTGTCGGGGGTATTAGGTAAGGTTATCGGAGGTCGGTGTCAGGGGTATTAGGTAAGGTTATCGGAGGTTGGTGTCGGGGGTATTAGGTAAGGTTATCGGAGGTTGGTGTCGGGGGTATTAGGTAAGGGTTATCAGAGATCGGTGTCGGGGGTATTAGGTAAGGGTTATCGGAGGTCGGTGTCTGGGTTATTAGGTAAGGTTATCGGAGGTTGGTGTCGGGGGTATTAGATAAGGTTATCGGAGGTTGGTGTTGGGGGTATTAGGTAAGGTTATCAGAGATCAGTGTAGGGCCTGTTAGGTAAGGCTATCGGAGGTTGGTGTCGGGGGTATTAGGTAAGGGTTATCGGAGGTTGGTGTCGGGGGTATTAGGTAAGGTTATCGGAGGTTGGTGTCGGGGGTATTAGGTAATGGTTATCGGAGGTTAGTGTTGGGGGTATTAGGTAAGGTTATCGGAGGTTGGTGTCGGGGGTATTAGGTAATGGTTATCGGAGGTTAGTGTCGGGGGTATTAGGTAAGGTTATCGGCGGTTGTTGTCAGGGGTATTAGATAAGATTATCGGAGGTTGGTGTCGGGGGTATTAGGTAAGGGTTATCGGAGGTTGGTGTCGGGGGTATTAGGTAAGGGTTATCGGAGGTTGGTGTCAGGGGTATTAGATAAGATTATCGGAGGTTGGTGTCGGGGGTATTAGATAAGATTATCGGAGGTTGGTGTCGGGGGTATTAGGTAAGGGTTATCGGAGGTTGGTGTCGGGGGTATTAGGTAAGGTTATCGGAGGTCGGTGTCGGGGGTATTAGGTACGGTTATCGGAGGTTGGTGTCAGGGGTATTAGGTAAGGTTATCGGAGGTTGGTGTCGGGGGTATTAGGTAAGGGTTATCGGAGGTTGGTGTCGGAGGTATTAGGTAAGGTTATCGGAGGTTGGTGTCGGGGTTATTAGGTAAGGGTTATCGGAGGTTTGTGTCGGAGGTATTAGGTAAGGGTTATCGGAGGTTGGTGTCTGGGGTATTAGGTAAGGGTTATCGGAGGTTGGTGTCGGAGGTATTAGGTAAGGTTATCGGAGGTTGGTGTCGGGGGTAGTAGGTAAGGGTTATCGGAGGTCAGAGTTGGGGGTATTAGGTAAGGTTATCGGAGGTCGGTGTCGGGGGTATTAGGTAAGGTTATCGGAGGTTGGTGTCGGGGGTATTAGGTAAGGGTTATCGGAGGTTGGTGTCAGGGTTATTAGGTAAGGTTATCGGAGGTTGGTGTTGGGGGTATTAGGTAAGGTTATCAGAGATCGGTGTCGGGGGTATTAGGTAAGGTTATCCGAGGTTGGTGTCAGGGGTATTAGGTAAGGTTATCGCAGGTTAGTGTTGGGGGTATTAGGTAAGGGTTATCGGAGGCTGGTGTCAGGAGTATTAGGTACGGGTTATCGGAGGTTGGTGTTGGGGGTATTAGGTAACGGTTATCGGAGGTTGGTGTCAGGAGTATTAGGTAAGGGTTATCGGAGGTGGGTGTTGGGGGTATTAGGTAAGGGTTATCGGAGGTTGGTGTCGGGGTAATTAGGTAAGGGTTATCGGAGGTTGGTGTCGGGGTTATTAGGTAAGGTTATCGGAGGTTGGTGTCAGGAGTATTAGGTAAGGTTATCAGAGGTTGGTGTTGGGGGTATTAGGTAATGGTTATCGAAGGTTGGTGTAGGGGGTATTAGGTAAGGGTTATCGGAGGTCGGTGTCAGGAGTATTAGGTAAGGGTTGTCGGAGGTTGGTGTTGGGGGTATTAGGTAAGGATTATCGGAGGTTGGTGGCTGGGGTATTAGGTAAGGTTATCGGAGGTTGGTGTCGGGGGTATTAGGTAAGTTTATCGGAGGTTGGTGTTGGGGGTATTAGGTAAGGTTATCAGAGGTTGGTGTCGGGGGTATTAGGTAAGGGTTATCGGAGGTCGGTGTCGGGGGTATTAGGTAAGGTTATCGGAGGTCGGTGTCGGGGGTATTAGGTAAGGTTATCGGAGGTTGGTGTTGGGGGTATTAGGTAAGGTTATCAGAGGTTGGTGTCGGGGGTATTAGGTAAGGTTATCAGAGGTTGGTGTCGGGGGTATTAGGTAAGGGTTATCGGAGGTCGGTGTCAGGGGTATTAGGTAAGGGTTATCGGAGGTCGGTGTCGGGGGTATTAGGTAAGGTTATCGGAGGTCGGTGTCAGGAGTATTAGGTAAGGTTATCGGAGGTTGGTGTCGGGGGTATTAGGTAAGGGTTATCAGAGATCGGTGTCGGGGGTATTAGGTAAGGGTTATCGGAGGTCGGTGTCTGGGGTATTAGGTAAGGTTATCGGAGGTCGGTGTCGGGGGTATTAGGTAAGGGTTATCGGAGGTTGGTGTCGGGGGTATTAGGTAAGGTTATCGGAGGTTGGTGTCGGGGGTATTAGGTAAGGGTTATCGGAGGTCAGTGTCGGGGGTATTAGGTAAGGTTATCGGAGGTCGGTGTCGGGGGTATTAGGTAAGGGTAATCGGAGGTTGGTGTCAGGGGTATTAGGTAAGGGTTATCGGAGGTTGGTGTCGGGGGTATTAGGTAAGGTTATCGGAGCTTGGTGTCGGGGGTATTAGGTAAGGGTTATCGGAGGTTGGTGTCGGGGGTATTAGGTGAGGGTTATCGGAGATCGGTGTCGGGGGTATTAGGTAAGGGTTATCGGAGGTTGGTGTCGGGGGTATTAGGTAAGGTTATCGGAAGTTGGTGTCGGGGGTATTAGGTAAGGTTATCGGAGGTTGGTGTCGGGGGTATTAGGTAAGGGTTATCGGAGGTTGGTGTCGGGCGTGTTAGGTAAGGTTATCGGAGGTTGGTGTTGGGGGTATTAGGTAAGTGTTATCGGAGGTTGGTGTCGGGGTATTAGGTAATGTTATCGGAGGTTGGTGTTGGGGGTATTAGGTAAGGTTATCGGAGGTTGGTGTCGGGGGTATTAGGTAAGGTTATCGGAGGTTGGTGTGGGGGGTATTAGGTAAGGTTATCAGAGATCGGTGTCGGGCGTGTTAGGTAAGGTTATCGGAGGTTGGTGTCGGGGGTATTAGGTAAGGGTTATCGGAGGTTGGTGTCGGAGGTATTAGGTAAGGTTATCGGAGGTTGGTGTCAGGGGTATTAGGTAAGGTTATCGGAGGTTGGTGTCGGGGGTATTAGGTGAGGGTTATCGGAGGTTGGTGTCAGGGGTATTAGGTAAGGGTTATCGGAGGTTGGTGTTGGGGGTATTAGGTAAGGGTTATTGGAGGTTGGTGTCGGGGGTATTAGGTAAGGGTTATCGAAGGTTGGTGTCGGAGGTATTAGGTAAGGTTATCGGAGGTTGGTGTCGGGGGTATTAGGTAAGGGTTATCGGAGGTTGGTGTCGGAGGTATTAGGTAAGGTTATCGGAGGTTGGTGTCGGGGGTATTAGATAAGGTTATCGGAGGTTGGTGTTGGGGGTATTAGGTAAGGTTATCAGAGATCAGTGTAGGGCCCGTTAGGTAAGGCTATCGGAGGTTGGTGTCGGGGGTATTAGGTAAGGGTTATCGGAGGTTGGTGTCGGGGGTATTAGGTAAGGTTATCGGAGGTTGGTGTCGGGGGTATTAGGTAATGGTTATCGGAGGTTAGTGTTGGGGGTATTAGGTAAGGTTATCGGCGGTTGTTGTCAGGGGTATTAGATAAGATTATCGGAGGTTGGTGTCGGGGGTATTAGATAAGATTATCGGAGGTTGGTGTCGGGGGTATTAGGTAAGGGTTATCGGAGGTTGGTGTCGGGGGTATTAGGTACGGTTATCGGAGGTTGGTGTCAGGGGTATTAGGTAAGGTTATCGGAGGTTGGTGTCGGGGGTATTAGGTAAGGGTTATCGGAGGTTGGTGTCGGAGGTATTAGGTAAGGTTATCGGAGGTTGGCGTCGGGGTTATTAGGTAAGGTTATCGGAGGGTGGTGTCGGGGGTATTAGGTAATGGTTATCGGAGGTTGGTGTCGGGGGTATTAGGTAAGGTTACCGGAGGTTGGTGTCGGGGGTATTAGGTAAGGGTTATCGGAGGTTGGTGTCGGGGTTATTAGGTAAGGTTATCAGAGGTTGGTGTCAGGAGTATTAGGTAAGGTTATCGGAGGTCGGTGTCGGGGGTATTAGGTAAGGGTTATCGGAGGTTGGTGTCGGGGGTATTAGGTAAGGGTTATCGGAGGTCGGTGTCGGGGGTATTAGGTAAGGGTTATCGGAGGTTGGTGTCGGAGGTATTAGGTAAGGTTATCGGAGGTTAGTGTTGGGGGTATTAGGTAAGGTTATCGGAGGTTGGCGTCGGGGGTATTAGGTAATGGTTATTGGAGGTTAGTGTCGCGGGTATTGGGTAAGGGTTATCGGAGGTTGGTGTCGGGGGTATTAGGTAAGGGTTATCGGAGGTCGGTGTCGGGGGTATTGGGTAAGGGTTATCGGAGGTTGGTGTCGGGCGTGTTAGGTAAGGTTATCGGAGGTCAGTGTCGGGGGTATTAGGTAAGGGTTATCGGAGGTTGGTGTCGGGGGTATTAGGTAAGGGTTATCAGAGTTCGGTGTTGGGGGTATTAGGTAAGGGTTATCGGAGGTTGGTGTCGGGGGTATTAGGTAAGGTTATCGGAGGTTGGTGTCTGGGGTATTAGGTAAGGTTATCGGAGGTTGGTGTCGGGGGTATTAGGTAAGGTTATCGGAGGTTAGTGTTGGGGGTATTAGGTAAGGTTATCGGAGGTTGGTGTCAGGGGTATTAGGTAAGGGTTATCGGAGGTTGGTGTCAGGGGTATTAGGTAAGCGTTTTCGGAGGTCGGTGTCGGGGGTATTAGGTAAGGTTATCAGAGGTCGGTGTCGGGGGTATTAGGTAAGGGTTATCGGAGGTTGGTGTCGGGGTATTAGGTAAGGGTTTTCGGAGGTCGGTGTCGGGTGTATTAGGTAAGGTTATCAGAGGTCGGTGTCGGGGGTATTAGGTAAGGTTATCGGAGGTTAGTGTTGGGGGTATTAGGTAAGGTTATCGGAGGTTGGTGTCGGGGGTATATTATGTAAGGTTATCGTAGGTTGGTGTCGGGGTATTAGTTAAGGGTTTTCGGAGGTCGGTTGTTGGGGGTATTAGGTAAGGTTATCAGAGGTCGGTGTCGGGGGTATTAGGTAAGGGTTATCGGAGGTTGGTGTCGCGATATTAGGTAAGGGTTTTCGGAGGTCGGTGTCGGGTGTATTAGGTAAGGTTATCAGAGGTCGGTGTCGGGGGTATTAGGTAAGGTTATCAGAGGTTGGTGTCGGGGGTATTAGGTAAGGGTTATTGGAGGTTGGTGTCGCGGGTATTAGGTCAGGTTATCAGAGGTTGGTGTCGGGGGTATTAGGTAAGGTTATCGGAGGTTGGTGTCTGGGGTATTAGGTAAGGTTATCAGAGGTGGGTGTCGGGGGTATTAGGTAAGGTTATCGGAGGTTGGTGTCGGGGGTATTAGCTAAGGTTATCAGAGGTTGGTGTCGGGGGTATTAGGTAAGGGTTATCGGAGGTTGGTGTTGGGGGTATTAGGTAAGGGTTATCGGAGGTTGGTGTCGGGGTTATTAGGTAAGGGTTATCGGAGGTTGGTGTCGGGGGTATTAGGTAAGGTTATCAGAGGTCGGTGTCGGGGGTATTAGGTAAGGTTATCAGAGGTCGGTGTCGGGGGTATTAGGTAAGGTTATCAGAGGTTGGTGTCGGGGGTATTAGGTAAGGGTTATCGGAGGTTGGTGTCGGGGTTATTAGGTAAGGGTTATCGGAGGTTGGTGTCGGGGGTATTAGGTAAGGTTATTGGAGGTTGGTGTCGGGGGTTTTAGGTAAGGGTTATCGGAGGTTGGTGTTGGGGGTATTAGGTAAGGTTATCAGAGGTTGGTGTCGGGGGTATTAGGTAAGGGTTATCAGAGGTTGGTGTCGGGGGTATTAGGTAAGGGTTATCGGAGGTTGGTGTCGGGGGTATTAGGTAAGGGTTATCGGAGGTTGGTGTCTGGGGTATTAGGTAAGGGTTATCGGAGGTTGGTGTCGGAGGTATTAGGTAAGGTTATCGGAGGTTGGTGTCGGGGGTAGTAGGTAAGGGTTATCGGAGGTCAGAGTTGGGGGTATTAGGTAAGGTTATCGGAGGTCGGTGTCGGGGGTATTAGGTAAGGTTATCGGAGGTTGGTGTCGGGGGTATTAGGTAAGGGTTATCGGAGGTTGGTGTCAGGGTTATTAGGTAAGGTTATCGGAGGTTGGTGTTGGGGGTATTAGGTAAGGTTATCAGAGATCGGTGTCGGGGGTATTAGGTAAGGTTATCCGAGGTTGGTGTCAGGGGTATTAGGTAAGGTTATCGCAGGTTAGTGATGGGGGTATTAGGTAAGGGTTATCGGAGGCTGGTGTCAGGAGTATTAGGTACGGGTTATCGGAGGTTGGTGTTGGGGGTATTAGGTAACGGTTATCGGAGGTTGGTGTCAGGAGTATTAGGTAAGGGTTATCGGAGGTGGGTGTTGGGGGTATTAGGTAAGGGTTATCGGAGGTTGGTGTCGGGGTAATTAGGTAAGGGTTATCGGAGGTTGGTGTCGGGGTTATTAGGTAAGGTTATCGGAGGTTGGTGTCAGGAGTATTAGGTAAGGTTATCAGAGGTTGGTGTTGGGGGTATTAGGTAATGGTTATCGAAGGTTGGTGTAGGGGGTATTAGGTAAGGGTTATCGGAGGTCGGTGTCAGGAGTATTAGGTAAGGGTTGTCGGAGGTTGGTGTTGGGGGTATTAGGTAAGGATTATCGGAGGTTTGTGTCTGGGGTATTAGGTAAGGTTATCGGAGGTTGGTGTCGGGGGTATTAGGTAAGTTTATCGGAGGTTGGTGTTGGGGGTATTAGGTAAGGTTATCAGAGGTTGGTGTCGGGGGTATTAGGTAAGGGTTATCGGAGGTCGGTGTCGGGGGTATTAGGTAAGGTTATCGGAGGTCGGTGTCGGGGGTATTAGGTAAGGTTATCGGAGGTTGGTGTTGGGGATATTAGGTAAGGTTATCAGAGGTTGGTGTCGGGGGTATTAGGTAAGGTTATCAGAGGTTGGTGTCGGGGGCATTAGGTAAGGGTTATTGGAGGTCGGTGTCAGGGGTATTAGGTAAGGGTTATCGGAGGTCGGTGTCGGGGGTATTAGGTAAGGTTATCGGAGGTCGGTGTCAGGAGTATTAGGTAAGGTTATCGGAGGTTGGTGTCGGGGGTATTAGGTAAGGGTTATCAGAGATCGGTGTCGGGGGTATTAGGTAAGGGTTATCGGAGGTCGGTGTCTGGGGTATTAGGTAAGGTTATCGGAGGTCGGTGTCGGGGGTATTAGGTAAGGGTTATCGGAGGTTGGTGTCGGGGGTATTAGGTAAGGTTATCGGAGGTTGGTGTCGGGGGTATTAGGTAAGGGTTATCGGAGGTCAGTGTCGGGGGTATTAGGTAAGGTTATCGGAGGTCTGTGTCGGGGGTATTAGGTGAGGGTTATCGGAGATCGGTGTCGGGGGTATTAGGTAAGGGTTATCGGAGGTTGGTGTCGGGGGTATTAGGTAAGGTTATCGGAAGTTGGTGTCGGGGGTATTAGGTAAGGTTATCGGAGGTTGGTGTCGGGGGTATTAGGTAAGGGTTATCGGAGGTTGGTGTCGGGCGTGTTAGGTAAGGTTATCGGAGGTTGGTGTTGGGGGTATTAGGTAAGGGTTATCGGAGGTTGGTGTCGGGGTATTAGGTAATGTTATCGGAGGTTGGTATTGGGGGTATTAGGTAAGGTTATCGGAGGTTGGTGTCGGGGGTATTAGGTAAGGTTATCGGAGGTTGGTGTGGGGGGTATTAGGTAAGGTTATCAGAGATCGGTGTCGGGCGTGTTAGGTAAGGTTATCGGAGGTTGGTGTCGGGGGTATTAGGTAAGGTTATCGGAGGTTGGTGTCAGGGGTATTAGGTAAGGTTATCGGAGGTTGGTGTCGGGGGTATTAGGTAAGGGTTATCGGAGGTTGGTGTCGGGGGTATTAGGTAAGGGTTATCGGAGGTTGGTGTTGGGGGTATTAGGTAAGGGTTACTGGAGGTTGGTGTCGGGGGTATTAGGTAAGGGTTATCGGAGGTTGGTGTCGGAGGTATTAGGTAAGGTTATCGGAGGTTGGTGTCGGGGGTATTAGGTAAGGGTTATCGGAGGTTGGTGTCGGAGGTATTAGGTAAGGTTATCGGAGGTTGGTGTCGGGGGTATTAGATAAGGTTATCGGAGGTTGGTGTTGGGGGTATTAGGTAAGGTTATCAGAGATCAGTGTAGGGCCTGTTAGGTAAGGCTATCGGAGGTTGGTGTCGGGGGTATTAGGTAAGGGTTATCGGAGGTTGGTGTCGGGGGTATTAGGTAAGGTTATCGGAGGTTGGTGTCGGGGGTATTAGGTAATGGTTATCGGAGGTTAGTGTTGGGGGTATTAGGTAAGGTTATCGGAGGTTGGTGTCGGGGGTATTAGATAAGATTATCGGAGGTTGGTGTCGGGGGTATTAGGTAAGGGTTATCGGAGGTTGGTGTCGGGGGTATTAGGTAAGGTTATCGGAGGTCGGTGTCGGGGGTATTAGGTACGGTTATCGGAGGTTGGTGTCAGGGGTATTAGGTAAGGTTATCGGAGGTTGGTGTCGGGGGTATTAGGTAAGGGTTATCGGAGGTTGGTGTCGGAGGTATTAGGTAAGGTTATCGGAGGTTGGTGTCGGGGTTATTAGGTAAGGTTACCGGAGGTTGGTGTCGGGGGTATTAGGTAAGGGTTATCGGAGGTTGGTGTCGGGGTTATTAGGTAAGGTTATCAGAGGTTGGTGTCAGGAGTATTAGGTAAGGTTATCGGAGGTCGGTGTCGGGGGTATTAGGTAAGGGTTATCGGAGGTTGGTGTCGGGGGTATTAGGTAAGGGTTATCGGAGGTCGGTGTCGGGGGTATTAGGTAAGGGTTATCGGAGGTTGGTGTCGGAGGTATTAGGTAAGGTTATCGGAGGTTAGTGTTGGGGGTATTAGGTAAGGTTATCGGAGGTTGGCGTCGGGGGTATTAGGTAATGGTTATTGGAGGTTAGTGTCGCGGGTATTGGGTAAGGGTTATCGGAGGTTGGTGTCGGGGGTATTAGGTAAGGGTTATCGGAGGTCGGTGTCGGGGGTATTAGGTAAGGGTTATCGGAGGTTGGTGTCGGGCGTGTTAGGTAAGGTTATCGGAGGTCAGTGTCGGGGGTATTAGGTAATGGTTATCGGAGGTTGGTGTCGGGGGTATTAGGTAAGGGTTATCAGAGTTCGGTGTTGGGGGTATTAGGTAAGGGTTATCGGAGGTTGGTGTCGGGGGTATTAGGTAAGGTTATCGGAGGTTGGTGTCTGGGGTATTAGGTAAGGTTATCGGAGGTTGGTGTCGGGGGTATTAGGTAAGGTTATCGGAGGTTAGTGTTGGGGGTATTAGGTAAGGTTATCGGAGGTTGGTGTCAGGGGTATTAGGTAAGGGTTATCGGAGGTTGGTGTCAGGGGTATTAGGTAAGCGTTTTCGGAGGTCGGTGTCGGGGGTATTAGGTAAGGTTAGCAGAGGTCGGTGTCGGGGGTATTAGGTAAGGGTTATCGGAGGTTGGTGTCGGGGTATTAGGTAAGGGTTTTCGGAGGTCGGTGTCGGGTGTATTAGGTAAGGTTATCAGAGGTCGGTGTCGGGGGTATTAGGTAAGGTTATCAGAGGTCGGTGTCGGGGGTATTAGGTAAGGTTATCGGAGGTTGGTGTCGGGGGTATTAGGTAAGATTATCGGAGGTCGGTGTCGGGGGTATTAGGTAAGATTATCGGAGGTCGGTGTCGGGGGTATTAGGTAAGGTTATTGGAGGTTGGTGTCGGGGGTATTAGGTAAGGTTATCGGAGGTTGGTGTCGGGGGTTTTAGGTAAGGTTATCGGAGGTTGGTGTCGGGGGTATTGGGTAAGGGTTATCGGAGATTGGTGTTGGGGGTATTAGGTAAGGTTATCGGAGGTTGGTGTCGGGGGTATTAGGTAAGGTTATCGGAGGTTGGTGTCGGGGGTATTAGGTAAGGTTATCGGAGGTTGGTGTCAGAGGTATTAGGTAAGGTTATCGGAGGTTGGTGTCGGGGGTATTAGGTAAGGTTATCGGAGGTTGGTGTCGGGGGTATTAGGTAAGGTTATCGGAGGTTGGTGTCGGGGGTTTTAGGTAAGGTTATCGGAGGTTGGTGTCGGGGGTATTGGGTAAGGGTTATCGGAGATTGGTGTTGGGGGTATTAGGTAAGGTTATCGGAGGTTGGTGTCGGGGGTATTAGGTAAGGTTATCGGAGGTTGGTGTCGGGGGTATTAGGTAAGGTTATCGGAGGTTGGTGTCGGGGGTATTAGGTAAGGTTATCGGAGGTTGGTGTCGGGGGTATTAGGTAAGGTTATCGGAGGTTGGTGTCGGGGGTATTAGGTAAGGGTTATCGGAGGTTGGTGTTGGGGGTATTAGGTAAGGTTATCGGAGGTTGGTGTCAGAGGTATTAGATAACTTTCAGAAAAGATTTCCAAGAATGATTCCTCAGAAATGTCAGTTCTATTAAATAGGGTAGAGATGTTTCTATTCATTCCACCCTGTGAAAACTCCTGCATGTCAAATTTCACCTGCAAGTGTCCACCCTGCCCCTACAACCCCAATGTTGCAGCTCTCTGTTTCCCCCTCTGCTCCTCTGAACTCCACTCCAGGAGGCTGTGGGTATCACCAATTTCAATAACTTCATCTCTCGTTGTCCACCATGCCCTCTGATGTTGTTCCACATAACCTCCATACACCTCGAGTTTTACACCATCACTCTCACAGAGCGATAGAGCATGGAAGCAGACCCTTTGGTCCAACCGACCATAGTCCCATGCCAATCATAATGCCAAACTAAAGTCGTCCCACCTCCTTGCGCTTGGCCCATATCCCTTCAAACATTTCTTACCCATGTACTTATCAAATGTCTTTTAAATGTTCTAACTGTCCCCACTTCCACCATTTCCTTGCTCACCCCTCCTGAAATGCTTGTTTTATTCCCCCCCCCAGCTGACTCCCTCACTGTTTTAGCAATGTTCCTCCATCCCCCTCTCTCCCATTGACCCTGGAGGTTTCCTTTGCACCCCCCCCGTAATGATGAGGCACTCGGGACTGTATTTGTCCCAGATCACTGACTAACCCCAATGAGCAGCGTTCTCCAACATCACTCCACTGTCCTTGGAGCTCTCCAACTGATGGTACACAACTCTTTCTCCTTGGCTGCTAGTGCACAGAATGCAGTCACACAGATTGACTGACAGTGAGTGAGCCATGCTGACCGAGGCCAAGCTGTGGATTGTGTCTGAACTGTTCCCCTGACGATCGACACTGGGACCTCCTGACCACGGCACCCACCCTGCCGTGATGGGACTGAGGACCACCCGCTCTCCAACCTGGCCATTTGATTGTATACACATGCCACACAATCAGCTTTTACAGACTGTGGGTGTTAAACTGAAGTCTCAATATACCATACATCAAGGTGTTTCCTATTCCCCTGCAGACAGATTCCTACCAATAAGTGTGACAAGTAGCCTGCAGGTCTGTGCAAAAGGACATGTGGATACGAAGCACCAATCAGGCAGAGCACAGCATAGATACTGCGAGCACTCAGCTCGATGCTAAGTGAATGGTTGCAAAGCCAGCAATGAGCAGCCCTGAGAGGCAGCTCGTCCTATCTGTGTGCTGGTTGCCTGTCGATGTGCGCAAGGTGTCCCTACTGCAGCCTTTCAATGCTAGTTCCCGATGTACCCTGTGTGTTTCCGAGTGGATCAGAGAGGTACCATGATGTTCAAGAGGCTGGGTGCTGTTTACAGCTGAGCAACATGGACTCAGGTCACAGCCAAGCAGTGCGCTGAAGGCCTTAGGTACACCTTCTGGTCTCTTGATGTCGAAATTGTTCAGTGTGATTATTAAGATAGGAAGCTGAAAACTAAGAAGTCATTTATAAGGTGTTTAACCAGCTACAATTGGAAATTCATCACTAGCTAGGAACTTGGCAAATGCATAAACCAGGCAGTGTGAAGCTTCCAATGTCAAACTAACCCTGACTGATTTCTCACCTGAGTCTGTCACAGATCACATTGTAGCCCATGACATAGAGTCATAGTCACTCAGACACCTATAAGATGTTTAATTCCCTCATCCAAGTCGCTGACTTATATATTCTAAATACCCAAACACTGCCACTGTCTGTCTCCTGCCTGCTGACAAATTTGCAATGCATGTCGGTATATTACCACCAGTCCAATGGGCTTTGATTTTGCACACACACCTTCCCCAGTGCAGGACTTTATCAGAGAATGATTCCAGCACAGAAGAGGTCCAGCCTGTTGTGTTGGGGACAGCTCGCTGACGGAGGACTTTACCTCATGCTCATTCCCCAGCTCCTCCACGATTCTGTCTTTCCAGATTACTGTCCAACTCCTTCCCAAAGGCCTCATTTGAACCTGTCACTGTGACATCCTCAGGCAGTGCACTCCTAATCTTAAACACTCGCTCTGTGAAAAAGCTGCTCCTCATGCCAACTTTGGCCAATTACTTTAAAACTGTGCCCTCTGCTTCCTGGGAATGGCCTTTTCCCTGTTTACTGTGTTCAGATCCCTCATGGGTTTTAACATCTTTCTCAAACCTGCTCTCAGCCTGCTCTTCTCCGGGGAGAACTGTTCCAAATTCTCCAAACTGTTCTTAGAACTGAAATTCCTCAACTCTGGAACCATTTGTGTGAATCTTTTCTGATCTTCACCGAATGCCTTCAGGTCCGTCCTATGGTGTGCTGTGCAGTGTGAGGACTAAATTATGACAAGTTTAAAAGTATTTATTTCTCTATACCCCTAATGATAAAGCCTAGCACGTTGTATGTTTTATTTATCACATTCTCGAATTTGCCTTGCTATTGTCAATGATTTGTACACCTATAAACCCAGGTACCCTCTGCTCTCGTAACCCCTTTAGAGGTACATCATTGATTTTACATTGTCTGGGACCTTCCTTCTGAAATTAATCACTTTACACTTAAATTTTACCTGCGATTTGTCTGTCCATTTCACTGGCTTGCCTGTCCTTTTGAGGTTCAACACTATCCTCCTCTCAGTTCAAATAATTACAAATTTTGAAGCAACCACACATTTTGAAATTGTGGTTTGTCCCCTGAGGTCTATATCATTAAGGTACATCAAGGAGAACAAGGGTCTTAGCTTCAATCCCTGGGGGACTCCAATATAATCCCTCTGCAGCCTATTAAGCAACTATTAATCATTATTCTGTTTGCAGTTTGGTATCCATATTACTCTCGATGCTTTTAATATATATTGTTAGTAATTGTGCAGAACCAGAGTGTGGCTCATTTCAAATCCTGATGACAATGGGGAAGATATTTAATGTGAAATAAGAAAACTGAGTTCTTTGAAACATAATAGATTTCACATTTGACCCAAATGTTGACGCAATGCATGATGATGGAAAGGGGAAATATGATTTCAAACCATTGTCCATATCCAGAGACTGAGGGACTGGAAATCAACTCCACACCAGAGCTTTAACTAATACTTCACTCTTCGATATATTCACAAATTCCCCAAAACATCACATGAGCTGGATCAGCTCAGAAAGAACTGGGTCACTGGATAAATAAAATCCACAACGACATCATCATGACCTTAAAATAACACTGAGTTCCTGACAGGAATCCTAATCCACTTTGTCGACTCTGTAAAAAGTGGAATTCATTAACCATACTCCAGGGTACCTGCTGTAAATGTGAATCGATTCCTGAGGATACCCAGTCAAAACAGGGCAACGATTGAAACCCCAATCAATACTGACCTCTGGTTGAGGACTGTGTCTATACTGATCCACTCCTGAGGACTCCCTATAGATACTGACCCACTCCTGAGGACACCCTATAGATACTGACCCACTCCCAGGTATTCCCTATAGATACTGACCCACTCCTGAGGACACCCTATAGATACTGACCCACTCCCAGGTATTCCCTATAGATACTGACCCACTCCTGAGGACACCCTATAGATACTGACCCACTCCTGAGGACACCCTATAGATACTGACCCACTCTGGGCAATCCTCTATAAACACTGACTCTCTCCCAGTTACCCCCCTATACACACTGACCCTCTCCCAGTTACCCCCCTATAAACACTGACCCTCTCCCAGTTACCCCCCTATAAACACTGACCCACTCCCAGTTACCCCTCTATAAACACTGACCCACTCCCAGTTACCCCCCTATAAACACTGACCCACTCCCAGTTACCCCCCTATAAACACTGACCCACTCCCAGTTACTCCCCTATAAACACTGACCCTCTCCCAGTTACCCCCCTATACACACTGACCCACTCCCAGTTGCCCCCTATAAACACTGACCCACTCCCGGGTATCCCCTATACACACTGACCCACTCCCAGTTACCCCCAATAAACACTGACCCACTCCCAGTTACCCCCCTATAAACACTGACCATCTCCCAGTTACCCCCCTAAAAAAACACTGACCCACTCCAAGTTACCCACCTATAAACACTGACCCACTCCCAGTTACCCCCCTATAAACACTGACCCACTCCCAGTTACCCCCTATAAACACTGACCCACTCCCAGTTACCCCCCTATAAACACTGACCCACTCCCAGTTACCCCCTATACACACTGACCCACTCCCAGTTGCCCCCTATAAACACTGACCCACTCCCAGTTACCCCCTATAAACACTTACCCACTCCCAGTTACCCCTTTTAACACTAACCCTATCCCCATTACCCCCTATAAACACTGACCCTCTCCCAGTTACCCCCAATAAACACTGACCCACTCCCAGTTAACCCCTATACACACTGACCCTCTCCCAGTTACCCCCCTATAAACACTGACCCTCTCCCAGTTGCCCCCTATGAACACTGACCCTCTCCCAGTTAACCCCTATAAACACTGACCCACTCCCAGTTACCCCCCTTTTAACACTAACCCTATCTCCGTTACCCCCTATAAACACTGACCCTCTCCCAGTTACCCCCCTATAAACACTGACCCACTCCCGGGTATCCCCTATAAACACTGATTCACTCCCAGTTACCCCCCTATAAACACTGACCCACTCCCGGGTATCCCCTATAAACACTGACCCTCTCCCAGTTACCCCCCTATAAACACTGACCCACTCCCGGGTATCCCCTATAAACACTGATTCACTCCCAGTTACCCCCCTATAAACACTGACCCTCTCCCAGTTACCCCCATACACACTGACCCTCTCCCAGTTACCCCCTATAAACACTGACCCTCTCCCAGTTACCCCCTATAAACACTGACCCTCTCCCAGTTACCCCCTATAAACACTGACCCACTCCCAGGTGCCCCCTATAAACACTGACCCTCTCCCAGTTACCCCCTATAAACACTGACCCACTCCCGGGTATCCCCTATAAACACTTATTCACTCCCAGTTACCCCCCTTTAAACACTGACCCTCTCCCAGTTACCCCCATACACACTGACCCTCTCCCAGTTACCCCATATAAACACTGACCCTCTCCCAGTTACCCCCTATAAACACTGACCCATTCCTGGGTACATCCTATAAACACTGACCCACTCCCAGTTTCCCCTATACACACTGACCCACTCCCAGGTACCCCCTATAAACACAAACCCACTCCCAGTTACCCCCATAAACACAAACCCACTCCCAGTTACCCCCTATAAACACAAACCCACTCCCAGTTACCCCATATACACACTGACCCACTCCCCGTCACCCCCTATAAACACTGACCCTCTCCTGGTTACCTCCTATAAACACTGACCCACTCCCAGTTACCCCCCTATAAACACTGACCCACTCCCAGGTACACCCTATAAATACTGACCCACTCCCAGTTACCTCCCCTATAAACACTGACCCACTCCCAGTTACCCCCTATAAACACTGACCCACTCCCAGTTACCCCCTATAAACACTGACCCACTCCCGGGTATCCCCAATAAACACTGACCCACTCCCAGTTACCCCCCTATAAACACTGACCCACTCCCGGGTATCCCCTATAAACACTGACCCACTCCCAGTTACCCCCTATACACACTGACCCACTCCCGGGTATCCCCTATAAACACTGACCCACTCCCAGTTACCCCCTATAAACACTGACCCTCTCCCAGTTACCCCCTATAAACACTGACCCACTCCCAGTTACCTCCCTATAAACACTGACCCACTCCCAGTTACCCCCTATAAACACTGACCCACTCCCAGTTACCCCCCTATAAACACTGACCCACTCCCAGTTACCTCCCTATAAACACTGACCCACTCCCAGGTAACCCCTATAAACACTGACCCACTCCCAGTTACCCCCTATAAACACTGACCCACTCCCAGTTACCCCCCTATAAACACTGACCCACTCCCAGTTACCCCCTATAAACACTGACCCACTCCCAGTTACTCCCCTATAAACACTGACCCACTCCCAGTTACCCCCCTATAAACACTGACCCACTCCCAGGTAACCCGTATGAACACTGACCCACTCCCAGTTACCCCCTATAAACACTGACCCACTCCCAGTTACCCCCCTATAAACACTGACCCACTCCCAGGTAACCCCTATGAACACTGACCCACTCCCAGTTACCCCCCTATAAACACTGACCCACTCCCAGTTACCTCCCTATAAACACTGACCCACTCCCAGGTAACCCCCTATGAACACTGACCCACTCCCAGTTACCCCCCTATAAACACTGACCCACTCCCAGTTACCCCCCTATAAACACTGACCCACTCCCAGGTAACCCGTATGAACACTGACCCACTCCCAGTTACCCCCTATAAACACTGACCCACTCCCAGTTACCCCCCTATAAACACTGACCCACTCCCAGGTAACCCCTATGAACACTGACCCACTCCCAGTTACCCCCCTATAAACACTGACCCACTCCCAGTTACCTCCCTATAAACACTGACCCTCTCCCAGTTACCCCCCTATAAACACTGACCCACTCCCAGGTAACCCCCTATAAACACTGACCCACTCCCAGTTACCTCCCTATAAACACTGACCCACTCCCAGGTAACCCCTATGAACACTGACCCACTCCCAGGTACCCCCTATAAACACAAACCCACTCCCAGTTACCCCCATAAACACAAACGCACTCCCAGTTACCCCCTATAAACACAAACCCACTCCCAGTTACCCCATATACACACTGACCCACTCCCCGTCACCCCCTATAAACACTGACCCTCTCCTGGTTACCTCCTATAAACACTGACCCACTCCCAGTTACCCCCCTATAAACACTGACCCACTCCCAGGTACACCCTATAAAAACTGACCCACTCCCAGTTACCTCCCCTATAAACACTGACCCACTCCCAGTTACCCCCTATAAACACTGACCCACTCCCGGGTATCCCCAATAAACACTGACCCACTCCCAGTTACCCCCCTATAAACACTGACCCACTCCCGGGTATCCCCTATAAACACTGACCCACTCCCAGTTACCCCCTATACACACTGACCCACTCCCGGGTATCCCCTATAAACACTGACCCACTCCCAGTTACCCCCTATAAACACTGACCCTCTCCCAGTTACCCCCTATAAACACTGACCCACTCCCAGTTACCTCCCTATAAACACTGACCCACTCCCAGGTAACCCCTATAAACACTGACCCACTCCCAGTTACCCCCTATAAACACTGACCCACTCCCAGTTACCCCCCTATAAACACTGACCCACTCCCAGTTGCCCCCTATGAACACTGACCCTCTCCCAGTTACCCCCTATAAACACTGACCCACTCCCAGTTACTCCCCTATAAACACTGACCCACTCCCAGTTACCCCCCTATAAACACTGACCCACTCCCAGGTAACCCGTATGAACACTGACCCACTCCCAGTTACCCCCTATAAACACTGACCCACTCCCAGTTACCCCCCTATAAACACTGACCCACTCCCAGGTAACCCCTATGAACACTGACCCACTCCCAGTTACCCCCCTATAAACACTGACCCACTCCCAGTTACCTCCCTATAAACACTGACCCACTCCCAGGTAACCCCCTATAAACACTGACCCACTCCCAGTTACCTCCCTATAAACACTGACCCACTCCCAGGTAACCCCTATGAACACTGACCCACTCCCAGGTAACCCCTATGAACACTGACCCACTCCCAGTTACCCCCTATAAACACTGACCCACTTCCAGTTGCCACCTATAAACACTAACCCACTCCCAGTTGCCCCCTATGAACACTGACCCTCTCCCAGTTACCCCCTATAAACACTGACCCACTCCCAGTTACCCCCCTATAAACACTGACCCACTCCCAGGTAACCCCTATGAACACTGACCCACTCCCAGTTACTCCCTATAAACACTGACCCACTCCCAGTTACCCCCATAAACACTGACCCTCTCCCAGTTACCCCCCTATAAACACTGACCCACTCCCAGTTACCCCCTATAAACACTGACCCACTCCCAGTTACCCCCATAAACACTGACCCTCTCCCAGTTACCCCCTATAAACACTGACCCACTCCCAGGTAACCCCTATGAACATTGACCCTCTCCCAGTTACCCCTTTTAACACTAACCCTATCCCCATTACCCCTTATAAACACTGACCTATTCCCAGTTACCCCCCTATAAACACTGACCCACTCCCAGGAACACCCTATAAACACTGACCCACTCCCAGTTACCCCCTATACACACTGACCCACTCCCGGGTATCCCCTATAAACACTGACCCACTTCCAGTTGCCACCTATAAACACTGACCCACTCCCAGTTGCCCCCTATGAACACTGACCCACTCCCAGTTGCCCCCTATGAACACTGACCCACTCCCAGTTACCCCCTATAAACACTGACCCACTCCCAGTTACCCCCCTATAAACACTGACCCACTCCCAGGTAACCCCTATGAACACTGACCCTCTCCCAGTTACCCCCTATAAACACTGACCCACTCCCAGTTACCCCCCTATAAACACTGACCCACTCCCAGGTAACCCCTATGAACACTGACCCACTCCCAGTTACTCCCTATAAACACTGACCCACTCCCAGTTACCCCCATAAACACTGACCCTCTCCCAGTTACCCCCCTATAAACACTGACCCACTCCCAGTTACCCCCTATAAACACTGACCCACTCCCAGTTACCCCCATAAACACTGACCCTCTCCCAGTTACCCCCTATAAACACTGACCCACTCCCAGGTAACCCCTATGAACATTGACCCTCTCCCAGTTACCCCTTTTAACACTAACCCTATCCCCATTACCCCTTATAAACACAGACCTATTCCCAGTTACCCCCCTATACACACTGACCCACTCCCGGGTATCCCCTATAAACACTGACCCACTCCCAGTTACCCCCCTATAAACACTGACCCACTCCCAGTTGCCCCCTATGAACACTGACCCACTCCCAGTTGCCCCCTATGAACACTGACCCACTCCCAGTTGCCCCCTATGAACACTGACCCACTCCCAGTTACCTCCCTATAAACACTGACCCACTCCCAGGTACCCCCTATAAACACTGACCCACTCCCGGGTATCCCCAATAAACACTGACCCACTCCCGGGTATCCCCTATAAACACTGACCCACTCCCAGTTACCCCCTATAAACACTGACCCTCTCCCAGTTACCCCCCTATAAACACTGACCCACTCCCAGTTACCCCCTATAAACACTGACCCACTCCCAGTTACCTCCCTATAAACACTGACCCACTCCCAGGTAACCCCTATAAACACTGACCCACTCCCAGTTACCCCCTATAAACACTGACCCACTCCCAGTTACCCCCCTATAAACACTGACCCACTCCCAGTTGCCCCCTATGAACACTGACCCTCTCCCAGTTACCCCCTATAAACACTGACCCACTCCCAGTTACCCCCCTATAAACACTGACCCACTCCCAGGTAACCCGTATGAACACTGACCCACTCCCAGTTACCCCCTATAAACACTGACCCACTCCCAGTTACCCCCCTATAAACACTGACCCACTCCCAGGTAACCCCTATGAACACTGACCCACTCCCAGTTACCCCCCTATAAACACTGACCCACTCCCAGTTACCCCCCTATAAACACTGACCCACTCCCAGGTAACCCCCTATAAACACTGACCCACTCCCAGTTACCTCCCTATAAACACTGACCCACTCCCAGGTAACCCCTATGAACACTGACCCACTCCCAGTTACCCCCTATAAACACTGACCCACTTCCAGTTGCCACCTATAAACACTGACCCACTCCCAGTTGCCCCCTATGAACACTGACCCACTCCCAGTTACCCCCTATAAACACTGACCCACTCCCAGTTACCCCCTATAAACACTGACCCACTTCCAGTTGCCACCTATAAACACTGACCCACTCCCAGTTGCCCCCTATGAACACTGACCCACTCCCAGTTACCCCCTATACACACTGACCCTCTCCCAGTTACCCCCTATACACACTGACCCTCTCCCAGTTACCCCCTATAAACACTGACCCACTCCCAGGTAACCCCTATGAACACTGACCCTCTCCCAGTTACCCCCTATAAACACTGACCCACTCCCAGGTACACCCTATAAACACTAACCCACTCCCAGGTACACCCTATACACACTGACCCTCTCCCAGGTAGTCCCTATAAACACTGACCTATTCCTGGGTACACCCTATAAACATTGACTCTCTCCCAGTTACCCCCAACATATACTAACCCACTTCCGGTTACACCCTATAAACACTGACCCACTCCCAGTTACCCCCATAAACACTGACCCTCTCCCAGTTACCCCCTATAAACACTGACCCACTCCCAGGTAACCCCTATGAACATTGACCCTCTCCCAGTTACCCCTTTTAACACTAACCCTATCCCCATTACCCCTTATAAACACTGACCTATTCCCAGTTACCCCCCTATAAACACTGACCCACTCCCAGGAACACCCTATAAACACTGACCCACTCCCAGTTACCCCCATAAACACTGACCCACTCCCAGTTACCCCCTATAAACACTGACCATCTCCCAGTTACCCCCTATACACACTGACCCACTCCCGGGTATCCCCTATAAACACTGACCCACTTCCAGTTGCCACCTATAAACACTGACCCACTCCCAGTTGCCCCCTATGAACACTGACCCACTCCCAGTTGCCCCCTATAAACACTGACCCACTCCCAGTTGCCCCCCTAAAAAAACACTGACCCACTCCCAGTTACCCCCCTATAAACACTGACCCACTCCCAGTTGCCCCCTATGAACACTGACCCACTCCCAGTTGCCCCCTATGAACACTGACCCACTCCCAGTTGCCCCCTATGAACACTGACCCACTCCCAGTTGCCCCCTATAAACACTGACCCACTCCCAGTTGCCCCCTATAACCACTGACCCACTCCCAGGTACACCCTATAAACACTAACCCACTCCCAGGTACACCCTATACACACTGACCCACTCCCGGGTATCCCCTATATACACTGACCCACTCCCAGTTGCCCCCTATGAACACTGACCCACTCCCAGTTACCCCCTATACACACTGACCCACTCCCGGGTATCCCCTATAAACACTGACCCACTCCCAGTTGCCCCCTATAAACACTGACCCACTCCCAGGTACACCCTATAAACACTAACCCACTCCCAGGTACACCCTATACACACTGACCCACTCCCGGGTATCCCCTATAAACACTGACCCTCTCCCAGTTACCCCCCTATAAACACTGACCCACTCCCAGTTACCCCCTATACACACTGACCCACTCCCGGGTATCCCCTATAAACACTGACCCACTCCCAGTTGCCCCCTATAAACACTAACCCACTCCCAGGTACACCCTATACACACTGACCCTCTCCCAGGTAGTCCCTATAAACACTGACCTATTCCTGGGTACACCCTATAAACATTGACTCTCTCCCAGTTACCCCCAACATATACTAACCCACTTCCGGATACACCCTATAAACACTGACCCACTCCCGGGTACCCTTCCTAAATACTGACCTACTCCTCAATATCCCCTATAAATACTGAACCCCTACCGAGGACTTCTGATCAATATTAACCCATTTCCGAGGATTCCCTATGAATACTGAACCCCTTCTGAATATCCATTATAAATAATGACCCAAACCTAGGTAACAACCTATAAATAATGGCGCACTCTAGAACCCCTCAGAAATGCTGATTCACTGCCACAGGTATGTGTCCCATACTGGACTACTCCTCAGGTGACCCTGACTATACTGATCCACTCCAATGACCCACTCCTGAGTAACCATTTTTGCGACTAACTAGGGGACCCCTATCAAGACTGAACCAAACAGAGTATCTATCAATATTCACTCACTTAGAGGGTATCTTCGTCAATACACTGCCTCACTCCCAGGGACATCTGGTTTTAAACTGACCCACTCCCATGGTCCCATAGCCAATATTGACCCATTCCCGGGGGTATCTTGACAAAACTGTGCCATTCCCTGGGACACCCTGTCTAAGCTGAGCCACGGTTCCTACATCAATATTGATCTACTGCAAGGGGCCACTTGTCTATACTGAGCCACTCCAAGGACCCCCTTGTACATACAGACGCAGCCCACAGGCTATCCTTATCAATAATAAAGTGCACCAAAGACCCCCTGTCTATACTGTTCCAGTCCCAGGGACTCCTCTGTCAATACTGACATATTACCAGGAACTATTGTAAATCCTGATCCATTCCCTCAGTTTTTTTGTAACATACTGTAGGGGCAATCCATTTGAATTATTGTGCATGTAAATTGGCAGAACTGAAGAAAACGATATTAAATGTGAACTGTATTGCCTGATGTGACTGATGCCAGCTTAAAAAGCCACAGTTTTGATTGTTTCAGGTAATCTCAAACAGCTGGAATGCAGGTTTAATACAAGGTAAACTCTGATTAGATTTGACTTTTTTTATTTTCATCACCTATTAAGTCAGTCTTGATTTCAGCTGAAATAAATCTGAATCATCCGTCACGTCATTTTAATAAAACACCTAAAGACATTAATCCCCTCAATCTTGACGTAACTTCCCAAGTCGACTGAGTAAATTCTATAAATAGAGCAGCGGATTTTCATCATTCAAATAAATCCCTTCCAAAGTATTTTGCTAAGTACGTCAACGTGTGATATCAAGAACTAATCATCGTCGGTTAGTGGAATCATAGTTCTCTTTCCTCACTTCAATCCCCTGTGAGAGAGAAACCTTTCAGGTTGTCAGGTGTATGTCAATTTTAACAAATATAGAGGGTCTTTTAAAGAAATAATTTTAAGCTAAGAGATAACTTTGAGTCTTGTAGCTTGACCACAAAAGAAGCAGGAGAGGGCATTTCGCAATAAGCTCATAGTTTGTAGTCCACTCTTTGGACGATCAAGATAGTAAAGGATGATCTCAGAAATCAGAAGGTTAGGAAAGAAAAGAGGAACTGGACAAAACAACAGGAAGGCTGTAACGAACAAGGACAGCCAAATAAAGCAGATTTGAAGAAAAACAAATGAGGTAATTAATAAGTATGATCGGCTTAGGCTTGGGTGCAGGGAATTCCCAAATAAAGGAATAACGGGCACAAGTAGTAACCAAATAAGGGGATAGAATGAAATAGACACTTAGGATAGGTTTATTGCTTAGTGTAGGGATGTCAAGAGACCCCTCAGAAAAGTATTAAAAAACTCTGTATTTTATTGTCGGGTGTGTCTCTCCTCATACAGCCACCCGTCTTTAAAGATGTTCGAATAAATGTGCTGCTTCGGAACTCTTTGACTCGGACTGAAAATTATTGATTAAGTGGAGTTCGTTTCTCACAATTGGGGGCTCGTCCAGGATGACCTTCAGCTCCTGAAAAGGCTCCCACTGTCGATAACTGTGTTTAGAACGATCTCGTGTTTTTCAGCGGTGGGTGGTTTGAGGGATTGCCTGAACTGAATCCTTTAAGAGTCGTTCTGAACCAGTTGATAGTGAGTGTGTGTACCTTGGGTGGGACCCAAGGGGGAAGGCACAACCGGAAGATATCTAATAGCCAGGTAACTCTGTGGACAGACCAAGGGAAGAAAACTGACTTTTAAGTACTACCTTGGTGGCTGGGGCTTGGGTTTTAGTCGTTATGAGGGACTAACGAAAGTAACCTGGGAGTTCGGGAGTACCAAACCCCTACCTCAAGTTGGACTCGAGGTTTCTGGTTCATAGGGGTAGGACCCCTAATTCGATTGCCTTTTCGCGATTTACAAGGACACCAGAATCACCTGACAGGGGTCAGGCTAACCCCTAAAAAGTGCCCTACTTTGAGTTGGACTCAAGGATTTTCTGGGGAACGAATCCTCAGATTCTGTAGGGATTGGATCCCTATTGGGAGAGGTGATGGAGGCCACTGGGTGGTGAACCAGGGTAAAGTGGGTTGTGCAACAAGTAGTAAAGGAAAATCCTCCATTGAGAGGGGAGGCGTCCCTGGCAACATTCCTCCAGAAAGTCAGTTGGGTAGGATGTTGGGAAATTGGAAACAAAATGAACACACACACGACAAAAAGAGAGAAAGAAGATGATAAAGTGTTGTTGTTTTGTATGGTTTAAGGAACCTATTCTTCGTTCTGCCATCTTCTGGCCAAAGTACGGGTCGGACAAGGACTGGGTTTGTCAATATTTAAATTTATATGTCAATGAAAAAGAACCCTTCAGTCAGGAGGAGTCTGATTATGCCTCCTGTTAGAAGGGTGAATCTAAAATACGGATGTGCACTGTAAAAATAGATGAAAAGAACATCCCTAGTGCACCACCTCTATCCCCATGGGAGGTATGAGATAATTTACCCCCGCCATATGGAAGGATCTAACAGCCCGTGGTGGTTTCTGGTACGAGTCAGGGGCAGGCAGTGGGACTGGGGCAGGGGGATGAAGGTCCCACCACGTCTGAGGCAGAACAGGAAATAGATAAAAGTCAGGTCCCGATTGCAAAAATGCACCAGAAGCCAAATGGAAAGATTAGAAGAAAGTGAAGGGGAGGCAGAAGAAATGTTGGCCCAAAACATGCTTCCATTAAGAGAGGTCCCAATCAGGGAAAGAGAAATTGGATTTGTTAATGCCCCTTTAACTAGTGGGGAAGTATGGTCCTTTAGAAAAGAAACTAAAATACTTATAGAAGACCCGGTAGGTTTGTCAGAACAGATTGATCAATTCCTGGGTCCGCATGTATATACTTGGACAGAATTGATGTCCATACTAAATATTTTATTTAGTGGGGAAGGAAGAGGGTTGATAAGGAAAGCAGCATTTGGGATCTGGGACAGGGAACACCCTCATGGGAACTGAAGGGGCAGGTCAGGCAGAGGATAGGTTCCCCTTAAGAGACCCCAATTGGGATCATCAAAAACAAGATGATAGGCAAAAGATGAAAATTATGAAAAATTTATTAATAAGGGTAATTGGAGAAGCCGCCCCGAAGTCACAGAATTTAACGAAGGCATTTGAGGTATGTCAAGGAGAGGAAGAGAGTCCCTCGGAGTTTTTACAAAGACTGAAGGACTCCATGCGCAAATATTCTGGGATGGATTTAGAGGGGCCAGTAGGGGAAGGCTTGTTGAAAATACACTTTGTGACTAAGTCTTGGCCAGATATTCAGAAGAAAATACAGAAACTAGAGGGATGGAGTGAGAAACCATTAGGTGAATTGCTGAGGGAGGCTCAGAGATTATTTGTAAGGAGAGAGGACGAAAAGCAGAAACAAAAGGCAAAATTAATGCTAGCCCACGGTTGATGAGGTAATAAAGAAAAAGACAAAACTAAAAGGAGAAAGAAACCGGGATGGTCGGGGAGGAGGTGTTAAGGTGTCTGGTGGACAGGAACAAGGATCAAAGTGGAAATCCCAACAGGCAGGATGATATTACTGTGGAAAGACAGGTCACTTTAAGAGAGAGTGTCCAGATCTGAAAAAGGAAGCAAAGGCAGTAACATTTACGAACCTTGATGAAAAATAGGGTTGTCAGGAGTTCCTGCCCCCGGGACCCACCAGGAACCCTTAGTAAATTTAAAGGTGAAGAAGAGGTAGTCTTTTTGGTAGATACCGGGGCAGCTAGATCCTCACTGAGTTTTGAACCAAAGGGAATTCATAAGTCAGAAAACACCGTAACGATCAAAGGAATAAAGAGTGAAGGATTTAGAGTCCTGGTATTACAAAGCACACCGATTAGAAAAAAAGGAGAAACAATCAAAGAGGAACTGTTGTATATCCCAGAGGTTGGGTTCAACGTGCTGGGAAGGGACTGGTTTATTCTCCTGGGAATAGAACTTGGACTATTGAATCAAACATTAGTGGTACAGATGGCAGTCTTAACTGAAGAGGCAGAAAAAGATATAGAGCCCACAGTGTGGGCTCTGGAAGGGAACCGCGAAAGATTACAAATACCCCCATTAGAAATAAACTTGAAAAAAGGAAGGAGAGGTAGAGTGTCAAAGGCAATACCCAATCCCGATGGAGGGAGGTAAATGATTCCAGCCAGTAATAAAGGGGTTGATTGGGGATGGATTATTAGAGCCCTGCATGTCTCCTTTCAATACCCCCATTCTTCCAGTTAAAAAATCGGACGGCACTTACCGTCCGGTGCAAGGTTTAAGAGCACTGAATCAGAAAGTTCAAAGTCATCACCTGGTGGTCCCCAACCCCTATACAATATTGAGGAAAATCCCACAGGAGCAGAAGTGGTTTAGTGTGATAGGCCTAAAAGGTGCTTTTTGGGCCGGCCCATGGTCAGAGGGAAGCAGGGACAAGTTTTCCTTTGATTGGGATGATCCGACCACTGGGGGAAAGCAGCAGTACAGATGGGCGGTACTCCCACAGGGGCTTTACTGAATCTCCGAATCTCTTCGGTCAGGTAGTAGAGCAGGTTTTTGGAGAAATGTTATATCCCTGCAGGAATCGCTCTGTTACAATATGTAGATGACTTGTTAATTACTGGGAAAAAGAGGGATAGTGTGGCTGAGGCCACAAATAAGTTATTAAATTTCCTGGGACAAGGAGGACTAAGAGTCTCTAAGAATAAACTCCAATATGTGGAAAAAGAGGTCAAGCACTTGGGACACTAGATGAGTGAAGGAAAAAGGAGGATAAGCCCAGAACGAATAAAGGGGATTATAGAAATGCTGTTACCAAAAAACAGAAAGGGCCCTACAGAAACTGCTGGGGTTAACGGGGTATTGTAGATTATGGATAGATTCTTATGCTCAGAAAATGAAGAAACTACACTTGAAATTACCAGATGATGAACCGAACAGCTTAAAGTGAACAAAAGTGGAAAGGGAATTAGTTGAGGAATTGAAACAGAGTTTGATTCAGGCGCCCGCCCTCACGTTGCCTTCTTTAGAAATAACCCTTTCATTTATTTGCTACTGTGGATAAGGGAGTGGCCTCAGGGGACCTAACTCAGCCATGGGGAGGGAAAAAAACAACCAGTGGCCTTTCTGTCGAAAATCTTCGATCCAGTCTCGAGAGGTTGGCCAGAGTGTCCAGGCTGTGTCCAACCAACTTCATTGGTTCAAGAAAGTGGGAACCTTCCCTTTGGGGGGAGCCCTAATAGTCAGTAGCCCACATCAGGTACGGACCATCCTCAGCCAAAAGGCGGGGCGCGCTGGCTTACCGACTCTAGAATTCTGAAGTATGAAGCAATTTTAATAGAGAAGGACGATCTTGTGTTAGTCACGGACAGCTGTTTGAATCCAGCCACATTCTTATGGAGGGGAGAAGGAGAACCTCCTAGAAATCCAGAACATGATAGTTTATAATATCGAGACAATCAGACAAAGTTACGGGAGGACCTGGGGGATCTCCTGGTACATACTGGAGACCGAATATTTATAGATGGCTCCTCCCGCGTAATCGAGGGTAAAAGACATAATGGGTATGCTGTGATTGATGGAGACAAAGGGACTGTGATTAATTCTGGTAAATTACCTGATAGTTGGTCAGCACAGACCTGTGAGCTTTATGCTGCAGATAAGGCCCTTAAAACCCTAGAAAATAGAGATGGAATGATATTATACAGATTCTAGATATGCGTTTGGTATAGTACAAATCTTTGGAAAAATCGGGCAAGAACGAGGTTTAATTAATAGTGGGGGCAAGGAATTAGTTCATGAGGGATTAATAAAGCCAGTTTTCGAATCCCTACTATTGCCCTGGGAAATAGCTGTGGTTCACGGGAATGGGCAGCAAAAGGGGTTTACCCTAGAAATAAGGGGGAATAGATTGGCGGATGGGGCAGCTAGGGAGGTGGCCATGAGTCCACCAGAAGCAGTAATATGTCCCCTGATACCTTCACTCCCTGATCCTCCAAGTACTCCGTTATTTAATACTGAGGAGGAGGAACTGAAAGACATAGATTAGATTAGATTAGATTACTTACAGTGTGGAAACAGGCCCTTCGGCCCAACAAGTCCACACCGCCCCACCGAAGCGCAACCCACCCATACCCCTACATTTACCCCTTACCTAACACTACGGGCAATTTAGGATGGCCAATTCACCTGACCTGCACATCTTTGGATTGTGGGAGGAAACCGGAGCACCCGGAAGAAACCCACACAGACACGGGGAGAACATGCAAACTCCACACAGTCAGTCGCCTGAGGCGGGAATTGAACCCAGGTCTCTGGCGCTGTGAGGCAGCAGTGCTAACCACTGTGCCACCGTGCCGCCATTAGGTAGTAGTTAAAACAGAAGATGGGTGTTGGCTGCTACCTGATGAAAGGGAGATGCTTAATAAAATGATGATGCGAGAAATTATGACCATTTTTCATCAGGGAAGTCATGGGGTGGGGGGGGGGGGTGGTGGTTGCAGGCAATGTGCGATTTAGTCCTGCGAAGATATGGATGTGAAGGAGTATATACCATTGCCAAACAGATATGTGAAGGATGTATAACATGTAAAAAGATAAACAAAAAGGTTTTGAGGAGACAGGTTCAGGGAATACGACCATCTGGGCTACGACCACTTCAGAGTATTCAGGTAGATTATACCGAGTTACCCCGCGTGGGAAGGATGAAGTACCTGTTGGTGATCGTTGTCCATTAGTCCAGATGGGTCAAAGCACACCCCTTGGCTACAGCCACTGCGAATGGGGTATCCAAGGTGATTCTTGAACAGATAGTTCCCAGGTATGGGGTAGTAGAACATATAGACTCAGATCAAGGTTCACCTTTTACTTCTAAAGTATTACAGGAGACAATGAAGAGTTTAGGAATCTCCTGGGAATTTCATACCCCTTGGCTCCCATCCCCATCAGGAAAGGTTGAAAGAATGAATCAGACGCTGAAAAAGCAACTATCTAAATTAGTACTTGAGACCAAACTCCCGTGGACAAAGTGTCTACCCTCGGCCATCTTACGGGTGCGAACAGCACCTCGAAAGGACTTGGGATTGTCCCCAATGAAATATTGTTTGGCTTACCTTATTTGGGCACAAAAGGGGAGGTTCCAGTTGTGGAAGTTAATGAACAGAAGTTAAAGAAGTACATACTGGCCCTGTTCCAGTTCCCTATCGTTTCTTCGAACTCAGGGTCGGCTTGCCCAGACACCACCCCTTGACTTTGCAGTGCATCCGCTCAGACCGGGCGATTGGGCGATTGGGTCCTAATCAAATCGTGGTCGGAGAAGAAACTTCAGCCAGACTGGGAAGGTCCGTATCAAGCTCTCCTCACGACAGAGACGGCAATAAGATGGCGGAGAAAGGCTGGACTCACTATACTCGGATCAAAGGGCCAGTGGAATCTCCCGTTAAGGAAGAAGTCTGGACAGCCGAATCAACGCAATGACCGCTAAAACTCAGGCTAAAGAGACTTTGAATAACTGATTATACAGTGGCGACGCGAGCGCGGGATTATTTCTGTAAGATTGTATATTAAGGTTTTTTTGCTTCAGCACGATTTTTAGAATGCTGGGGATGCAAGGTTTGTGAAGGTTTGTAGCTCAGGTTGAGGTTTAGGGTGTAGGTTTGCTCACTGAGCTGTAGGTTTGATATCCAGATGTTTCATTACCTGGCTAGGTAACATCATCAGTGGTAACCTCCAAGTGAAGCGAAGCTGTTATCTCCTGCATTCTATTTATATCTTTCTCCTGGATGGGGTTCCTGGGGTTTGTGGTGATGTCATTTCCTGTTTGTTTTCTGAGGGGTTGATAGATGGTATTTACATCTATGTGTTTGTTTATAGCGTTGAGGTTGGAGTGCCCGGCCTCTAGGAATTCTCTGGCATGTCTTTGCTTAGCCTGTCCCAGGATAGATGTGTTGTCCCAGTCGAAATGGTGGTTTTTTTCATCCGTGTGTAGGGCTACAAGGGAGAGAGGGTCGTGTCTTTTTGTGGCTAGCTGGTGTTCGTGTATCCTGGTGGCTAACTTTCTTCCCGTTTGTCCCACATAGTGTTTGTGGCAGTCCTTGTATGGAATTTTGTAGATGACGTTGGTTTTGCCCATGGGTTGTACTGGGTCTTTTAAGTTTGTTAGTTTTTGTTTGAGAGTGTTGGTGGGTTTGTGTGTTACTAGGATTCCGAGGGGTCTTAGTAATCTGGCTGTGATTTCTGAAACTTCTTTGGTGTATGGTAAGGTGGTTAGGGTTTCTGGCTGTGTTTGGTCTGCTTGTCGTGGTTTGTTCTTGAGGAATCTGCGCACTGTGTTTTTTGAGTAACCGTTCTTCTTGAATACGTTGTATAGGTGGTTCTCCTCTGTCTTCTGAAGTTTGTCTGTGCTGTAGTGTGTGGTGGCTCGTTGGAATAGTGTTCTGATACAGCTTCGTTTGTGTGTGTTGGGATGGTTGCTGGTGTAGTTAAGTATTTGGTCAGTGTTTGTTGGCTTTCTGTATAGCTGAAAATGTGTTGCTGGAAAAGCGCAGCAGGTCAGGCGGCATCCAAGGAACAGGAGAATCGACGTTTTGGGCATAAGCCCTTCTTCAGGAATAAGGGCTCATGCCCGAAACGTCGATTCTCCTGCTCCTTGGATGCCGCCTGACCTGCTGCGCTTTTCCAGCAACACATTTTCAGCTCTGATCTCCAGCATCTGTAGTCCTCACTTTCTCCTCTGGTTTTCTGTATACGCAGGTTTGTAATTCTCCCTTGTCCTTTCTTTCGACTGTGACGTCCAGGAATGCTGGGGATGCTTAAGAGTTATGATACTAGCCCTCTTAGTATTAGGATTTTGTCAAATATCATTTTCATATGTGTTATTAACGGTTCCAGAGTCTGATAATCCACAAGTAATAGACACTGATGTATGCAGCTTAGTAAATTGTGGGGATGTAGATAATCAGAGACAGTACCGCAGCTCAGAGATACATCTTAAGTCCTATGGGGATAGCCTTGGGGATGGTACTTGGTATAATGGTCTCGTCACAGTACACCGGGCCCCCTTCTGACCAGCTCACGATTGTCCCGATAAAAAGTGTAACCCAATATACCTAACGATAAAGAAAACCACATGGCACGAAGCAATTCTGGGAGGGGGCATCTATCAGGTACAATTACATGAAACATTTGGGATAGAAATGAAAGCAAATGGGAATGATTTCTCGGGCTGTTGCTTTGGAATTAGCGTAGGACAGGGAAAACGAGCAGAACTACTGGATAATAAGGTACAACCTTACACCCCTCCCGATGACCTTAAAGTAGTAAACATTATAGAGGTAAAGGACTTAAAACAGACTGTTGAAATAGAAACTGGATACGGGGATACAACTGCTTGGGTTTAATGGGTGAAATACACTGTGAAAAGTCTGAATAAAAGCAATTGGTCTGCCTGTGCCTCAGGTAGACTGGTGGCCCGCGTGGTCCTCTTTCGGCTCGGGTGGAAGCGAGACAGAGCTGGTATAATATACATGATAGACCTGTATCAGGATGAGACAGCGTGGGGCAACCCAGGCTGTCGGTCTTTGCTGTTGTTGCTCCCTCCCCTGAAGAAGGAGGAATGAAAAACTCCCCCCTTTGTTTTCGGACGTGGTCAGGAATCACACCTCCTGTGTACGAAGGGCAGGGGTTCAGACCAGTCCCGATTTCTAGGAGACTTAAAGTCATGCTCGGAAATTGAATCAGTTTCCGAGACAGAGTTGGGGAGGGAACTATTCAGCTTTAAAGATACCCCGAGTGGATTTGTGGTGGTACTGTGGCAGAAAGACTCTAAGACCTACTGTGCCCTCTGACTGGCGAGGCACTTGTGCAATTGTACAATTGGCTATTCCATTCACCCGAGCGTTTTAACGAGGTGAGGTTCCTGAAATGAAGAAAGGGAGGAGGGCACGGTCAGTCTTTGCTACCTCCTTTTGATGATGATATTTATTTGGACTTGATAGGGGTTCCCAGGGGGGTGCCTGATGAATTTAAGGCCTGTAACCAAATAGCAGCTGGATTTGAGTCTCTCTTCTGGTGGGTTACGATTAATAAAAATGTCGATTGGATTAATTACATCTTTTACAACCAACAAAGATTTATAAATTACACCAGAAACGCTGTTAAAGGAACAGCTGAACAGTTAGATGCCACAAGCAGGATAGCCTGGGAAAATAGGATGGCCTTAGATATGATGTTGGCAGAAAAAGGGGGGAGTTTGTGTTATGTTAGGGGGAAGTTGCTCTACCTTTATTCTGAATAACACGGCCCCAGACGGCTCGATTACTCGAACCTTACAAGGATTGGCGACCCTCTCACGTGAATTGGCTGAACATTCTGGGGTGGACACTTCAATAACAGGGTGGTTGGAGTCTTGGTTCAGCAAATGTGGTTTCTATTCAAACCTCCTTGACGGTGGTGGTTGGGATTCTGGCGGCACTGGGCTGTTGTATTATTCCTTGTATTCGGGGTCTCACTCAGAGTATGATCGAGACCACCTTGACCAAACAGAGGCCCCTGAAGGGACTGCAGGGGGGACGGCCTTTACTTGTTAACAACTTATGATGTTGAGAAGACCCCCCTGAAGGCATTTCCAAAGTAGATGAACTTTCAGGTCTGATGCTCTCTAACCTGGAGGCCTCATTGTCCCAGAATCAACGAGATCAACATAGACTGACAAAAAGAAAAGGAGGGATTGAGAGAGAAACATTTCAGGTTGTCAGGTGTATGTTGATTTTAACGAATATAGAGGGTCTTTTAAAGAAATAGTTTTAAGCTAAGAAATAGTAAAGGATGATCTCAGAAGTCAGAAGGTTAGAAAAGAAAAGAGGAACTGGACAAAACAACAGGAAGGCTGCAACGAACAAGGACAGCCAAATAAAGCAGATTTGAAGAAAAACAAGTGAAGGTAATTAATAAATATGATCGGCTTAGGCTTGGGTGCAGGGAATTCCCAAATAAAGGAATAACAGGCACAAGTAGTAACCAAATAAGTGGATAGAATGAAATAGACACTTATGATAGGTTTATTGCTTAGTGTAGGGATGTCGAGAGACCCCTCAGAAAAGTATTTAAAAACTCTGTATTTTACTGTCGGGTGTGTCTCTCCTCATACAGCCGCCCGTCTTTAAAGATGTTCGAATAAATGTGCTGCTTCGGAACTCTTTGACTCGGACTGATTGATTAACTGGGTTCATTTCTCACACCTGTATTTAAACAGTATTTCATTAATACTGAGTAATTACTGAGTAATGTCAATGAATTAATGCTATGCTCTAGTATTTTGATTTGAATTCCATCTGAAGACTAATCATACTCACACTCACACGCATACATGTGCATACACACACGCATACACACGCGCACACACACACGCATACACGTGCACACACGCATACAAAAGCATACACACACGCATACACGTGAACACATGCATACAAATGCATACTCACACGCATACACACACATACACGTGCATACACACATGCATACATGTGCATACACACACACATACACATGCATATGCATACACATGCATACACACACACGTGCACACACGTGCATACACACATATGCATACACACGCGCATGCACACAAACACGCGCGCACACATATAAACATGCATACACATACATGCATACACGTGCATACACATGCATACACATGCATACACATGCATACACACACATATAGACGCACACACATACATACAGACGCACACACACATACAGATGCACACACATGCTCACACGCACACATGCACACACACACACACACACACATACAGGTGCAGACACAAGCACACATGTATGCACACAGAATATACACACACATACATTTGCATGAACACAGAATAGGCACATGTGCAGACATATACATCGTACAAACATGTACATGCACACAGAACACACATGTATATTTGCATGTAGCTGCACTGTACACACCACACACGTTGATTTCGAGGGGAATATTAAGAATAAGGTAGTGCTCACCCTTGGTCTGTTTATCCCATCTGGGTTCAGATTGTCTCCACATTTAAACATGTGCCAGTATAATCACACCCTCCCAACGGCATCATTGTTGACCAGATGGTGTAATTACAGTGTGACATGTTTGCTTACACAATCTCAATAATAAGTAGGAACGTGTAATAGAAATGTCTAATTGTTATGACTTTAAAGTGTATCAAAATATTCAGGTCCAAGTGGCCGTGCTGTCTGACCCCACTTCACCTGAACATAACACTTGAATCTTGATGTGCAATGTGACAGGAGATTGAGAACTTCCCTCTTGTGTGCTATACCGGACTCCTGTTCGGTTAGCACCAATGAAAATGGACCTCCTAGCTTTTCCTCTTGGTGCTGACTCTAATTCTACCTGCTCTTTCTCTGAGCAGCAGGAATACTCTTTCATGATTCACTCTTTCATGACGGTGGCGTGATCAAACAGTGGGTTACCCAACACTGCACACAGACCCAGAACCCACTGACCTGAGGTGAAAAGGGCAATGGCTTTCAGGCAGGAATACTCAGCCGAGTCCACGTGCAGCAGCTTCAGCTTCTCCACTTGCTCCTGGAAGATCCGGGTGTGATCCATGAATGCCACGACGCGCTCCGCCGACATTGGGGAGGCATGGAGACCGGCAGCAGCCAGGAGAGGGGCCACATGCAACGGTATTGAACACTGAGCCGCGTTCAGCACAAACAGTTCACTCCAGGTCAGTCGCAGAAGCCCCACCTGGTCCGAGATCTGGAGGTCAGGGAAGAACGGGATATTCCGGGCCCACTCCACGGCGCTGAAAAGGAGGCGGGCTGCAAACTCGCAAATGTTCTCAACCCCCATCATGCTGCTGGGCTGCATGCACTGGCTGCCAGAGCGAGACATTGCGTAGGGTTCCGCCCTGACCAGCAACGAGATAAAGCCAGAGAGGTAGGAAGGGCTGGGGAAGCCATCGCCATTGTTAAGGCTGTACTGTCCAGGGTTGGGCGGAGTGTGAGCCAGTCTGCCTCTCTGAACTGCTGCAATACAAATAACACTAATAAGAATAACGTTATTACGAGTGAAAGGACACAGATAACACACTGAACAAACTGTGAGTTAGGGCTCAGGAGACAGGACACCCTGCGTCTCTGAGTCAGAAGAGCACATTCACGCCCTACTTCAGAAATATGAGCTGAAAGATTCAGGCTCACAACAGAGTGCAATATGGAGTGCTGCACTGTCAGAGGGACAATACTGAAGACATGTTGCACTGTTGGAGGGTCGCACTGTCGGAGGGTCAGTGCTAAGGGACCGCGGCACTGCCAGAGGGTCAGTGCTGAGGGAGTGCCGCACTGTCGGAGGGTCAGTGCTGAGGGAGAGCTGCACTGTCAGAGGTTCAGTGCTGAGGGAGTGCTGCACTGTCGGAGGGTCAGTGCTGAGGGAGTGCCGCACTGTCGGAGGGTCAGTGCAGAGGGAGTGGGCACTGTCGGAGGGTCAGTGCTGAGGGAGTGCCGCACTGTCAGAGGGTCAGTGCTGAGGGAGTGCCGCACTGTCGGAGGTTCAGTGCTGAGGGAGCACCGCACTGTCGGAGGGTCAGTGCTGAGGAAGTGGGCACTGTCGGAGGGTCAGTGCTGAGGGAGTGGGCACTGTCGGAGGGTCAGTGCTGAGGGAGTGGGCACTGTCGGAGGGTCAGCGCTGAGGGAGTGCCGCACTGTCGGAGGGTCAGTGCTGAGGGAGTGCCGCACTGTCAGAGTGTCAGTGCTGAGGAAGTGGGCACTGTCGGAGGGTCAGTGCTGAGGGAGTGGGCACTGTCGGAGGGTCAGTGCTGAGGGAGTGGGCACTGTCGGAGGGTCAGTGCTGAGGGAGTGGGCACTGTCGGAGGGTCAGTGCTGAGGGTGTGCCGCACTGTCGGAGGGTCAGTGCTGAGGGAGCGCCACACTGTCGGAGGGTCAGTGCTGAGGGAGTGCTGCACTGTCGGAGGGTCAGTGCTGAGGGAGCGCCGCACTGTCGGAGGGTCAGTGCTGAGGGAGCGCCGCACTGTCGGAGGGTCAGTGCTGAGGGAGTGGGCACTGTCAGAGTGTCAGTGCTGAGGAAGTGGGCACTGTCGGAGGGTCAGTGCTGAGGGAGTGGGCACTGTCGGAGGGTCAGTGCTGAGGGAGTGGGCACTGTCGGAGGGTCAGCGCTGTGGGAGTGCCGCACTGTCGGAGGGTCAGTGCTGAGGGATTGCCGCACTGTCAGAGTGTCAGTGCTGAGGAAGTGGGCACTGTCGGAGGGTCAGTGCTGAGGGAGTGGGCACTGTCGGAGGGTCAGTGCTGAGGGAGTGGGCACTGTCGGAGGGTCAGTGCTGAGGGAGTGCTGCACTGTCGGAGGGTCAGTGCTGAGGGAGTGCCGCACTGTCGGAGGGTCAGTGCTGAGGGAGTGCCGCACTGTCGGAGGGTCAGTGCTGAGGGAGTGCCGCACTGTCGGAGGGTGAGCGCTGAGGGAGCGCCGCACTGTCGGAGGGTCAGTGCTGAGGGAGTGCTGCACTGTCGGAGGGTCAGTGCTGAGGGAGTGGACTCTGTCAGAGGGTCAGTGCTGAGGGAGTGCCGCACTGTCGGAGGGTCAGTGCTGAGGGAGTGCTGCACTGTCGGGGGGTCAGTGCTGAGGGAGCGCCGCACTGTCAGAGGGTCAGTGCTGAGGAAGTGGGCACTGTCGGAGGGTCAGTGCTGAGGGAGTGGGCACTGTCGGAGGGTCAGTGCTGAGGGAGTGGGCACTGTCGGAGGGTCAGTGCTGAGGGAGTGCCGCACTGTCGGAGGGTCAGTGCTGAGGGAGTGCCGCACTGTCGGAGGGTCAGTGCTGAGGGAGTGCCGCACTGTCGGAGGGTCAGTGCTGAGGGAGTGCCGCACTGTCGGAGGGTGAGCGCTGAGGGAGCGCCGCACTGTCGGAGGGTCAGTGCTGAGGGAGTGCTGCACTGTCGGAGGGTCAGTGCTGAGGGAGTGGGCACTGTCGGAGGGTCAGTGCTGAGGGAGTGGACTCTGTCAGAGGGTCAGTGCTGAGGGAGTGCCGCACTGTCGGAGGGTCAGTGCTGAGGGAGTGCTGCACTGTCGGGGGGTCAGTGCTGAGGGAGCGCCGCACTGTCAGAGGGTCAGTGCTGAGGGAGTGGGCACTGTCGGAGGGTCAGTGCTGAGGGAGTGGGCACTGTCGGAGGGTCAGTGCTGAGGGAGTGGGGACTGTCGGAGGGTCAGTGCTGAGGGTGTGCCGCACTGTCAGAGGGTCAGTGCTGAGGGTGCGCCACACTGTCGGAGGGTCAGTGCTGAGGGAGTGCTGCACTGTCGGAGGGTCAGTGCTGAGGGAGTGCTGCACTGTCGGAGGGTCAGTGCTGAGGGAGCGCCGCACTGTCGGAGGGTCAGTGCTGAGGGAGTGCTGCACTGTCGGAGGGTCAGTGCTGAGGGAGTGGGCACTGTCGGAGGGTCAGTGCTGAGGGAGTGGACTCTGTCAGAGGGTCAGTGCTGAGGGAGTGCCGCACTGTCAGAGGGTCAGTGCTGAGGGAGTGCTGCACTGTCGGGGGGTCAGTGCTGAGGGAGCGCCGCACTGTCAGAGGGTCAGTGCTGAGGGAGTGCTGCACTGTCGGAGGTTCAGTGCTGAGGGAGTGCTGCACTATCTGAGGGTTAGCGCTGAGGGAGCTCCGCACTGTCGGAGGGTCAGGGCTGAGGGAGTGGGCACTGTCGAAGAGTCAGTGCTGAGGGAGAGCTGCACTGTTGGAGGGTTAGCGCAGTGGGAGCACCGCACTGCCGGAGGATCAGTGCTGAGGGAGTGCCGCACTGTCGGAGGATCAGTGCTGAGGGAGTGCCGCACTGTTGGAGGGTCAGTGCAGAGGGAGCGCCACACTGTCGGAGGGTCAGTGCTGAGGGAGAGGGCACTGTCGGAGGGTCAGTGCTGAGGGAGTGCCTCACTGTCAGAGGGTCAGTGCTGAGGGAGTGCCACACTGTCGGAGGGTCAGTGCTGTGGTAGTACTGCACTGTCGGAGGGTCAGTGCTGAGGGAGCAGTGCACTGTCAGAGGGTCAGTGCTGAGGGAGCAGTGCACCGTCAGAGGGTCAGCGCTGAGGGAGTGCCGCACTGTCGGAGGGTCAGCGCTGACGGAGTGGGCACTGTTGGAGGTTCAGTGCTGAGGGAGTGCAGCACTGTCAGAGGGTCAGCGCTGAGGGAGTGCCGCACTGTCGGAGGGTCGGTGCTGAAGGAGTGGGCACTGTCGGAGGGTCAGTGCTGAGGGAGTGGGCCCTGTTGGAGGGTCAGCGCTGAGGGAGTGGGCACTGTCGGAGGGTCAGTGCTGAGGGAGTGGGCACTGTCGGAGGGTCAGTGCTGAGGGAGTGGGCACTGTCGGAGGGTCAGTGCTGAGGGAGTGCCACACTGTCGGAGGGTCAGTGCTGAGGGAGTGCCGCACTGTCGGAGGGTCAGCGCTGAGGGAGTGGGCACTGTCGGAGGGTCAGTACTGAGGGAGCGCCACACTGTCGGAGGATCAGTGCTGAGGGAGTGCCGCACTATCGGAGGGTCAGTGCTGAGGGAGCGCCGCACTGTTGGAGGGTCAGTGCTGAGGGAGTGGGCACTGTCGGAGGGTCAGTGCTGAGGGAGTGGGCACTGTCGGAGGGTCAGTGCTGAGGGAGTGGGTACTGTCGGAGGGTCAGTGCTGAGGGTGTGCCGCACTGTCAGAGGGTCAGTGCTGAGGGTGCGCCACACTGTCGGAGGGTCAGTGCTGAGGGAGTGCTGCACTGTCGGCGGGTCAGTGCTGAGGGAGCGCCGCACTGTCGGAGGGTCAGTGCTGAGGGAGTGCTGCACTGTCGGAGGGTCAGTGCTGAGGGAGTGGGCACTGTCGGAGGGTCAGTGCTGAGGGAGTGGACTCTGTCAGAGGGTCAGTGCTGAGGGAGTGCCGCACTGTCAGAGGGTCAGTGCTGAGGGAGTGCTGCACTGTCGGGGGGTCAGTGCTGAGGGAGCGCCGCACTGTCAGAGGGTCAGTGCTGAGGGAGTGCTGCACTGTCGGAGGGTCAGTGCTGAGGGAGCGCCGCACTGTCAGAGTGTCAGTGCTGAGGGAGTGCTGCACTGTCGGAGGTTCAGTGCTGAGGGAGTGCTGCACTGTCGGAGGTTCAGTGCTGAGGGAGTGCTGCACTATCTGAGGGTTAGCGCTGAGGGAGCTCCGCACTGTCGGAGGGTCAGGGCTGAGGGAGTGGGCACTGTCGAAGAGTCAGTGCTGAGGGAGAGCTGCACTGTTGGAGGGTTAGCGCAGTGGGAGCACCGCACTGCCGGAGGATCAGTGCTGACGGAGTGCCGCACTGTCGGAGGGTCAGTGCTGAGGGAGCGCCGCACTATTGGAGGGTCAGTGCAGAGGGAGTGCCGCACTGTCGGAGGATCAGTGCTGAGGGAGCGCCGCACTGTTGGAGGGTCAGTGCTGAGGGAGTGCCGCACTGTTGGAGGGTCAGTGCAGAGGGAGCGCCACACTGTCGGAGGGTCAGTGCTGAGGGAGAGGGCACTGTCGGAGGGTCAGTGCTGAGGGAGTGCCTCACTGTCAGAGGGTCAGTGCTGAGGGAGTGCCACACTGTCGGAGGGTCAGTGCTGTGGTAGTACTGCACTGTCGGAGGGTCAGTGCTGAGGGAGCAGTGCACTGTCAGAGGGTCAGTGCTGAGGGAGCAGTGCACCGTCAGAGGGTCAGTGCTGAGGGAGTGGGCACTGTCAGAGTGTCAGTGCTGAGGAAGTGGGCACTGTCAGAGGGTCAGCGCTGAGGGAGTGCCGCACTGTCGGAGGATCAGTGCTGAGGGAGCGCCGCACTGTTGGAGGGTCAGTGCTGAGGGAGTGCCGCACTGTTGGAGGGTCAGTGCAGAGGGAGCGCCACACTGTCGGAGGGTCAGTGCTGAGGGAGAGGGCACTGTCGGAGGGTCAGTGCTGAGGGAGTGCCTCACTGTCAGAGGGTCAGTGCTGAGGGAGTGCCACACTGTCGGAGGGTCAGTGCTGTGGTAGTACTGCACTGTCGGAGGGTCAGCGCTGACGGAGTGGGCACTGTTGGAGGTTCAGTGCTGAGGGAGTGCAGCACTGTCAGAGGGTCAGCGCTGAGGGAGTGCCGCACTGTCGGAGGGTCGGTGCTGAAGGAGTGGGCACTGTCGGAGGGTCAGTGCTGAGGGAGTGGGCCCTGTTGGAGGGTCAGCGCTGAGGGAGTGGGCACTGTCGGAGGGTCAGTGCTGAGGGAGTGGGCACTGTCGGAGGGTCAGTGCTGAGGGAGCGGGCACTGTCGGAGGGTCAGTGCTGAGGGAGTGCCACACTGTCGGAGGGTCAGTGCTGAGGGAGTGCCGCACTGTCGGAGGGTCAGCGCTGAGGGAGTGGGCACTGTCGGAGGGTCAGTACTGAGGGAGCGCCACACTGTCGGAGGATCAGTGCTGAGGGAGTGCCGCACTATCGGAGGGTCAGTGCTGAGGGAGCGCCGCACTGTTGGAGGGTCAGTGCTGAGGGAGTGGGCACTGTCGGAGGGTCAGTGCTGAGGGAGTGGGCACTGTCGGAGGGTCAGTGCTGAGGGAGTGGGTACTGTCGGAGGGTCAGTGCTGAGGGAGTGGGCACTGTCCGATGGTCAGTGCTGAGGGAGTGGGCACTGTCGGAGGGTCAGTGCTGAGGGAGTGGGCACTGTCCGATGGTCAGTGCTGAAGGAGTGGGCACTGTTGGAGGGTCAGTGCTGAGGGAGTGCCGCACTGTCGGGGGGTCAGTGCTGAGGGAGTCGGCACTGTCGGAGGGTCAGTGCTGAGGGAGTGCCGCACTGTCGGAGGGTCAGTGCTGAGGGAGTGGGCACTGTCGGAGGGTCAGTGCTGAGGGAGTGCCTCACTGTGAAGGGTCAGTGCTGGGGAAGTGGGCACTGTCGGAGGGTCAGTGCTGAGGGAGGGCCGCACTGTCGGAGGGTCAGTGCTGAGGGAGTGGGCACTGTTGGAGGGTCAATGCTGAGGGAGTGCTGCACTGTCGGAGGGTCAGCGCTGAGGGGGTGCCGCACTGTAGGAGTGTTAGCACTGTGAGAGCGCTGTACTGTTGGAGAGTCAGTGCTGAGGGAGCGGGCACTGTTGGAGGGTCAATGCTGAGGGAGTGCTGCACTGTCGGAGGGTCAGCGCTGAGGGAGAGGGCACTGTCGGAGGGTCAGTGCTGAGGGAGTGGGCACTGTCGGAGGGTCAGTGCTGAGGGAATGCCGCACTGTCGGAGGGTCAGTGCTGAGGGAATGGGCACTGTCGGAGGGTCAGTGCTGAGGGAGTGGACGCTCTCAGAGGGTCAGTGCTGAGGGAGTGGGCACTGTCGGAGGGTCAGTGCTGAGGGAGTGGGCACTGTCAGATGGTCAGTGCTGAGGGAGTGGGCACTGTCGGAGGGTCAGTGCTGAGGGAGTGCCTCACTGTGAAGGGTCAGTGCCGAGGGAGTGCCGCACTGTCGGAGGGTCAGTGCTGAGGGAATGCCGCACTGTCGGAGGGTCAGTGCTGAGGGAATGGGCACTGTCGGAGGGTCAGTGCTGAGGGAGTGGACGCTCTCAGAGGGTCAGTGCTGAGGGAGTGGGCACTGTTGGAGGGTCAGTGCTGAGGGAGTGGGCACTGTCGGAGGGTCAGTGCTGAGGGAGTGCCGCACTGTCAGATGGTCAGTGCTGAGGGAGTGGGCACTGTCGGAGGGTCAGTGCTGAGGGAGTGCCTCACTGTGAAGGGTCAGTGCCGAGGGAGTGCCGCACTGTCGGAGGGTCAGTGCTGAGGGAATGCCGCACTGTCGGAGGGTCAGTGCTGAGGGAGTGCCTCACTGTGAAGGGTCAGTGCCGAGGGAGTGCCGCACTGTCGGAGGGTCAGTGCTGAGGGAATGCCGCACTGTCGGAGGGTCAGTGCTGAGGGAATGGGCACTGTCGGAGGGTCAGTGCTGAGGGAGTGGACGCTCTCAGAGGGTCAGTGCTGAGGGAGTGGGCACTGTTGGAGGGTCAGTGCTGAGGGAGTGGGCACTGTCGGAGGGTCAGTGCTGAGGGAGTGCCGCACTGTCAGATGGTCAGTGCTGAGGGAGTGGGCACTGTCGGAGGGTCAGTGCTGAGGGAGTGCCTCACTGTGAAGGGTCAGTGCCGAGGGAGTGCCGCACTGTCGGAGGGTCAGTGCTGAGGGAATGCCGCACTGTCGGAGGGTCAGTGCTGAGGGAATGGGCACTGTCGGAGGGTCAGTGCTGAGGGAGTGGACGCTCTCAGAGGGTCAGTGCTGAGGGAGTGGGCACTGTTGGAGGGTCAGTGCTGAGGTAGTGGGCACTGTCGGAGGGTCAGTGCTGAGGGAGTGGGCACTGTCGGAGGGTCAGTGCTGAGGGAATGCCGCACTGTCGGAGGGTCAGTGCTGAGGGAATGGGCACTGTCGGAGGGTCAGTGCTGAGGGAGTGGACGCTCTCAGAGGGTCAGTGCTGAGGGAGTGGGCACTGTCGGAGGGTCAGTGCTGAGGGAGTGGGCACTGTCAGATGGTCAGTGCTGAGGGAGTGGGCACTGTCGGAGGGTCAGTGCTGAGGGAGTGCCTCACTGTGAAGGGTCAGTGCCGAGGGAGTGCCGCACTGTCGGAGGGTCAGTGCTGAGGGAATGCCGCACTGTCGGAGGGTCAGTGCTGAGGGAATGGGCACTGTCGGAGGGTCAGTGCTGAGGGAGTGGACGCTCTCAGAGGGTCAGTGCTGAGGGAGTGGGCACTGTTGGAGGGTCAGTGCTGAGGGAGTGGGCACTGTCGGAGGGTCAGTGCTGAGGGAGTGCCGCACTGTCAGATGGTCAGTGCTGAGGGAGTGGGCACTGTCGGAGGGTCAGTGCTGAGGGAGTGCCTCACTGTGAAGGGTCAGTGCCGAGGGAGTGCCGCACTGTCGGAGGGTCAGTGCTGAGGGAATGCCGCACTGTCGGAGGGTCAGTGCTGAGGGAGTGCCTCACTGGGAAGGGTCAGTGCCGAGGGAGTGCCGCACTGTCGGAGGGTCAGTGCTGAGGGAATGCCGCACTGTCGGAGGGTCAGTGCTGAGGGAATGGGCACTGTCGGAGGGTCAGTGCTGAGGGAGTGGACGCTCTCAGAGGGTCAGTGCTGAGGGAGTGGGCACTGTTGGAGGGTCAGTGCTGAGGGAGTGGGCACTGTCGGAGGGTCAGTGCTGAGGGAGTGCCGCACTGTCAGATGGTCAGTGCTGAGGGAGTGGGCACTGTCGGAGGGTCAGTGCTGAGGGAGTGCCTCACTGTGAAGGGTCAGTGCCGAGGGAGTGCCGCACTGTCGGAGGGTCAGTGCTGAGGGAATGCCGCACTGTCGGAGGGTCAGTGCTGAGGGAATGGGCACTGTCGGAGGGTCAGTGCTGAGGGAGTGGACGCTCTCAGAGGGTCAGTGCTGAGGGAGTGGGCACTGTTGGAGGGTCAGTGCTGAGGGAGTGGGCACTGTCGGAGGGTCAGTGCTGAGGGAGTGCCGCACTGTCAGATGGTCAGTGCTGAGGGAGTGGGCACTGTCGGAGGGTCAGTGCTGAGGGAGTGCCTCACTGTGAAGGGTCAGTGCCGAGGGAGTGCCGCACTGTTGAAGGGTCAGTGCTGGGGGAGTGGGCACTGTCGGGGGGTCAGTGCTGAGGGAGTGGGTGCTGTCGGGGGGTCAGTGCTGAGGGAGTGCCTCACTGTTAGATGGTCAGTGCTGAGGGAGTGCCTCACTGTCAGATGGTCAGTGCTGAGGGAGTGCCTCACTGTTAGATGGTCAGTGCTGAGGGAGTGGGCGCTGTCAGATGGTCAGTGCTGAAATGGCAGGGTCAGTATTGAGAGAGTGCTGCACAGTACTATGGAAATACTAGACTGTTAGAACTGTCTTTCAGGTGAGATGTGAATCTGAGGTCCTGTCTGTTCTCTTAGTTTAAAATAAAACCTCACATTTTGAAGAAAAACAAGGGATTTCTCTCCAGTGTCCTCATTACTCTCGTAAGAATCATCAATAAAGATCAAATCATCAGATCTTTATATTATTTGTGGGAGCTTGCTGTGCATAAATTACAACAGTGATCACACTCCCATTGTACTGCATTGTTTCCAAAGAGCCTTGGGGCGTCTGAGGATGTGAATGGTGTTCAATAAATGCAAACCTGTCTTTGGCTCTGCAGCCATTGAAGGGCATCATGATAGTCCAATAGTTTAGATTAGTCGGAGGTAAAATGAGTAGTTGCGGTTCAGAGATAGATACCCACATTTCTAAAGTAGGTAGAATATGGGAAGACAAGACTAAGTCAGGAGCTCAAATTTGTGACCACCTGACAAGGAAAGTGTTTCCAGTAGAAGTCAGTCACTTCAATTCTTTCACAACTGAACGGAGACATTCTGGGTCCTTTAAGTTTAAATGTTGCAAATTCTACAAATTGCCTGGTACCAAAAATAAATTTATTTCTTTAAACACAATGTTTCTTCACTTCATATGAATGCACATAGGGGTTAAAAACCAAAATCAAACCTACAGACAATGGTCCAATTCAGCTAAGGGAGGGCCCGAGGCAGCCCATTCAAATACCTGAGGTGGAGAAGCTGGTGTTGGACTGGAGTGGACAAAGTTAAAAAAAATCCCACAGCACCAGGTTAGAGTCTAACTGGTTTATTTGGAAGCACTAGCTTTCAGAGCACTGCTCCTTCATCAGGTGGTACCTCTGAGTTAGTCTTTGAATTGGTTTCAAAGAGATTCAAAACTACTTTCTTCATCCAAATCATGCATTTTTTGTAGAAAACCTCATGTCATCTGGCCTTACTTCAGTGAGAGTGAAAGCAGCCAGAATGTGCGATCAGTAATACCGCACTGCATAGAGATTAGTACTGAGGGACCCTGCGTCTAGTTGAGGTCACATTGTATCCTAACACAAGCGAAACAATTTTAACTCCCAAGGGAGAATAGTTAATGTATAAGCCAGGTGGCTCAGTAGTTCGCACTGCTGCCTCACAGCACCAGGGATCCGGCTGGGTTCAATTCTACCCTTTGGTGACTGTATGTGTGGAGTCTGCACATTCTCCTTATCTCTGCACGGGTTTCCTCCCACAGTCCAAAGATGTGCTGGTTAGGTGGATCAGCCATGCTAAATTGCCCATGGTGCCCAGGGATGTGCAAGCTGGGTGGATAATCCATGGGCAATGCAGGTTTACAGGGCTGGGCTCTTCAGAGGGTCAGAGTGGACTTGATAGGTCAAATGGCCTGCTTCTACACTGTAGGGATTCTATGATTCTAAATTGCTATTTAGCCAACAAGTGATTAATAAATCTTGGCAGCTTATAGTTTAACGTGGAGCTTAATGAGGTATTTATTCTACTGCCTTCTAACGAGATGGGAGGTCAATGATGGCTTGTGACAATCAGTCATAAGTACAGAGCTTAGTACAAAGCAGCTGGATTCTCACTCAATAAATGAATGCAGCAAATACACAGATGAAACTCTCATCCAGGACAATGCAAGATGCCCAAACTATAGCAATATTCAAAGGAAACATAATGGCGGATCTGGAATATAACGACATTAAATATATTTACAGTGCTGACCACTGGAATGCAATTTAATACAGAGTAAATGGTTTGTTTACATTAATCAGAATCTGGTGCAAATTCCCTTGATCTGCATTTTGCAGCTGGTCTGAGGTTGGTGTGAAATCAACAAAAATGGGACAAACTGGGAGCTTAGGAAAACTTAAGGAAAAAAGGACAGGCACAACTCAAGAAGAGAGAAACAGAGAAGGAACAATATGATCAAGGACAAAAACTAGACTGAATTTCCTAAGTGGAAGTTCAGATCGATGGTGATAAAAATCAATAGATTGTTGAGTTTTATATGTAGGGGTGTGCAAAAGTAAAGAATAAATAACAATTTTGTACCAAACACTGATTTAGGTCACACGTAGAGTTGTGCACCTTATAGAAGGGCAATTAAAACCATTCATCCAATATAGATACACAAGGATGATGACAATGACAGAAGGTTGAGAGCTGGAGAGACTGGGTCTATTCACATTAGATCAGAGAAAGTTCAAACAATTTTTATAATTAATAAGTAGTTATTATGGAATGTATAGCCAGAAACTATTTTCTCTGGTTGGGGGGGAGTCAAAAATGAGGGTGGTTCATGATGTAAAACTGCCCTAAGAGAATAAGGAGATAGATTTGCAAAACAAATCTTTACACAGTGTTGTTGGGGCAAGGAAAGTATTACCAGGGGCACATTGCTGATTGTAAAGGATACTTCATACACAGAGGAAGATTCTGAGCTATGGGGAAATAACAGGGCATTTTGATTATATTTGAACTGCTCTAGCACTGACACGATGGGTCAAATGGCCTCCTTTGCTATAAACTTTTAATAAAACCAAACAAAATCAGAAACAAACTCAGAAAATCAACAATATTATTTAGCAAGCAAAGGGCTCAAAATGTTTTTAAAATCTCCACAACAAATGTAGCACCTCAGAATCTGTCATTAATGTCATTCTATCAAAAGTAATTTCAGTTTTGCAGTTTTCTCAGTTCTGGCTATTTCAGTGTGATACATGCTGATGGACAAAGGAGCAACAGAGAAGAATTGGGAAAGACAGCAATGCTAGAGAAGACTGAAAATTGGCAGAGAAATGGAGACAGAATGAGTGCAAAATGAGACAGAGAGGGGAAAGTAGGCCATTGAGAAGTGAGTAAAGAGTGAGAGAATTAGGACACAAAGCAATAGAGACAACGAGGGCAGAAAAAATAGAGAAAAAGACAAAATGAAAATACAGGACAACGGATGAGAATAAATGAGAAATAAATGAGGATTAAGGACATAGACCAGAACCCTGGCAGTCAAGAGGGTGCAAAAAAGATTTTCATAAGAATGGATCCAGGGATATGAAACTTCAGTTAGGAAAATAAATTGGAAA